>NC_052617.1:12227472-12568694 GCF_016545825.1 Eucalyptus grandis | reverse complement strand
GGATTGAGATGTTGAATATCTTTGAGGACTAAGGTCTTGCATTTAGCCTTTGAATGGGGAGTGTTAATCTAATTGTTGGTTAAAATGTATAAAGTCAATATAAGCAGCATGTTAGTGAATTCGTAGACCTAAATACTTGTCTTTTAAGTTTACATCAGAAGGAATAGTAATTTCTTTTAAACCTAAGTAAGGTTTCATCTCTCTGACTTCTAGGCAAATGGAACTTCTTTTGTGATGTTTTCCAACATAAAGCCAAATGCAGGAAGCATCATCTTTCCAACGTGCGGTACTCTATTGATATATAAATGTGTGTAACAAAACTGTGAAGCTTTTCACAAAGGATTTACAACCAAGATTGTGTCATCCAACAATGTGCATATGCTCTAGCTCCTGTAACCTGGCTGCCTCATTTCATTGAAGTAATAAAGTGCTTCACCTTAAATCCTTTAATGTCAATGAAATTGCATCTATCCATTCATCTTCCTATGTTAAAGCTGCTAAAAAAATAAAATAAAAAAATCAATCAATGGTGGTAGTTGGTTACTCATTTTAAAACAGCATAAAATTGCTTGTCTTTCTAGTAACATAGTATTTATAGTGGCTTCTTCTTTGTACTGCTATTTGACATTGCTCTTATCGTTAAGCATGGACATGTTACATGAAGTAATTGATATTTGACACTGCTCTTGCATAAACTTCTGTGCAGGCTATTTTCCATGAAGTAATTGATATTGACAACGATGATGATTGTGCTGATCTTGTGGTCATTGATAAAAATGTTGATGCCATGAGGAAAGGCAAAGCAGTGATCGATGTTGATGATTACTGCAATGGTCAAGCAGTGGTATGTGATACTTGTCATTTAGTTCCTAACCTTTTCTATGATGACATATGACATCGTTTTCTATTCTGCCTCTGTCAAATTGCACTTTGTATTATTGAATTGTTCAGTTATTCCTTGGATTGCTGAATTCTAATTTGATGCTATTAGTCCATGGACTTCATATTTCATTTCTATACCAAATGGCAAAAGGCGTGGACCAAATCTACCCTAAATCCGGTTGTTTGTCAGACTTGGTCTCTTTTGACAGCACCCCCAAGGTCAAATCTATTGTTGGCAGGTGGATTTGGGTGGCCGTCACTTTCTTTTTTGTTCTCAGGGCTTAAGTTTGCCACATCAACACTTGAGCACCCTGTTCAGTCCGATATTATGCCTGGTGATGGTCATTTGAAACTCAATAAACTGGATGTAATGATTTGATATGAAATAATGAACTTGAGTGATTTTCTAAGAAATTTTTTTTTAAAGCTTAGTGACTGGGGGATCCTAAGTGGTAATTTGATTTAGTCAATGTGAAATTGACCCGTCTGAAAGCTTGATGTTTGTAGAAATTCTTTGGCTTATGTCTCTGTTTCACTTAAATATTGGATTCAACAGGATGCTGGTACGCCTCTTGTTCTCGGTGTCAATGGTAGTGCTGATGGATCAATCAATGGGGGCATTTCGCTTGACGCTTTAGTGCAGGATTCACATTCCTTTGTAAATCTGGACGGCCAAATTTATGATCCTACTTCTTATGAGGATGATTACATGGACCTTTTTGAAGATGTACTGGATGTTGATGAATACGATACACTTCAAGCTCATTTTGATAATATGGATATACCTCCAGGCGTGGAAGCACCTATACCTTGGTTGTCGGATCTCCCCAAGTATGAAGACAAGTCCAGTGGTGGCAGTAGTTTGAATGGTTCAAGCTCTCTGATACAAACTGATGCCTCATTGAACCTCCAGGGGATGGAACATATTGGCTTGACCGAGCCTGTGCAAACTCAGGTGAACCATACTTCAGTTGTTCATGGTCTGCCAGGCCAAGTCGACTCAGTGAGTCAATCTACTTCAATGGATACATCAGCACCCTACTTAGTCACACAGAATGGCCAAAGTAAAAGAATCGTGCTTCTTCACAACGTAGTGGCAATTCCAAGGCCTTGCCATTTGGATTGGAATCATTTAAAGCTCGGCGCATTTTTGAGCCTTTTCGAAATAAGAAGACGCCAGATGCATCTGGTAGTTCTTCCAAATCCAGTGCTGTAAATAAATTTGATCTTATAAAGCCTCCGTCTGGAGTTGAGCCTCCTTTATGGGCGAAGTTATCAACACCAGTGGAAGCAATCCTAGCGGTTCAAGCTATTCATTTGTCCCTCCATTCCTGCTCAAACAGGCACGCACAGCCCTTCTTCTGGATCAGTACCATTTGGTTCATGGATGATGGGCCATCCTAAGCATCCCAAGGGTCAATCATATAAACATTCTGCTTATACTAGTTATGTGTCGCCTTTGCAATCCTCTGTACATATCCTTCCCGTGGAAGAGGAAGACGGCAAGTTTCCTGATGATTTGACAGAAGATCAGGGTGATGGTTTTGAAGAGGAAGTTATGAGAAAGCTGAAGCTTTTTAAACAATTCGACACTGTTCAAGATCATTCTGATCATCATTATACAAGTGATAGTTGTGGAGCGAAGCAAGTGAGTACTCTAAAACATATTTAAGTACTTCTTTCGATGAAAATTTGTAAGTCATACGGTTCTCTAACTTCATCAGCCTCACAGCCTCCAAAAAACTGGGCGAAGAGAATACAGGAGGAGTGGAAGATTCTTGAGAAGGATTTGCCAGGTTTGGGGTCGTGTCTCTCACTGTTGTAATTACCTCTTTCTTGGGATCTTTGTGGTTAAATGTCCCTTTGAGGGGAAAGACTCTCTAAAATAAATTCTTCAATGTTCTGTTGTTGCTCATATTATTTGCATGACTCAGCATAATAGCAATTAGCATCTCATATATTTGCTTTTGGCAAAGGCAAACCTGTGGTAAAAATGAAGTTGAGAACTGATGTACCTGAATAGTTGTTTTGACAAAGTTCTCTGTACTACTTATTAAACAAAGACAAAGAATGAAGCTGGCCAAGTGTGTGGGACTTATTGGCTTTTGCTGCCTCAGCAGCAGTGGAGACCATGTTCTGACTCTTTTTCTTTCATGTTATTACCTTTACAGATACCATTTTTGTAAGGGTTTATGAAACACGAATGGATCTCTTGAGGGCTGTAATGATTGGAGCTGAAGGCACCCCTTACCACGACGGTCTTTTCTTCTTTGATGTTTCCTTTCCTTCCGGTTATCCTGGTGTACCTCCAGTACGCATTTGAAAGAAGTGTTTTATATTTATTTTATCTTTTTAGTGTGTACTGTACACTGATTCTAAGGATCTCAATTTCAGAAAGTTTACTATCATTCTGGTGGGCTTCGCATCAATCCAAATCTGTATAACTGTGGGAAGGTATGCCTCAGCCTCCTTGGCACTTGGTCTGGTCAACACAAGAATGAGAAGTGGATTCCTGGCGTTTCAACTGCACTGCAAGTTCTGGTATCCATACAGGGGCTTATACTAAACTCAAAGCCCTATTTTAATGAGCCTGGATATGAGAGGTCAATGAACACTGAGCAGGAGAATCGACAGCGATGACATATAATGAAGATACATTCATCCTTTCACTGAGAACAATGATATATAATATGAAGAAGCCTCCTAAGGTAACGCTTGTTTTTGCGCATCTTCTGCAGATCTGTTTATAACTACAGGGCAAATATGGTACTTGTTCGCCTTAGACAATTACATAGACTATTGTGAATGCCAAATATGATGCTGTGGTTTGCCGACGTTGCGTTTTTAATATTTCTGTAGCATGGTGTTTGTTCACCCCCTTAACTTTTACGTCTATGAAATTCCAAATTGTATATGTTGAGGAAGTCTGTATGTGAGTCCTGTAGTTTATTTGGTACCATACTGTTTTTGGAGTGCTTCTCGAATGATATGTTCTTATGTTAGACCTTTGATGTGGGGGTGGGATATCTGCTTGATAATAGTAGTTACATTGTCTTACTTTTTGCCACCAATCAGAGACTGAAGGCGGCAATTTTTCTTAGTATTTTGCAGTGGAGCCTTCTTTTTTTTGCCACCAACTTAATAATACAGATGACATGGTAAGATTACCGCACTTGTCTTCTTCACTGAGAACACATATAGATAGAAACAACTGGTTAAAGTTGCATAGTCTTGTGGTTATGGACTAATGGGAGTGATCATTAACATTAACATCTGGGGATTAGAGATTAGATTTCCTGACGAGTCTTGGCAGTGTTTTTCTTTTATCAAAGAACAACAACAGTTCTAAATGTTTTTGGAGAAGCCTCGAGGTGTATCTTTGCGATTTATGAATTCTACACTATATTTTCCTCTCGTAACAGAATAATTGGAGTGCTGTAAGCAATGTAACATTTGTTCTATTTTCAATTATGGTTAGGTGCTTCATGCTTTCATGCTTTGTTCATGTTAGTTGTCATCTTTCATTTTGCATTTCCGTTAAGGGTTGTATGACTAGTTTTTCCTGGCTTGGCTGTGATGGGCATCTTGCTGTGGAGTCGTGTTTCTATTTTCTCATAAAAAGTTACACACCGGGTCTTGCTTTTTCTGAAATATCTCATACTCTGGGTCTTGCTTTTTCTGTAATATCTCATACTCTGGTGTCGTAATGTACTAATAAAAGGTCGTTGAAGGTGACTGTGGAGTGATATTATGGATGTTTGCTGGTTCTTTTGTAGTTCTACAGCTATCGGTGTTAGGTTGCGATAACGGCCTTGGATAATTTGGTTTTTAGCCCCACTAACTTCCATAGTGGGCAAGCTATTTGATCGCACACAATCCTGGGAATCCCTTCCGCAATTTCTTCTCTGATGTCTACAAAATTTTGGAAGAAACTTGGGAATTGGACAACCCTGAAATCTTTTGCACGTTTAAGTTGCATCCCATGTTATTGTGATGTTCTGCATTTATACCCTTTTGCTTTTTGGAGTTTTTTGGCGTTGAAATGCAATATCTTTAGCAATATGTATCAAGTTAGTCTTTGGATTTTGTGGTAGGATTCTAGACATTCTTTTGGCTAATTATGAGATGCATGCGTCCCTCTTACCTCTAGCTGCATTATGATTCTCATTTCTGGCTGCAGCATTTCGAGGATCTTGTTAAGGGTCATTTCTTCAAGTGCGCTCCAGATATTCTGATGGCTTGTAAAGCATACGCAGAAGGGGCTCAGGTTGGATGCCTTCTTAAAGGTGGTGTACAAGATGTTGATGCCGATCATAGGAGCAGCTCTCGCACCAGCTCCCCCCGCTTTAAGGATACTGTATCTAAGTATATTAGCCTTCTGGTGAAAGAATTTAGGAGACTTGGGATCAAGGACTTGGAGAAATTTGTGCCTCCAGCTCCGGTTCCACCTCCGGCTCCAGCGACGACAGCGGAGTGAATATCCAAATAACTTCTTGATTGAGACCATCTTTTTTCGGTGGCAACACAGATTAAGGTTCTTGCTGACTAGGGATCAGTGAACGTGCTGGATGTTTTTGCGGATGATTTTGGATAATGTACAGAGGTGTAGATATGGATGAGTTATAGAATTCACCTTTGATGATAACATATATATATATAGAAGGTGCTCTGTTCCGCCAATTGCTGATATGCTATGTTAGTCTTTCATATCGTGCTTCTAAATTATTCTGCTGTTTGCTGGATTTCTCCAGCCTTTGTTATCTGTTTCACTGGACGGAGGTTGCAGAGCATTCTTCCAGCATGTTTCCTATGTTATTGTGTGGTATCAGTGGTAAACGAGTTTTGGACAGCATGATATATCCTATTTGAATGTGACAATTTGGTGTCTCTTGAGAGTGGGTCACTCTGATCACTCTGGCGTTTTGTTTAGCATGCCATGTGAGATGTTCCAGAGATGTTCCACTTGATAAAATGAATCGAGGCATTTGTTTAGTATGCCTGTTGATTAATTTCACCCCTTCATTTCATGGTTTGATTATATTGGTCGAGATGTTTCGCTGGATGAATGAGAACTCTTCTGGTGGTCGGTTGAGTTAAATGAGGATAGGTTCATAAGGATTCCGAGATTCTACTTCTCAGTCCTCACTAGTATGGTCTCACCTCTGATATGTGTTGATGTTCTCATATATAGATTGTTCTGCTACCGTTTTTGTCGAAAATCAATTATAGGATTTAGAACGTCCATTTGCTTTCTTTGTATTTGCAGTTCCTTGCCTTTGTAACTGATTTCGTCATCGATACAAAATTCGGAGCCTGGGTCTTTTGGAGTACTCAACTAATCTAACTGTGTTCCCTCTGGGCCTCCTAGAGACGTGTAGCGTTTGCGAGACCGTTCTTTCGGAGGCATGGTCTGGCTTCAGGGGAAACGAAGATGGGATTCTTCCGTCCCTATTGACTACCCTCGGTCTCCGTCGAATAAGAGTAGATGGAAGTGCTCCGCTCCAAAAGGACCTTTTAGAAAAGTTGCTTTGAAATTCTCCCTCTCCTTTTTCGTCTCGTTTGGTTCGAAGGAGGAAAAATCCTCGTCCTCTGCCCGACTTCTGAAGTCTTCCTGCACATCGTCATCCACATATTTTAACTTCGTTGCTCCGTCCCCACCACCTCGTGACAAAGGGGACAACGACGTCCTATTCACTTGCCTAAGTGGGGGGAAAAGAATAGGAAATCTCTTCATCAGTGAACCCCATTGCCAACATGGTGCGACGAGGTTATCTTGTACGGATCAATAAATGAACTGCCCCTGTTGACCATGGTTATGGAATGCGGTTTATGATAATAAATTCTGTTGCGGATTTAAAGTAAATATTTATACAATTATCGATTGAATGTGGTATAAGTATTGTATGAATTGCATTTTGCTCGAATACACGGGTTATCAAACGAAGGTAAACTTGTGGTAAGTACATAGCACTGGGTCGCATCCGACACTTCATGCATTTGGTCTAGGGGAACTTCACTGTCTAAGTCGAAAGATAAAATGAGAAATGTCGAAAGATAAATCGATAAAATGAGATATGTCGAAAGATCAATTGATACATGGAGAAACAAAAGAATAATGCAAGATCAAAGGTAGACAAAGATCAAAGGGAGGCATGAGCAGTGGTATTCATCACTGTTAATATTTCAGCGGAGTAATAATGCATTCTCTTGATCTTAGTCATTTCGGCGAATGAAATCATTATCCAACCAAAACGTCAACTCGAAGCCTTGACTTCTTCGTGCAAAAGAAGAAAAAACAAGCGCAAGAGTTAATGTCCCTTGCAGCGGTGGAAATCTCATCTTTTGTATGCCATGTCTTGTACTATAGCAGATGCACGGTCAAACTTATAGAAGTCTCTATCAGCTTGGAAATCAAACCCTCATGATTCATCCAGTAGGCCTCTAGCTTATATCTCTTCTTAATCAGAAAATGAAGTTTATGTAAACAAAGCCAAAAAAATATGGTCCTTGAAAGTCGTCACCAAGTTCCTCTCAACTTTAAATTGTCAGTGATCTCTTCGTCTCTCTCACAATTTCTCCCCCTCCTCACCAAATGGCTACTAAAATCGGATCCCTCCAGCCAGCAAGGGTTTTCACTCTACCGTGCATCTCCCTCTGCTTGAACACGAACCTATCGTGGCATGCATCTGCAAAAGAAATCTCTTACTCCAACCACTCTGCTTCAACTGTCCCTGAAGCCACTCCTAATGTGTATTTCTCAGCCTACTTGCCACTCTCCGGATACCAAGCTGGTTACTACATCGGCGGCAAAAACATTCTAGGACCTCCCTTTTCTTCGAAATCCGATTCCTTCTCGTTTCAAGTTTGTGACATCGACAGACCGCTCGAGATGGGGTGCTCAAGGTCAAAGCAAGTGTGAGATTCGGAATCTCAGGTTATGACTACTATTATGGAGGAGACTATAGGTATGGTCAGACATGCTTAGAAGCCACTCCTGTAAGGGCGGCCAATGTTTCGCAGGAGGCTAAGAGTCCCATCACTTTTTGGTTGGAATCTTCGGGGAAGCTCTGCATGGTTGGTTCCCCTCTCTCGAGCCAAGGTGAGTCTCTCAATCTGGATGTTGTGCTTAAGCTCAATAATGTAAGCAATTCTGCTAATGTCACTAGCTTATTTTCTGATATTTTGGAGAGTTCGAGTCCTCCAGATGACAAGAATTATTTCGATGCCATGTTGATATTGATGTTTCCTGAGAGAAATTGCAAGTACATTTTAATTTTTGGAAAACATAGGGCGTGCATAACAACATTTCAATTTCTCAATTTCTCTGTTTTTCTGCTCCTCGAAAAGATTTGGAATAGAAATTCGTTTGTGCGCAATTTCATTTTTCAATTTCTAGAACAGATTATTTTAGAAATAGATTTGGAGTAAAAATCAGAAATTAAAATTTTTAACATTTTTATTTCTCGAATAAAAATGAAAAATAAAAACTTTTCTCATCGTTCACTCTTGTTACGCCTGTTGCTCACTTGCCGCCGTGGGATGTTGGACACTCGCTGCCGATTGTCGGTTGCTCGCCATTGGCCCCAACCACCAGCCACCGATCGTCGGCCATCGAACGTTGGCTGCTGGCCACCAAACGTCGGCCGCCCGTTGCCAAATGCCAAACATTCATCGTTCGTTGGCCACTCATCGCCAATCGTTGGATGTTGGAGGTTCACCACCAACCATCGGATGTTCGCCGCCGACCGTCCGCTGCTTAACACCGGTTGCCGGATGTCGGCCGCCCGCCACCTACCGTTGGCCTTTGGTTGCCGAACTCCGAATGTTGGACATCGGACATCGAGCTCCAGATGTTGGATGCCGGTTGCCGGTCGCCGGACTCCGGCATCGGACTATGGACTTTGGTCACTCGCCGCTAGTCACCGAACTATAGCGCCGAATGCCAGACTCCGGACTTCGGCCTCCCGCCGCCGGTTACTGGACATCGGACGGCGAACACAAATCGTGGGACGTCGGACTACAGCCACCGAACGCCGATCGTTACCGCTCCTAGAAATAGGAATTTTATTCTATTATCAAATGAAATTTTATTTCAGAAATATAAATTTTGAATCATTCTCAAACGCATTTTTTTGTTCATAAACTTGTCTATAGAATAGAAATTGATACTTAAAAATCCCGATAAAATGTTTGTACGTGGTCACGTATTTGAAATCAACCTATCAAACTTTGCATACTTCTATTTTAAAACCTCATTGTTTTATTTAGCACGTAAAATTCAGCATCCAAACCCAACACCTCATATTTTATTATTTTTTTGCTCATAAAACCTCATTTAAAAATAATAAATAAAAATCTATAATTGAGCAATCAATAGCATAGCATCACAAGCTATGCACAATTTCATCTAGAGAAACGAGTATAAAATTCTACTTAACAGCTAATCTATCATTAATTAAGCTAATCACCATTAGCGCTAATCATTAATTAGTCTAATTATAATTAATTAAACTAAACTTGATTAATTCTATGCGTTAACTAAAATTTATGATTAATTAAATAAATCATCTACTCAATTAATTAATCTAACAACAATTAATTAATATAATCGTAGAAATAATCGCAGCAATTAAGGCTAAATTAAAATTAACAAATACTAACCGCCTTGACTGGGGAGTTCTTTGGCAATGTCCTCATTGCTTTAGATTTTTTACAATTGTCCATTCAAGCATTGCGAGGATAAAATAACATTTGTCCGAACTCCGTCTAGTGTAACGGCATTCCATAAAAGAATGTCTCATTACTTTAGATTTTCATAGTTATCCACTAAAGTATTGTCCAACATTTGTCTGAACTTTCGCAGACGGCATTCACCCAAGCATTGCGAGGATAAAACAACATTTGTCTGAACTTTCGTCTAGACGGCATTTCATAAAAAATGTCTCATTGCTTTAGATTTTTCACAGTTGTCCACCCAAGCATTGCGAGGATAAAACAACATTTGTCTGAACTTTCATCTAGAGGATAAAAAAATGTCTCACTTTATTTCTCAACTTGTCCACCCAAGCATTGCGAGGATAAAATTTTTATTTAAACTCCCGTTTAGCATTTTTCATCCGGCCTCAATCGCGACTCACCATCTGAATCCCAACCAGGTATTCGAAAAAAATTGGGCATCGCCCCCAAACTCTCGTTGACTGACGGGTATGATTAAATGACAACTTAAGTATATCAACAATCAAGCCAATTCTTATTGCCATTAATTGGTCAAGAACAAAAGAGTTAGTTTCTAAATAATCAACTTTGGTAATTTTTAGACTAAAAAATTATGATAAAATATTTGTACGTGGTTACGTATTCAAATTAACCGATCAAATTTGCAAATCAACCTCATTATTTTATTTAGCATGTAAAATTCGGCGACCAAACCCGACACCTAATATTTTATTATTTTTTTGCTCATAAAACCACATTTGAAAATAGTAAATAAAAATATAATTGAGCAATCAATAACACAACATTACAAGTGCAAAACAATCGAATTACGCACAATTTCATCTAGAGAAACAAGTATAAAATTCTACTTAACAACTAATCTATCATTAATTAAGCTAATCACGATTAGTTACACTAATTATGAATAATTAGTCTAATTGCAATTAATTAAACTAAACTCGATTAATTTGCAAACGTATAATTAATGAAAAACTAATAGACGTAACTAAAATGTTTACGATTAACTAAATAAATAACGACTAAATAAATATTCTTACCATTTACAAAAAAAAAAAAACGATTAAATAAATTACGATTAATTAAATAAATCAAGATTAATTAAACTATACTCAATTAATTAATATAACAATGATTAATTAATATAATCATAATTACTTGAAATAATCACACTTAAATTTAATCTAAACCATCATTAATCACAATTAAGGCTAAACTAAAATCAACAAATACTAACCGCCTTGACTAGAGAGTTCTTTGGCAATGTCTCATTGGTTTAGATTTTTCACAATTATCCACTCAAGTATTACGAGAATAAAACAACATTTATTTGAACTCTCGTTTATATGGCATTCCATAAAAACATCGTTTCGATTTGAACCGCGACTCAACATCCGAATCTTAGGCATTCGAAATAAAATCGAGCATCACCCCTTAACTCCCATTGGGTTGATAGGTACAATTAAATGATAACTTAAGCACATCAACAATCAAGCGATTCTTATTGCCATTAATTGGTTAAGAACAAAAGAATTCGTTTCTAAATAATCAATTTTGGCAATTTTTAGACATAAAAATTCCGATAATATATTTGCACGTGGTTACGTATTTGAAATCAACTCATCAAATTTTCCAAGCTTCTATTTTAAAACCTTATAGTTTTATTTAGCACGTAAAATTCGGCATCCAATCCTGACACCTAATATTTTATTACTTTTTTTGCTCATAAAATCTAATTTGAAAATAGTAAACAAAAATATATAATTGAGCAATCAATAGCACAACATTACACGCGCAACCAGCCGTAATTATACACAATTTCATCTAGAGAAACGAGTATAAAATTCTACTTAATGGCTAATCCATCATTAATTAAGCTAATCACGATTAATTATGCTAACCACGATTAATTATGCTAATCACGATTAATTATGCTAATTGCGAATAATTAGTCTAATTGCAATTAATTAAAAGAAACTCGATTAATTCACCAACATATAATTAATTAAAATTAATTGACATTAACTAAAATAATTACGATTAACTAAATAAATAACGATTAATTAAAAAATATCATGATAATTAAACTATACTCAATTAATTACTCTAACCTCGATTAATTAATATAACCGTAATTACTTGAAATAATCGTACTTAAATTTAATTTAAACCATTTTTAATTGCAATTAAGGCTAAACTAAAATTAACAAATACTAACAACCTTGGCTTTGGAGTTTTTCGGTAATGTCTCATTACTTTAGAATTTTCACAGTTGTCCACTCAAGCATTGCAAGGATAAAAACAACATTTGTCTGAACTCTCGTCTAAACGGCAATCCATAAAAAATGTCTCATTACCTTAGATTTTTCACAGTTGTCCACTCAAGCACTACAAGCATAAGAAAACATTTCTTTCTCCCGTTTAGACGGCATTCCATAAAAGAATATCTCATTACTTTAGATTTTTCACAGTTATCCACTCAAGCACTATAAGCATAAGAAAACATCTTTCTTTCTCCCGTCTAAACGACGTTCCATAAAAAAATGTCTCATTATTTTAGATTTTTCATAGTTATCTACTTAAGCACTAGAAGGATAAGAAAACACTTATCTGAACTTCCGTCTAGACGGCATTCCGTAAAAGAATTTCTAATTGCTTTAAATTTTTCACAGTTGTCCACTCAAGCATTGCGAGTATAAAACAGTCCGAACTTCAGTCCAGACGGTATTTAAGAAATGAGCATCTTTCTAGCCTCAACTACGACTCAGCATCCGAATCTCAGCTAGGCATTCAAAAAAATTGGACATCGCCCCCAAACTCTCGTTGGTTGATACGTACGATTAAATGACAATTTAAGCACATCAACAATCAAGCCGATTCTTATTGCCATTAATTGATCGGGAACAAAAGAGTTCGTTTCTAAATAATCAACTTTGGCAATTTTTATACTTAAAAATTTCGATAAAATATTCGTACGTGGTTACGTATTTGAAATTAACCGATCAAACTTTGCATGCTTCTATTTTAAAATCTCATTATTTTATTTAGCACATAAAATTCGGCATCCAAACTCGACTCCTCTTATTTTATTATTTTTTTGCCCATAAAACCTCATTTGAAAATAGTAAATGTATAATTGAGCAATTAATAGCACAGTATCACACGCGCAAACAATCGGAATTATGCATAATTTCATCTAGAGAAACGAGTATAAAATTCTACTTAACGGCTAATCCATCATGAATTAAGCTAATCCCGATTAGTTACTAATTATGAATAATTAGTCTAATTGAAATTAATTAAAATAAACTCGATTAATTCGCCAACGTATAATTAATGAAAAATTAATCGACGTTAACTAAAATAATTACGATTAACTAAATAAATAACGATTAAATAAATAAATTACGATTAATTAAAGAAATCAAGATTAATTAAACTATAATCAATTAATTACTCTAACCACGATCAATTAATATAATCGTAATTACTTGAAATAATTGTACTTAAGTTTAATTTAAACCATCTTTAATTGCAATTAAGGCTAAACTAAAATTAACAAATACTAACAACCTTGGCTTTGGAGTTTTTCGGTAATGTCTCGTTAGTTTAGAATTTTCACAGTTGTCCACTCAAGCATTGCAAGGATAAAACAACATTTGTCTTAACTCCCGTCTAAACGGCATTCCATAAAGAATGTCTCATTACTTTAGATTTTTCACAGTTGTCCACTCAAGCACTAGAAGGATTAGAAAGCACCTATCTGAACTTCCGTCTAGACTGTATTCCATAAAAGAATGTCTCATTACTTTAAATTTTTCACAGTTATCTACTTAAGCACTAGAAGGATAAGAAAACACTTATCTGAACCTCAGTCCAGACGGTATTTAAGAAATGAGCATCTTTCTGGCCTCAACTACGACTCAGCATCCGAATCTCAGCTAGGCATTCGAAAAAATCGGACATCGCCCCCAAACTCTCGTTGGTTGATAGGTACGATTAAATGACAATTTAAGCACATCAACAATCAAGCCAATTCTTATTGCCATTAATTAATCGGGAACAAAAGAGTTCGTTTCTAAATAATCAACTTTGGCAATTTTTAGACTTAAAAATTTCGATAAAATATTCGTACGTGGTTACGTATTTGAAATTAACCGATCAAACTTTGCATGCTTCTATTTTAAAATCTCATTATTTTATTTAGCACATAAAATTCGGCATCCAAACTCGACTCCTCTTATTTTATTATTTTTTGCCCATAAAACCTCATTTGAAAATAGTAAATGTATAATTGAGCAATTAATAGCACAGTATCACACACGCAAACAATCGGAATTATGCATAATTTCATCTAGAGAAACGAGTATAAAATTCTACTTAACGGCTAATCCATCATGAATTAAGCTAATCACGATTAGTTACGCTAATTATGAATAATTAGTCTAATTGAAATTAATTAAAATAAACTCGATTAATTCGCCAACGTATAATTAATGAAAAATTAATCGACGTTAACTAAAATAATTACGATTAACTAAATAAATAACGATTAAATAAATAAATTACGATTAATTAAAGAAATCAAGATTAATTAAACTATACTCAATTAATTACTCTAACCACGATCAATTAATATAATCGTAATTACTTGAAATAATTGTACTTAAGTTTAATTTAAACTATCTTTAATTGCAATTAAGGCTAAACTAAAATTAACAAATACTAACAACCTTGGCTTTGGAGTTTTTCGGTAATGTCTCATTAGTTTAGAATTTTCACAGTTGTCCACTCAAGCATTGCAAGGATAAAACAACATTTGTCTTAACTCCCGTCTAAACGGCATTCCATAAAAGAATGTCTCATTACTTTAGATTTTTCACAGTTGTCCACTCAAGCACTAGAAGGATTAGAAAGCATCTCTCTGAACTTCCGTCTAGACTGTATTCCATAAAAGAATGTCTCATTGCTTTAAATTTTTCACAGTTATCTACTTAAGCACTAGAAGGATAAGAAAACACTTATCTGAACTTCAGTCCAGACGGTATTTAAGAAAGGAGCATCTTTCTGGCCTCAACTGCGACTCAACATCCGAATTTCAGCTAAGCATTCGAAAAAATCGGACATCACCCCCAAACTCTCGTTGGTTGATACGTACGATTAAATGACAATTTAAGCACATCAACAATCAAGCCGATTCTTATTGCCATTAATTGATCGGGAACAAAAGAGTTCGTTTCTAAATAATCAACTTTGGCAATTTTTAGACTTAAAATTTCGATAAAATATTCGTACGTGGTTACGTATTTGAAATTAACCGATCAAACTTTGCATGCTTCTATTTTAAAATCTCATTATTTTATTTAGCACATAAAATTCGGCATCCAAACTCGACTCCTCTTATTTTATTATTTTTTTGCCCATAAAACCTCATTTGAAAATAGTAAATAAAAATGTATAATTGAGCAATTAATAGCACAGTATCACACGCGCAAACAACCGGAATTATGCATAATTTCATCTAGAGAAACGAGTATAAAATTCTACTTAACGGCTAATCCATCATGAATTAAGCTAATCACGATTAGTTATGCTAATTATGAATAATTAGTCTAATTGAAATTAATTAAAATAAACTCGATTAATTCGCCAACGTATAATTAATGAAAATTAATCGACGTTAACTAAAATAATTACGATTAACTAAATAAATAACGATTAAATAAATAAATTACGATTAATTAAAGAAATCAAGATTAATTAAACTATACTCAATTATTTACTCTAACCACGATCAATTAATATAATCGTAATTACTTGAAATAATTGTACTTAAGTTTAATTTAAACCATCTTTAATTGCAATTAAGGCTAAATTAAAATTAACAAATACTAACAACCTTGGCTGGGGAGTTTTTCGGTAATGTCTCATTAGTTTAGAATTTTCACAGTGGTCCACTCAAGTATTGCAAGGATAAAACAACATTTGTCTGAATTCCCGTCTAAACGACATTCCATAAAAGAATGTCTCATTACTTTAGATTTTTCACAGTTGTCCATTCAAGCACTAGAAGGATTAGAAAGCATCTATTTGAACTTCCGTCTAGATTGTATTCCATAAAAGAATGTCTCATTGCTTTAAATTTTCACAGTTGTCCACTCAAGCAATACAAGGATAAGAAAACATCTATTTGAACTGCTTTAGATTTTTCACAGTTGTCCACTCAAGCAATATAAGGATAAGAAAACATTTATCTGAACTCCTATCTTAGACGGCATTCCATAAAAGAATGTCTCATTACTTTAGATTTTTCACAATTGTCCACTCAAGCATTGCGAGGATAAAATAGTCTGAACTTCCGTCTAGACAGTATTTAAGAAAAGAGCATCATTCCGGCCTCAACTGCGACTCAGCATCCGCATCCCAGCTGAGCATTTGAAAAAATCGAATATCGCCCCCAAACTCCCGTTGGCTGACAGGTACATTAAATGATAAGTACATCAATAATCAAGCCGATTCTTATTGCCATTAATTGGGCAGGAACAGAAGAGTTCATTTCTAAATAATCAAGTTTGGCAATTTATAGACTTAAAAATTCCGATAAAATATTCGTACGTGGTTACGTATTTGAAATTAACCCATCAAATTTTGCATGCTTCTATTTTAAAATCTCATTATTTTATTTAGCACATAAAATTTGGCATCCAAACTCGACAGCTCTTATTTTATTATTTTTTTGTCCATAAAACCTCATTTGAAAATAGTAAATAAAAATGTATAATTGAGCAATCAATAGCACAACATCACACGCTCAAACAACCAGAATTATTCATAATTTCATCTAGAGAAACGAGTATAAAATTCTACTTAATGGCTAATCCATCATGAATTAAGCTAATCACGATTAGTTATGCTAATTATGAATAATTAGTCTAATTGCAATTAATTAAAATAAACTTGATTAATTCGCCAACGTATAATTAATTAAAAAATTAATTGACGTTAACTAAAATAATTACGATTAACTAAATAAATAACGATTAAATACATAAAATAATCGCACTTAAATTTAATCTAGATTTTTATTGTTTAGGATCTTGTGTTAGATTTAAGATTGTTCTTTTAATATGGAAAATTTAGTTGGGGTGAGCACCCCGCATAATCAAATATAGGGTTGGGATGCGGAGAGGACAGTTCACCTTGCACCAAGCGTGGGTTGGTGATGGGGAGTGAGGTTAGTGGTGCGGGATGGGGATCACCTCGCATTGAGTCGCTCTGTTGTGCCTAGTACTTCTTTTCTATTTCTTTTTTTTTTCGCCTTTGGTCGAATGAACCGGATCCTTTTCTCTCCTTTTCGTGTCTCCAAAGTCAACTCGAGGAGTTAAGGGAGCCTTGAGTGCCGCTTTTGAGTGGGTGATGCACATGGCCAGGTTTGGCGCCTTCGTTGTATAAAGAATCTGTTCTACAAATAATAAGTGGTGTCTCGCAAATAATAAGTAGTGATCTTTGCTGAGCAAAAAAATTCTTTTTGATGGATTTGCCATGGTATTGACTTTATTTTATTACGTGTGATTTAGGCTCCAGAAAATGACATTGGAAAGAACTCTTTCAATTATTTCCAGGTTTGTTCCTGAAACATCTGATTTCTGTGTGATTGCTTCTTGGATTTAGGTGTCCCATAACTTCTCTTCATCTAAATACATGTACGGCATTTCCTGTATGAGAAGGTTGACTGTAGTCTGTATCCATAGGTGTTTTAATCACTGCAATTTCACTTTTATTCAGAATTAAACTTGTAGTTATGCCAGCAGTTGTTTGTGTTGTTCTGTTGGTTGTTGGTATGAACCACCAGTCCTTCCAATTAAATACGTGTACGACATTTCCTGTATGAGAAGGTTGACTGTAGTCTGTATCCATAGGTGTTTTAAGCAATACAATTTTAACCCTCCCAATTTAAATTGTCATTATATTGTGGCCGTAAGTTTGTGAGTATCAAATCAAAGTGTTTAAGTAGTATTAATCACTTCTAAGTGTAATCTCTGCATATTCTCTTTATCTTTATAAGAAGCCTCGAGCATATTTTACAAATTGTTATATGTTCCAGATTCTACTGCCTCCATATTGTTCAGTCTTTATGCTTATCAAATAAATGTATATTTTGTTGAGTGAGTTTGTTGTCCACTTTTGCGTATGGACAAAACAGACGAAACAGAAGGATCCTCACTGATGCTCACAACACTCACGGTAGTTTGTGTACCATCTAGCATGTGGGTGTATGAGATTGTTACTCATAGGTAAATGGTTTTATTGATTCTAACTAATTGTAGACTATGGTCGCTGTTCTCCAGTCATTTTATTTGTCGGGGCTTCATATTCATGCTTTTCTTGGCTTTTCGTACTTTTGCTCGTTTTTTGGCCTGTCAATTTTATGCTTGTTGACTCTGGGGATAATCTTTTGGCTTTGTAGACTCGAAAGGGAGATAGTTTATCTTTGCAGATGCATCTTGTAACTGACAGATTAGATCTGTTTTTGCAATGGCCTTCGCTACTTTAATGAATTCCAAAGCCATCAGGGGCGTTGGGCCCAACCCGAGCATTCTTGGTCTGTTAATCAGACTGGACCCTGTACTGGTTGACGCAAAAGCGGGTCTAGAGGAGATGTCACTTTTAGTAGCTTGCTCCATGGGGCAGGGGAATCAGTACAACTGAACCTTGTAGATCCGCCAGAGATGTTTTGCAATTGGTAGTTAGATTATGAGGAAGAGCCACTGCCATAGGGAAGTGGAGCGTCTGCTTCTGGTAGTGAACCATCCAAGAATAGAAAATCTGTTTCCAAGGGGAAGTCCAGTAAGAAGAAGGTTAAAGAAGGCGGATGGATCTCTTGAGGGCTGTAATGATCGGAGCTGAAGGCACCCCTTACCACGATGGTCTTTTCTTCTGATTATCCTAATGGACCTCCAGTATGTGTTTGAAAGAAGAGTTCTATATTTATTTTATCTTTCAGTGTGTACTGTACACTGATTCTAAGGATCTCAATTTCAGAAAGTTCGCTATCATTCTGGTAGGCTTTGCATCAATCCAAATCTGTATAACTGTGGGAAGGTGTGCCTCAGCCTTCTTGGCACTTGGTCTGGTCAATACAAGAATGAGAATTGGATTCCTGGCATTTCAACTGTGCTGCAAGTTCTGGTATCCATACAGGGGCTCATATTAAACTCAAAGCCCTATTTTAATGAGCCTGGGTATGGGAGGTCAATGAACATGGAGCAGGGAGAATCGACAGCAATGACATATAATGAAGATACATTTATCCTTCCGCTGAGAACAATGATATATAATATGAAGAAGCCTCCTAAGGTAACACCTGTTTATGTGCATATTCTGCAGATTTGTTTATAACTGCATGGCCCAAATGTGGTACCTGTTTACCTTAGACAATTACATAGATTATTGTGAATGCCGAATATGACGCTGGGGTTTGCCGACGTTGTACATTAATATTTCTGTAATGCGGTGTTTGTTCACCCTCCTTCACTTCTAGGTCCATGAAATCCCAAATCGTATATGGTGAGGAAGTCTGCATGTGAGTCCTTGAGTTTATTTGTTACCATACTCTTTTTGGTGTGCTTATTGAATGATATGGATTATGTTAGACCTTTGACGTTGTTTTAGGGCGGGGGGCGCATATCTGCTTGATAATAGTAGTTACATTGTCTGTTTTATTTTTTGTCACCGTCAGAGACTGAAGGCGGTGATTTTTCTTAGTATTTTGCAGTGGAGCTTTCTTTTTTTTCATCACCAACTTAATAAAACAGATGACATGGTAAGATTCCTGCATGTGTCTTCTTCATTGAGAAAACATATAGATGGAAATGACCGGTTATAGTTGCACAATCTCGGGGTTATGGACTGTTAGGTGTGATCCTCATCATCTATGGCCTAGAGATTAGATATTTCTCAATGGGTATTTGCAGTGTTTTTCTTTTATCAAAGGAGAACAGTAGTCTTAGATGTTTTTGGAGAAGCCTCGAGGTGTACCTTTGCGATTTATGAATTCTACACTATATTTCCCTCTCGTAACAGACTAACTGGAGTGCCATGAGCAATGCAACATTCGTTTTTTTTTTTTCAATCATGGTTAGGTGCTTCACGCTTTATTCAAGTTAGTTGTCATCTTTCATTTTGCATATCTGTTAAGGGTTGTATGACTAGTTTATCCTGGCTTGGCTGCAATGGGCATCTTGCTGTGGAATCTTGTTTCTATTTTCTCATAAGATGTTTAAAATAGAGATGCACTAGGTCTTGCTTTTTCTGAAATATCTCTTACTCTGGTGTTGTATTGTACTAATAAAAGGTCCTTGAAGGTGACTGGAATGATATTATGGATGCTTGCTGGTTCTTTTTGCAGTTCTACAGCTATTAGTGTTGGTTTGTGAAAACAGCCTTGGTTAATTCGGTTTTTAGCTCCACTAACTTCCAAAGTAGGCAAGCCCTTTGTCGCACACAATCTGGGAATCCCTTCCACATTTTCTTCTCTGAGGTCTACAAAATTTTGGAAGAAACTTTGGAGTTGGACAACCCTGAAATCTTTTTCATGTTTAAGTTGCGTCTCATGTTATTGCGATGTTCTGCATTCATTCCCTTTTGCTTTTTCAGGATTTTTTGGCATTGAAATGCAATATCTTTAGCGATTTGTAAGAAGTGAGTCTTTGGATTTTGTATTAGGATTTTTGACATTCTTTTGGCTAATTATGAGATGCATGCGTCCCTCTTAAATCTAGCTGCAATTTGATTCTCATTTCTGGCTGCAGCATTTCGAGGACCTTGTTAGGGGCGTTTCTTCAAGTGCGCTCCAGGCATTCTGATGGCTTGTAAAGCGAACACAGAAGGTGCTCAGGTTGGATGCCTTCTTAAAGGTGGCTTACAAGATTTTGATGCAGATCATTGGAGCAGCTCCTGCACCAGCTCCCCCCGCTTTAAGGATGCTGTATCTGTATATTAGCCTTCTAGGGAGAGAATTCGAGAGACCTGGGGTCAAGGACTTGGAGAAATTTATGCCTCCGGCTTCAGCTCCAGTAACAACAATGGAGTGAATATCCAAATAACTTATTGATTGAGACCATCTTCTTTCAGTAGCAACACAGATTGAGGTTCTTGATTAGGGATTAGTAACTCGCTGAATGTTTTTAAGGATGATTTTGGATAATGTACATAGGTGTAGATATGGATGAGTTATAGAATTCACCTTTGATGATGACACACGCACACACATATATATTTATATGTATATATTAATTATAGAAGGTGCTCTGTTCGGCCAATTGCTGATATGCTATGTTAGTCCTTCCAATTGTGCTTCTAAATTATTCCGCCGGTTGATAGCTTTTTCGGCCTTTGTTATCTATTCCCCTGGACCGAGTTCGCAGAGCATTCTTCCAGCATGTTTCCTCTGTTACTGTGGTATTAGCGGTAAACGAGTTTTGGACAGCATGATGTATCATATCTGAATGTGATAGTTTGGTTTTTCTTGATAGTGGGTCACTTTGATCACTCCGGCATGTTGTTTAGCATGCCATCTGAGATGTTACACTTGATAAGTGGACTCGAGGCATTTTTGTTTAGCATGCCATTTAACTTTACCCCCTCATTTCGTGTTTAATTAATTTGCTCAAGATGTTTCGCTGGATGAATGAAACTCTTCTAGTGGTCGGTCGAGTAAAATGAGGATGGGATAATAAGGATTCTGTGATTCTGTGATTCTGCCCTTCTCACTGCGGTCTTACCTCTCATACTTGGTCAAATAGTAAGCGTTAATGCGGTGGACGTTCTGATATATCGACCGTTCGGCTACCGTTTTCGTCAGAAATTAATTATAGGATTTGGAACGTCCATTTGCTTTCTTTGTATTTGCACTTCGTTGCGTTTGTAACTAATTTCCTCATCGATACAAAAATCGGAGTCTGGGTCTTTTTGAGGACTCAACTAATCTATCTGGGTTCCCTGTAGACTCCTAGAGACGTGTAGCGTTTGCGAGACCATTCTTTGGGAGGCATGGTCTGGCATTAGGGGAATAAAAATGGGATTCTTCCGTCCCTAATGCCTATCCTCGGTCCCTATCAATTAGGCGTCGTTGGAAGTGCTCCACTCCAAAACGACTCTGGAAAAGTTGCTTTGAAATTTCTCGCTTTGTCCTTGCCGTCTCTTTTGGTTCGAAGGAGGAAAAATCCTCGTCCTCTGCGTTGACGTTGACTCGAAGACCGACTCCTGAAGTCTTCCTACACATTGTCATCCACACATTTAACTTCGTTTTTCCGTCCCCACCACCTCGTGACAAAGGGGACAACGACATCCTGTGCTTTGTCCAAAGAGGGAAATGACTCTACACCGTCTGTGATGCGTTGCTTAAGCGACGGGGGAAAAGATTAAGAAATCTTTTCATCAGTGTGCCCAATTGTCAACATGATGTCACGAGGTTATCTAGTACGAACCAATAAATGAACCCTCATCGTTTGTCGTGGCCTTTGAACGTGGTTATCATAATAAATGCCATTGCGAATTTAAAGAAGAAATTTACACGGTTATCGATTGAGTGCGGTATCAGCATCATATGAATTGCATTTTATCGGAACATACGGGTTATCAAATAAAGTTAAACTTGTAGTAAGTACATCGGACTTCCTCGCATTCGACCCTTCATGGGTTTGGTCTAGGGGACTTCACTGTTCAAGTTGAGAGATAAATTGAGATATGGAGAAACAAAAGAATGATGTAAAATCAAACATAGACAAAGATCAAAGGGAGGCATAAGCGGTACCATTCATCCCTGCTTATATTTCAGCGGAGTAATGCATTCTCACGATCACTAGTCATTTCGGTGAATGAAATTCCTTGTCCAACTAAAACATCAACTCGAAGCCTTGGCTTCTTTGTGTAGACAAAGGAAAAACAAGCGCAAGAGTTAATGTCCCCTGTGGTGGTGAAAATCTTATCTTTTTGTATGCCATGTCTTGTATTGGAGGAGATGCACAGTCAAACACGTGGAAGTCTCTGTCAGCTTGGAAATCAAACCCATGATTCATTTAGTAGGCCCCAAGCGTTTATCGTTTCTCAATCTGAAGATGAAGTTTGTGTAAATAAAGCCAAAAAAATATAGTCCTTAAAGTCCTATAAACAAGTTCCTCTCAACTATAAATTGTCAGTGATCTCTTCATTTTTCTCACAATCTCTCCTCCTCCTCCTCACCAAATGGCTTCTAAAATCGGATCCCTCAGGCCAACATGGGTTTTCACTCTACTTTGCATCTCTCTGTCCCTAGACATGAACTCATCTTGGCATGCATTTGCAAAACAAATCTCTTACTCTGACCACTGTGCTTCAACTGTTCCTAAAGCCACTCCTAACGTGCATACTCGAGCCTCCATGCCACTCTCCGAATACCAAACTGGTTACTACACTGGTGGCGGAAACATTCTAGGACCTTCCTCTTCTTCAAAATCCAATTCCTTCTCGTTCCATGTTTGTGAAGTCCACAAGACCGATCGGGATGGGGTGCTCAAGGTCAAAGCAAACTTGAGATTCGGAACCTCGGGTTACGACTACTATTATGGAGGAGACTATGGGTATGGTCAGGCATGCTTAGAAGCCACTCCTGTAAGGGTAGCCTATGTTCCGCACCGCCGGGCTAAGAGTCCCATCACTTTTCGATTAGAAGGTTTCTGGTCAGAATCTTCGGAGAAGCTTTGTATGGTTGGTTCCTCTCTCTCGAGTCAAGGTGACTCTCTCAATCTTGACGTTGTGCTTACGCTCAATAATGTAAACACTTCTGCTAAAATCACTAGCTTATTTACTGGCGTTTTGAAGAGTCTGAGTACTCCAGATGACAAGAATTATTTCGATGCCATATCGATATTGATGTTTCCTAAGAGAAATTACAAGTACAGTTTGGTTTCTGGGAAACTCAGTAATGGGAAGAGCAATCTTCCGCTGGGTTTAGCACCCCAAAGTCAAAGCTTTTGTTCGGCTTTTCAAAACCTAGATAGCGCACTCTATCTTAATTACGCACCTGATTGTAGTCCTGTCAAAAACTGCACACCCGTCTCGGGCCCTTCAGGATATTTGCCCCCTGTCATGTCCCTCAATGGAATCGGTTGTTCTGAAGATGAACGGAAGATGCGAGTGTTGCTACGTTTTTCAAATGACAGCGACTTTTGGTACTATGGAAAGTTCGATCCGAACTCAACGTTGGTTGGAGAGGTAATGTGGGATGAGACTAAGAACCGACTGCAGATCAAAGCCTGTCAAATCAACTTGGCAGGATCTTTCTCAACTGCTCGTGTTGAGGATTGTTCGGTCCGCATTGAGTTGATGTTCCCAGCAGTGTGGTCAATCAGGGAAAGAGATGGTATTTTGGGTCATATATGGAGCGAGAAGAGCCAGAAGGATTCAAGTTATTTCCCAGACATCATGCTCCAAGGCACTAGAAGTAGTTTTCGGGAGTTTCCACACTCGAAGTATAAGTATACTGAAACCGAAAGAGTAAGGAAGCTGTGCCCAGGAAAGACTGATCCGAAAAGTGGGAGAGAAAGATATCCGAATTGGTACTCTCAAGATATGATGTTCCGCATGTTGGTTAAGGATTCCGAAGGTAAAATAGGCAGTGGACATTCTTACCCTCTCTTTGTTGACAACCAAATGTATGACCAATATGGTTATAGCATGTTGGTTTCCAGGACTGAGAATTTCGCTATCGACACTTCCTCAACCTCAAGCAGCAATGCCCGGTTCAACATCTCATATCATATTGACTTCACAGGACCGCAACATGTGAAGGGCAAGAGCAAAAATGCCCTTTATGATCAATCCTGGAGCTCAAATGATCAAGTGGAGATTTCTGCAGAAGGGGTTTACGATGCTGAAACTGGTGACCTGTGTATGGTGGGATGTAAAAGTGTCATCTCAACCGGGAAGAAGCGAGCCAACACATCTCCGGACTGTGAAATCGTAATTAGATTGCAGTTTCCTCCCTTATCGAAGAGAAGGCAGGATCACATCGTGGGAACCATCGAGAGCACAAGGAAGTCATCCGATCCGCTTCATTTTGAGAGGCTGAACGTGACTTCTGATTCTCCTTATGAGGAGGAAGTGAGGCGGTCCATTTTGGGTATGGACATCGAGCTCGCTCTCAGCCTTGCTTCTAATACATTCTTGTGCATCTTCATTGGCCTCCAGATCCTTCACGTGAGACGGCACCCTGAGGTGCTTCCCTTCGTCTCTATCGCCATGCTGGTGATTCTCACTCTAGGCCGTGCGATCCCTCTCGTGCTCAATTTCGAAGCCTTGTTCCTGAATGATAGGAACAGGCAGCACATTTCTCTTGGAAGTGGTCAATGGCTCGAAATGAACGAGGTGTTGGTGAGGGTAGCCACGATGATTGCTTTCTTGATGCAATTCCGTCTTCTCCAGCTGAGTTGGGCCGCAAGAAAGAAGGATGGGGTTGGGGCTGGCTTGTGGTTCCAGGAAAAGAAGGCTCTGATCGTCTCTTTGCTATTATATGGCATCGGCGCACTGGCGGCTATCATCTTTAGCTGGAGAAGCCATTCTAATGACACGGACGGCCAGAGCTTCTCCATTTTGGGAGGTTTGAAATGTTATGCAGGACTCATCTTGGATGGTTTTCTCTTGCCTCAGATTCTGCTCAATGTCTTCAGGAACTCATCTGAGAGGGCCCTCTCAGGTTCTTTCTATCTCGGAATGACCTTGGTTCGGCTGTTGCCGCACGGTTACGATCTCTACAGGACTCGAACTTACTCTTCACAATTCTACGGGTCCTACATTTACGGAACTCCAGATAGAGACTTCTATTCGACTGCTTGGGATGTGGTCATTCCTTTAGGAGGACTCGTTTTTGCAGCGGTCATCTTCTTGCAACAGCAGTTCTGCGGCGCTTGTTTCTTGCCCAAGAGGTTCCGGAACTCGGTAGCTTATCAGAAGGTACCAGCCACGGTCGATGATGTGCCGGCATGAGAATTTCGAGCTCATAATAATATCTAGGCTGTGATCATGTAACCGTGTACTTTTTTTTTATCTTTTTGGTCTGTAGCGTGTAACCATGTTTATTAGTTCTCATGTGATGGGACATCGATGCATGCCCTTGGTCTTGTTTCTTTCAGCTTATAAGCTAGAAAAACCATATAGAATATGTTCGTGAATTAGATGTTTCTTGTGGAATTGGTTTTATGTGCACTAGAGACTTTAATATTTATCGACTATAAAGTCATAAAAATGAAAATTTCAAATTTGAATGGTTTTTGAACTATTGCCTAATATGTAATTCTATTCTTGAACTTTTTTAACTTTTTCACATTGGTATCTGTCTATTCAAAAAAAATAAAAATAAAATTTGGTACTTGAACTTTTGGTTCATGGATCAAATTGAACAAATTAAATTTCAAGCATATCTGCTTGACAATAGTAGTTACATTGTTTGTTTTGTTTTTTGTCACCATCAGAGACTGAAGGCCGCGATTTTATTTAGTATTTTGCAATGGAGCCTTATTTTTTTTGCTACCAACCAGATGACATGGTAAGAGATTCTCGCATGTGCCCTCTTCATTGAGAAAACGTACAGATAGCAACAACTGGCTATAGTTGCATAATATTATGGTTATGGACTGTTGGGTGTGATCCTCAACATCCATGGCCTAGAGATTAGATTTCTCGACGGGTATTTGCAGTGTTTTTCTTTTATCAAAGAAGAACAGTAGTCTTAAATGTTTTTGGAAAAGCCTCGAGGTGTATCTTTGCGATTTATGAATTCGACACCACATTTTCCTCTGGTAACAAAATAACAGGAGTGCCGTAAGCAATGTAACATTCGTTCTTCTTTCAATTATGGTTAGGTGCTTTACGCCTTATTCAAGTTAGTTGTCATCTTTAATTTTGCATCTATGTGAAGGTTTGTATGACTAGTTTTTCCGGGTTTGGCTGCAATGGGCATCTTGCTGTGGAGTCTTGTTTCTTATTTCTCGTAAGAAGTTTAATATAGAGATGCGCCGGGTCTTGCTTTTTCTGAAATATCTCTTAATCTAGTGCTGCAATGTACTAATAAAAGGTCGTTGAAGTGACTGTGGAGTGATATCATGGATGTTTGCCGGTTCTTTTTGCAGTTCTACAGCTATTGGTGTTAGTTTGCGATAATGGCCCGGGTAATTCGGTTTCGAGCCCCACTGA
The DNA here is from genome assembly GCF_016545825.1 of Eucalyptus grandis. NCBI lineage: Eukaryota > Viridiplantae > Streptophyta > Magnoliopsida > Myrtales > Myrtaceae > Eucalyptus > Eucalyptus grandis. The sequence continues at coordinate 12,541,850 of NC_052617.1, read as the reverse complement.
CTTCCAAAGTAGGCAAGCTATTTGGTCGCACACAATCGTGGGAATCCCTTCCATAATTTCCTCTCTGACGTCTACAAAATCTTGGAAGAAACTTTGGAGTCGGACAACCGTGAAATCTTTTGCGCGTTTAAGTTGCATCTTGTGTTATTGTGATGTTATGCATTTATTCCCTTTTGCTTTTTCAAGTTTTTTTTTCGGCATTGAAATGCAATATCTTCAGCGATTTGTATGAATTGAGTCCTTGGATTTTGTATTAGGATTCTAGACATTCTTTTGGCTAATTATGAGATGCATGCGTCCCTCTTAAATCTAGCTGCATTATGATTCTCATTTCTGGCTGCAGCATTTCGAGGACCTTGTTAAGGGCCATTTCTTCAAGTGCGCTCCAGATATTCTGATGGCTTGTAAAGCATACGCAGAAGGTGCTTAGGTTGGATGCCTTCTTAAAGGTGGCGTACAAGATGTTGATGCAGATCATAGAAGCAGCTCCCGCACCAGCTCCCTCCACTTTAAGGATACTGTATCTAAGTATATTAGTCTTCTGGTGAGAGAATTCAGGAGACTTGGGATCAAGGACTCGGAGAAATTTATGCCTCCGGCTCCAGCTCCAGCTCCGGCTCTAGCGATGACAAGGGAGTGAATATCCAAATAACTTCTTGATTGAGACTGTCTTTTTTCGGTAGCAACACAGATTAAGGTTCTTCTTAACTGGGGATCAGTAACCTGTTGGATGTTTTTGCGAATGATTTTGGATAATGTACATAGGTGTAGACATGGATGAGTTACAGAATTCACCTTTGATGATAACACATACATACATACATACATACATACATATTAGAAGGTGCTCTGTTCCGCCAATTGCTGATATGCTATGTTAGTCCTTCCTATCGTGCTTCTAAATTCTTCTGCCGTTTGATAGCTTTCTCCAGCCTTTGTCATCTATTGCGCTGGAGCGAGGTCGCCAAGCGTTCTTCCAGCATGTTTCCTATCTTACCGTGGGTATTAGTGGTGAACAGCATTATATATTCTATCTGAATGTGACCGTTCGGTGTCTCTTGATAGTGGATCACTCTGATCAATCTGGCATATTGTTTAGCATGCCATTTGATTATTTTACCCCCTCATTTCATGGTTTAATTAAGTCGGTCAAGATGTTTCACTGTATGAATGAACTCTTCTGACGGTTGGTCAAGCAAAATGAGGATGAGATCATACAGATTCCGAGACTTTACTTCTCAGTCCTCACCAATATGGAGTAATAAGCATTAACGTGTTGAGATTCTGCTTCTTAGTCATCACCACTATGGTCTTACCTCTCATACTTTGTCAAGTATTAAGCGGCAACGTGTTGATGTTCTGATATATTGATTGTTCTGCTACCGTTTTTGTCGAAAATCAATTGTAGGATTTGAAATGTTCAATTGCTTTCTTTGTAATTCTAATTTATTGCCTTTGTAACTAGTTTCATCATGGATGAAAAATTCAGAGGCCGGGGGTTTCTTCGACTACTTAACTAATCTAACCATGCTCCCTAAACTCGTAGAGATGGGCAGCGTTTGCGGGGACCATTATTTCGGAGGCATGGTCCGGCATTTACGGGAAACAAAAATCGGATTTTACCGTCCCTATTGGCCTATCCTCGGTCTCCTATCGAATAAGAGGAGACAGGACTCCACTCCAAAACGACATTTTTGGAAAAGTCGCTCTGAAATTCTCGCTTTCTCCTTGCCGCCTCGTTTGGTTCGGAGGAAGAAAAAAAAAAATCCTCGTCCTCTGCGTTAACGTTGACTCGAAGCCCGACTTCTTAAGTCTTCCTACACATCGTGACAAAGGAGACAACGACATCTCCTGTGCTTTTGTCCAAAGAGGAAATGACTTTACACCGTCTATGGGGCGTTGCTGAACTGTTCAATCACTATTGGGGCCAAGTCCATGCCAGCGCTACTCGCTTAAGCGACGGGGAAAAAGATTAGGAAATCTTTTCTACGTGATGCGACGGGGTTATCTAGTACGAACCAATTAATGAACCGTCTCTATTCACCGTAGTTTTCAAACCCAGTTAGTATAATAACTACTATTGTGAATTCAAAGCAAATGTTTATATGATTGTTGATTGAACGTGGTATAAGCATCATTTGAATTACATTTTACTTGAAGATGTGGGTTATCAAACAAAGATAAACTTGTGGTAAGTATATTGGACTTCGATGCATACGAAATTTCATGAGTTTGGTCTAGGGGACTTCACTGTCTAAGTCGAAAGATAAATGAAGGTATGAGGTTCAACATGTTGGTTAGGAATTCTGAAGGAAAAATAGGCAGTGGAGATTCTTTCCCTCTGTTTGTTGACAACCAAACATATGAACAATATGCTTATGGCCTGCCAGTTTCTAGGAATGAGAGTTCCGCTGTCAACAGTCACTCAACCTCAAACAGCAATGCCCGATTCAACATCTCATACCATTTTGACTTTCACGGGACTGCAACATGTGGAGGGCAAGAGCAAAAATGCCATTTGTAATCAGTGTTGGAGTTCAAATGATTGAGTGAAGATTTCTACAGAAGGGGTTTACGATGTCGAAACCGGTGACTTATGTATGGTTGGATGTAAAAAAGTCATCTCAACCGGGGAGAAGCGAGGGGATGCATCTCTGGACTGTGAAATCGTGATCAGATTGTAGTTTCCTTCCTTATCGAAGAGAAGGCAGGATCACATCGTGGGGACCATCGAGAGGATGAGGAACCCATTCGATCCGCTTTATTTCGAGAGGCAGAACGTGACTTCTGATTCTCCTTATATGGAGGAAGTGAGGCGATGGATTTGGGGGATGGACCTCAAGCTCTCTCTCCTCCTTGCTTCTAATGCATTCTTGTGCATCTTCATCAGCCTCCAGATTCTTCACGTGAAGAAGCACCCCAAGGTGCTTCCCTTCATCTCGATTGCCATGCTTGTGATTCTCACTCTAGGCCATGCGATCCCTCTCGTGCTCAATTTCGCAGCCTTGTTCCTGAACGATCGAAATAGGCAGCACATTTCTCTCGGAAGTGGTGGATGGCTCGAAATGAATGAGGTGATGGTGAGGCTAGCCACAATGATAGCTTTCTTGATGCAGTTCCGTCTTCTCTAGCTGACTTGGGCCGCAAGAAAGAAGGATGGGGGTGGCGGCCGGCTTGTGGTTCCAAGAAAAGAAGACTTTGATTGTCTCTTTGCTATTATATGGCATCGGAGTATTGGCGGCCATCGTCTTTAGCTGGAGAAGCCGTTCTGATGACACCGCAAGTTTTACAAGCGATGACCAAGGCTTCTCCATTTTGGGAGGCTTGAAATCTTACGCAGGACTCATCTTGGATGGTTTTCTCTTGCCTCGGATTCTGCTCAATGTCTTTAGGAACTCATCTGAGAGGGTCCTTTCAGAATCTTTTTACCTCGGAATGACCTTGGTTCGATTGCTACCCCATGGTTATGATCTCTATAGAGCTCGAACCTACTCGCCACAAATCTACGAGTCATACATTTATGGAACTCCAGATAGAGACTTCTATTCGATTGCGTGGGATGTGATCATTCCTTTAGGAGGACTCATTTTCGTAGCGATCATCTACCTGCAGCAGCGGTTTTGCGGCGCTTGTATCATGCCCGAGAGGTTCTGAAACAAGTTAGCTTATCAGAAGGTACCAGCTATAGTCGATGACGTGCCGATGTGAGAACTTCGAGCTCATAATAATTTCTAGGCTGTCAGCATGTAACCATCTATTGTTTTTTTTTTTTTTTGGTCGGTAGTGTGTAACCATATTAATTAGTTCGCATGTGAGGGAAAACAGATGCATGCCCTTGCTCTCGTTTCTTTCAGCATACAAACTAGAAAAACCATATAGAATATGTTAGTGATGTTTCTTGTGGATTTGGTTTTACGTGCACTAGAGATTTCAATATTTCTCTACAGTAAATTCATAAAAATGAAAATTTCAAATTTGAATGGTCTCTTAACTTTGGTTCAATATGTAATTTTATCCCTGAACTTTTAGCTTTTTCAAAATTTTGGTTCATGGATCAAATTGTACGAATTAAATTTCAGAAATGATATTGCGCATTTGGCTAAAGTTTAAAGACAATATTGAACAAATCAAGAGTTCTTGGACAACATTGTACATTAAACCAAGTTTAGGGATCATTTGTGTAATCAATCCGTTTCGAATCAATGGGTCTATGGAATTTATGGAAAAATTTGGATTGGTATATAAGGGTATATATTTGATAATCTTTCTATTCTCAGAAACAATTCCATTTTTAATTATTGGGAGCAAAAAAAAAGTAGGTTTTCTTTTTTTGTTATTTATTTATATTCTAAATTTATTCCTTGGTCACTTTTTCTATTCTGAGGAATAGAATAATTAACTGATATTATTAAATAGATTTATGTTCTTTTTCTATTTCGGAAAACAGTAGAACAGAAAAATAGAAAAAAATGGATGATTATCAGGTCATAAATTGCACAATTTTGGTGGGCCCAAATTATTTCCGATTGCAAAAGCCCAAGCCCATCGATGGTTTCCTGTTTTAGCACCGAAAAGCCCGAAACGCTCCCTCCCTTCCGTAAAAGGGCGCTAAAAAAAAGTGAAAAAAAAAGGGAAGAGGGAAACATCGCAGGCGGTTGCAGAAGCGGCAACAGCTCGGAAAACCTGCGCCGACCTATCCTGCTCTGCTCGCTAAATCGCTCAGCCTCCTTGGCACTTGATCTGGTCAACACAAGAATGAGAAGTGGATTCCTGGCGTTTCAACTGCGCTGTAAGTTCGGGTATCCATACAGGGGCTCATATTAAACTCAAAGCCCTATTTTAATGAGCCTGGGTATGAGACGTCAATGAACACGGAGCAGGGAGAATCGACAGCGATGACATATAATGAAGATACATTTATCCTTTCGCTGAGAACTATGACATATAATATGAAGAAACCTCCCAAGGTAACAGTTGTTTATGTGCATATTCTGCGGATATGTTTATAACTACATGCCCCAACTATGGTACTTGTTTACCTTAGACAAAATTGTGAATGCCAAATATGACGCTGGGGTTTGCTGACGTTGCATATTAATATTTCTGTAACATGGTGTTTGTTCACCCTCCTTCACTTTTAGGTCTATGAAATCCCAGATTGTATATGGTGAGGATGGCTGCATGTGAGTCCTCGAGTTTATTTGGTACCATACTGTTTTTGGTGTGCTTATCAAATGACATGAATTAAATTAGACCTTTGACGTGGGGGAATATTTGCTTGAAAATAGTAGTTACATTGTCTCTTCTATTTTTTGTCACCATCAGAGACTGAAGGCGGTGATATTTCTTAGTATTTTGCAGTGGAGCTTTTTTTTTTTTTTTTTTTTGCCACCAACTTAATAAAACAGATGACATGGTAAAATTTCTGCATGTGAAGGCTTTATTTGATTTGGGCTTAAGGCCCATCCGCCAAAGTTGGGCCCAGAAAGCCCGGCCCACGGGAATAAGGCCCGTGGAAAGAGGGAGGTATAAAAGGGAAGAGAGAGAGAAAGTCATTAACGTTAAATCAGAATTACGTTTTCTCTCCCGCGCGTTTTCTCTCCCAAAAGGACAGTAGGCATACGGCTTCCAATTTCTTCCCTTCAAGGCTTCATCGGATCGATTCGACCGGATTCTCTTCCTCCATTGGCGTTTGGTGTTTAATCTGTGGCTAACAAGGTACGCTCGAATTTGTGGTGTGCTTTACGATCGGTGATGCGTGGTTTTCCGGGCTTCGTCTTAGTATTGATTTAGGGGTTCGATTTAGTATCGAATCCGCTTTCGAGATCATCATTCCCAACATTGGTATCGAGCCCTAGTTCACGTTTTCCCGATCAATTTGATGTTTTGATTGATTTTTCGCGAAGAAACTTTCGGCCGTACGGATCGGGACAAAAATCCCGACACCCGAGCGTTCTAATGCCTTTTTACTGAGTTTTCGTATGTCGAAACTGTTTTCTGAAAAGATGGGGAGAAAGGCAACGTCAAGACGAGTCTGTAGGTACGTCGTGCGCCGCCGGGCGACGCCGCACGCGCCCACACGCGCGGCCGGAAGTCGGCTAAGTGTGGGCGCGACGCGCTCGGGAAGCGTTGCGTCGCCCGGCGCGTGCGGCACATGCGCTGGTGGGCGAACCGGGCGCGTGCGCACCGCCCGGCCCGAGCCGGCACGCGGCTGTCCACGGATGGGCCCGCGCGTGCGCGTCACCCAACGGTCAATAACCGCTAGGTGACGTCATCGATGACATCAAAGACGGCGATAGTTCGTCGGGCGGTCCACCGCCGAACCAACCCGACCGCGCGAGACCGGCACGCGCGCACGTGCCGGATGACGCGTCTGCGTGGCGTCGGCCGCGCGCACGCGCCGCGCACGTGTCGTCGGGTCGCACGAACCGGGCCCACCGGCCCGACCGATCGGACCGGTCTGTCCGGCCCGACCGGTGGGACCGGTCCGACCGTTCCGACGACCGTTGACCTCCGTTGACGACCGTTGACCGTTGACCGACGACCGTTGACCGTTGACTTTGACCGTTGACCGTTGACCCGAAAAAAAAAAAAAAAAAGGGAATGTGTTTCTTTTTTCAATTAAGTCTATGTGGATTATAATGTGATCCCTTATTTGTTCTGCATTTGTTGCAGGAACAATGCTTCCCACGAGGTTGCGCACACCTATTCGCGCGATTCTGATGAACAAAAAGGATAAGGCCGTCTAAGTTGATAGGCGAGCCGACTAATCATCGATGGGAGAGAGGTGACTTAATTGATCATGTCCTTGAAGTCAACGGGAAAATTCAACAGGTCGTATGGAATGGTCGTCCTATGTCATAGTCGAGAGATGGTGCGATTTTCATAAACACTCTTCCACCCGAATGGCAAGATGTGTTGAATCGCATATGGGATGTCAATGGAGCCGCTTCCTATAAGAAAATTGTGATGGATTTTGTAAATGAATATTATTGTATTGTTTCAAGGGAAAAGATCAAGAAATTGAACAAAAGAGGATCTTTCCAGTTCGTGTCTTTGACTTGGTGTTAGTTGTATTTGCCGATATATGTTAAGTGTGATTTGTGGACATATTATGTAATGATTACTACCTAATTGTGTTAATTGAAAGCATTATTGTTTTTATTGGATGTTCTATTATATATTGCTTTACATTATTGCTTTGGTTCTTTGTGGGTAGTTTTAGAAGTTTTTGTAGCTTCATAGAATTGATTTTGCATAAGACAATTATATTGATGATAGTTTTAAGTTAGGATTTTGGAGGATGATTGGAAACATAGTGACATTTTGATTCTGAAACCTTACTTGAAATTATTCATTAATATGATGGGTCTGTGCAAATAGGGATGCATAAATGATAGGCATTAATTATTCGTGCATGTATGTCCGTGTGTTGGATCGATGTTTTCAGCAACTAATAACGTAATTGCTGATGTAAATGGCAGCAATTGTGAAATATTGAATATGAAGATTCAATATGTGTTGAAAAAGCAAGAAGCACTAGAAGCTCTTGACCATGTTATGGAAGATCTTATAAATGATGTGCGTCACTTTGAGCTAGCTGAGGCCAGACTAACAGCATTTGAGCAGAAAATAGATATTTGCAATGCTGGTTCTAGCTCAGAAAGGGCTTTGTGCTCTAAGCGCAAGCGTATTGATTCGTTCAATATGTGGGAATGCAAAGGATCAAGTCCTTATTGCAAGAAATCAAGAGTTAACCAACACAAGAGAGGAAAATGTCCTCAAGTAAAGAAAATGTCAAGGGTGAGGTGTTACAATTGTGACAAGATAGGTCACTATACTCACGCAATCGTTGTGAGCCAAAAAAAAAAAAAAAAAAAAGATAAACACCTCTTGCACATTTGAGAACTTTGCTTATGTGTCGAGTTACGCATTATTGGCTGAATCCAATCCTTTGTGGACCGTAGATTCGAACGACAGACCATGTAAGGAATGACAGAGGATCCTTCGTGAAATTCCGACGATACCAACTGGAACTATGTGGATCTATGTGAGAAATAATTTCAGAGTTGAAGTTAAAGGGATTGGCACCTGCCAATTGAATATGCGTGGTGGACGCACCTTGTTCCTACATAATGTCCTATATGCTCCAGAGATTCGTCAAAATTTAAGTGTCTGTTTTGATGTTGGTTAAGCTTGGTTTTAGTATGAACTTCCATAATAGATGTGTAGATTTGTATTTGGATACAAACTACTATGATTTTGGTCACTTTCTGGATGGTTTTATTGTACTAATTATTGACTGTGGTGATGTCAATATGTTATTCCCTTGTTTCACGTCTTCTACTTTATATGATAATGATGTGAATATGATGGCATGCTAGACTTGGTCATATGGGCCAACAACATATGAAAAGACTAGCCAAAGAGGACTTGTTGGGCAATATTGAAAAAGTCGATTTGCTCATATGTAAGCATTGCCTAGAAGGGAAAATAACAATGAAACCATTTGAAAAAGGTAAAAGAGCTGAATTTCCTCTGCATTTAATCCATTCTGACGTCTGTGGTTCAATGAATGTGAGAGGAAGGCATGGGGCTGTTTATTTCATTACTTTTATAGATGATTCTACTCGATACGGATATGTCTATTTGATTTTTCATAAATCTGAAGCATAAGTTGTTTCAAAATGTTTATGAACTTGGTAGAAAATCAATTAGACAAGAAAATAAAAGTATTTAGATCCGATCGAGGTTGAGAATATTTATCTGATGAGTTCAGAAAATTATGTGATGAAAAAGGAATAAAAAGACAATTATCTATTCTATATACTCCTCAACAAAATGGTGTTGCAGAGAGAAGAAACAGAATCCTACTGGAAATGGTTAGGTCCATGATGGCGCACGCTAACTTACTCATCACTTTTTTGGAGTGATGCGTTGTTAACTGTTGCCTGCATACTTAACCGGGTGCCTTCCAAATTAGTTATTTCCACTCCATATAAGTTATGGATAGGTAGAAAACCAGACTTAAGTTTTCTTAAGTCATGGGGTTGTACTGTCTATACTCATGAGTCCTCTCACAAGTTTGGGAAATTAGGTCCCAAAGGAAATAAGAGTATTTTCATGAGATACTCCGAACACTCGAAAGGGTATGTGTTCATTGGTGAGCTGGAAAGTGGGAGTATAACTGAATTTGAATCATGGGATGTCACATTCTTAGTGAATGAATTTCCTAAGAAGGGCGAAATAGGAGAAGATTACTCCCTATTTGAGACCTTGGATCAGGATAATGATGTTAGTGGAGTTCATCCAAGTGGGAGTAATATGAGAAATGATGAATTGAATTCAACTCATTCTCAATTGCAATCACATGATGAGACGACATCATCATTACCTAATTCAAGTGGGAGCATAATGGGGAATGATGTGCTAAGTGTACAATCTCTCATACGGTGAACAAGTCGCCAAAGTATTCCCCGTCGATGTTTTGACATTGAAATGGACACTTTTATAATTGCTCCACAAGATGAGGATGAGCCAAGAAATATTAATGAGGCTCTGAATTGCCCTAGTAAGGAAAAATGGATTTATGCAATGAAAGAGGAAATAGAGTCAATGAAATCAAACCAAGTCCGGGAACTGGTTGATCTTTCAAAAGGGACGCGAGCTATTGGGAACAAGTGGGTTCTCAAAATAAAGCGAAAGGCTGATGGCTCGATAGAAAGGCATAAGGCTTACCTTGTGGCGAAGGGTATAATCAACGGGAAGATATTGATGATAAATATACATTCTCTCCTGTAGTGTGATTTACCTTGATTTGCATAATTCTGGCAATAGTGTTTGGTATGGATCTTGAGTTACATCAAATGGATGTGAGGACTGCTTTCCTCAATAGAGAATTAGAGGAAGAAACATATATGGAACAATCTGCTGGTTTCATAGTGAAAGGCCAAGAAGAAAAGGTATGTCGACTTTCGAGGTCGATATATGGCCTTAAGCAGTCGTTAAGACAATGGTATATACGATTTCATAATACCATAATGGCATATGATTTTACAATGATAGATGAGGATCATTGTGTATATATCAAAAGATCCAATGATCAATTTGTGATCATATCATTTTATATTGATGATATACCAATTGCCGGAAGCAATATGGAGCCTGTCAATGTTGTCAAAAGTCGGTTGTCTTCCAACTTTGAATTGAAGGATATGGGATAGTAAACCCAAAGACACTCTTATTGCAAAAGGTGAAGGATTGAGCCATAGACTGTGTCCAAGGACTCCACAAGAGAAGGAACAAACAAAATATGTTCCTCATGCTAGTGCTGTTGGGAGCTTGATGTACGCTATGATGTGTACAAGACCCGACATATGTTATGCGGTTGGAATGGTGAGCGATACCAATCCAATCCCGGGTCAAGCACATTGGAAAGCTGTTAAGAGAATACTAAGGTATCTAAAGGGGACTGCTGATTATACGTTGAGTTATTAAGGAAAGGATCTGCAACTCAAAGGATATTGTGATACAGATTGGGGAGGAGATTTAGATGAAAGAAAATCTACCTCTGAGTTTGTTTTCTTACCGAATAATGGCACCATATGTTGGAGCAGTAAGAAACAAAAGTGTATAGCCTTGTCCACGATGAAAACTGAGTTCGTGGCATTATTAGCAGTAATAAAAGAAGATGTTTGGCTTAAGAGATTATTGGATCATTTAGGTGTTATTGGAAGTGCTGCAGATTAATTGTTGGTTAATTATGATAGCAAAGCAGCAAAAGCGTACACCAAAGATCCAAAATATCATGGCAAGACCAAACATCTAGATACCAAGTATAATTTTGTCATGGATATGATTGCACGAAAAGATGTGAACTTATAGTACATACTACGCATAGAATGGTAGCAGATCCTATGACAAAGCCAATACCTAGAGATGTGTTTTGTGGCTATATGAAATCTCTAGGATTGCGTAGAGGCTGATGTACTGAATTTTTTTTAATTTCCCTGAGTGTTCACAATTTGATGAATTTGTGTTTTCATCATAATGCCTATGAATCTTTGTATGATCTTTATGCATCTTAATACTTAGTGTATTATTTTAAGTTGAGAAGTATGTCGGACAGATAAAAGATTAGCCCACTCACACGGGTAATTGCCTCATTTCTTGTGTGATAAATAGAGATGAGACTGATTTTAAGCTTATTATCTAGGTGATAATTGAGAGCTCAAGCTTAAAATACGTATGTCGCCTTAATTAAGTGTTAAGATGATTTTAAGCTTATTATCTAGGTGATAATTGAGAGCTCAAGCTTAAAATACGTATGTCGCCTTAACTAAGTGTTAAGATGAGGACATAATACTTACGATGTCCGAAAGTAAAATACCCCACATATTTTGCTTTATCTGTCTACGATGCCAGATGTGAGTTCTATGAATTTTGTGATTGAGTAGATATGTGAACTCAAGTTAGACATTAGGTATGTCTGAACTATCATCTGTACGGTATTGAAAAGTGCAGACATACGCTCCATGGGAAAGGAGTTAATACCGTAATACGTATTTCATACTAAGTATGCATGAGACGACCAATAAAAGTGGCAAAAAGTTTGATCTCAACTTTTATGACGTGTGAGACTCTTGAGGAAAAGAGTTCCTCAATTTTTTAGTCCCCTCAGGACTCTTATTTATTCTCAAGATTTCTATTTAGTGTTTGCTATCTTAGGGTGTTGCCAATGGTCATGAGATGATTCGATCTAATGGGGCATTTCTAGAAAAGCAAGCTGGACTGAAATTGAGAGTTTGAAGGAAAGAGAAGATCGATTTTGGAGAATCACATTGTAGTTTTTGTATTCACTTTAGTCGACCAATTATGATTGTCTTTGTGATAATTATAATTGTGAATACAATATATATCATTGTTTAAAAGAGATTAAGAGAGATATAAATGTGATTGATCGATCTAGGTACCGCATACGAAATCTACTCGGAGTGTGACGCCCATTATGAGCTGCTATATATTCCTAACGGATGTATAGTAACGAGCTCTCAAAGTATGCTGGTCGCACGGATTATTCACCAGTATGAATGTTGAAGAGAGGTAAAGAGAATCCTGTTCGGCGCACCATGTTAAGAGAGAGTCTATGATGGATTATTCTCTAATGGGCCTGAGTAGGGCCTGTCCACCCATGTTGGTTTTGGACCACCATGTGCGAGTGGGAGATGAAGGTTTTATTTGATTTGGGCTTAAGGCCCATCCGCCAAAGTTGGGCCCGAGAAAGCCCAGCCCACGGAATAAGGCCCGTGGAAAGAGGGAGTATAAAAGGGAAGAGAGAGAGTCATTAACATTAAATCGAATTACGTTTTCTCCCCAAAAGGACAGAGGCATACGGCTTCCAATTTCTTCCCTTCAAGGCTTCATCGGATCGATTCGACCGGATTCTCTTCCTCCATTGGCGTTTGGTGTTTAATCTGTGGCTAACAAGGTACGCTCGAATCCGTGGTGTGCTTTACGATCGGTGATGCGTGGTTTTTCCCGGGCTTCGTCTTCCATATTGATTTAGGGGTTCGATTTAGTATCGAATCCGCGTTTTCGGGGATCAGTCATTCCCAACAGCATGTGTCTTCTTCATTGAGAAAACCTATAGATGGAAAAAACCGGTTATAATTGCATAATCTTGGGGTTATGGACTGTTGGGAGTGATCCTCAACATCCGTGGCTTAGAGATTTGATTTCTTGATGAGTATTTGCAGTGTTTTTCTTTTATCAAAGAAGAATAATAGTTTTAAATTTTTTGGAGAAGCCTCGAGGTGTATCTTTGCGATTTATGAATTCTACTCCATATTTCCCTCTCGTAACAGACTAACTGGAGTGCCGTGAGCAATGTAACATTCGTTCTTTCTTCAATTATGGGCAGGTGCTTCACGCTTTATTTAAGTTAGTTGTCATCTTTCATTTTGCATATTTGTTACGGGTTGTATGACTAGTTTTTCCTGGCTTGGCTGCAATGGGCATCTTGCTGTGGAATCTTGTTTCCATTTTCTCATGAGAATTTTAATATAGAGATGCATTAGGTCTTGCTTTTTCTGAAATATCTCTTACTCTGGTGTTGTACTGTACTAATAAAAGGTTGTCGAAGGTGACTGGAGTGATATTATGGATTTTTGCTGGTTCTTTTTGCAGTTCTACAGCTATTAGTGTTAGTTTGCGATAACGGCCTTGGTTTATTCGGTTTTTAGCCCCACTAACTTCCAACGTAGGCAAGCTATTTGGTCGCACAAAATCTGGGAATCCCTTCCACATTTTCTTCTCTGATGTCTACAAAATTTTGGAAGAAACTTTGGAGTTGGGGGAAAATTACCAAAAAAATCCTAGATTCATTGCATTGATATCAATTCAATTCTAAAATTTTCAATTGAATCAATTTAATTTTAAACATTTTTACATTGGTACCAATTTAGTCCATCCGATCAATTGATGGGACAGCGCTGATGTGGACGCTGACTGGTAGTTGGATGCTAACGTGGATGTCGACTAGTGGCCGGATGCTGAAGTGACAATTTTTTTAATAATTTTTTCTTTTCTCCCTTCTTCCTCCTCGGTCTATCCTCCCAGTGGCCAGCGAGCCTTGGGTGAGGGCCATGAAGCCCTCATCGCCACTGATGAGGGCTTCAAGGGCCGGCGGCGGGAGGCTTGCTAGCCACCGTGAGGACAAATTGAGAAGGAAGAAGGGAGAAAAGAAAAGGAAAAAAGAAAAAAAATAACAAAATCAAAAAATTAAAAAATTATTAAAAATTGTCACGTCGGCATTCGGTTACCAGCCGTCATCTACATCAGTGCCCGCCGGCCAAAATTAGCCGAATGGATTGAATTAGTATTAATGTAAAAAAATTTTAGGACTAAATTGGTCAAATTGAGAAGTTTATGATTGAATTTGTACCAATACAATAGGTTTATGATTTTTTTTAGGTACTTTTCCCTTGGAGTTGGACAACCCTGAATGCGTGTTTGAGTCACGTCTCATGTTATTGTGGTGTTCAGCATTTATTCCCTTTTGCTTTATCAGGTTTTTTTGGCATTGAGATGCAATTTCTTTAGCGATTTGCATGAAGTGAGTCTTTGGATTTTGTATTAGGATTCTAGACATTCGTTTGGCTAATTATGAGATGCATGCGTCCCTCTTAAATCTAGCCGCTTTATGATTCTCATTTCTGGCTGCAACATTTCGAGGACCTTGTTAAGGGCCACTTCTTCAAGTGAACTCCAGACATTTTGATGGCTTGTAAAGCATACTTAGAAGGTGCTCAGTTTGGATGCTCACTGAAATATCAAATCGTTCAAACAAATAGGGCTCGTTCAAACCCCCCGCCCTGCGGTGGCTCTCCCTTATGAGCATTCCAATGCTTCTTCATCTTCTTCTTCGTCAAGGCACACTCCTTCTTTGTCACCTTTTTGTCTCCATGATTAGGCAGTGGAACTCGTTCGAGCACATTTTTATATTTGGTAAACTGATTTTTTTTTTCTAGACTTGTTTGGCTAACTCATCCAAATCACCAAATTGGAATGTTCCAAAGCTTCAATTGGTAGTGGATAGTAGAAAACGTGTCATCTTCCATTTCTATCGACGAAGTATATAGGAAGACGGTCTAGGTATTTTATGCTCTAAGGGAGACAGAGAATGAGCCATATTTGTTTTCAAATTATGGATAATTGAAGAAACAAAGAGATAGAGTTATGGAATTTTAAGTGACAATTGAGTTATTGCTATGTATAATTTAACTTAGTAATTTCATAGTAAAATTTAACAAAAACTAATGGGGATAAATTTATCACACATGTATTAATTTAAGATTTTGAATGACCCAAAAATTAGTTTGATATAAATTTATTACATGTGTACTAGTTTGAGATTTTTAGGGCCTGCATGTTTTTATTCCTGGTTTCTGTTCAAGAACAGAAATTTTGTTTTTTTGTTCCCAGGAACATAAAAACAACATAAACGCGTTTGTTTGCGTTTTTGTTCAAAATCAGATTTTTTGTTCCCGGAACACAAAAGTTCAGAAATGAGAAACAAAAAAAAATTGTTTCATGCTCCATAAACACTTTTTTTCCTTTCTTCTTCTTTTCTTCTCTCTCCTCTTTTCTTCTTTGGCCAGTCGCCGGCCTCGGCCATGGCCGACGACCGGCCGTCGAGGGCCGGCGACGCCGTCGCGGGTTGGCGACCGGCCAAAGAAGAAAAGAGGAGAGAGAAGAAAACTCTAGGCTTTCAAAAACGAAAACTCTTGGCTGACTGGAAAGCCACTTATTTGTATGATACTCCCTTTCATGGTAGATTAGAAAATAGCAGGGAGTCCGTAGAACCTGCCCCGAATCCTGACTCGAGATAGCTAATAAAAGAGTTGGGAGTGTCTCTGAGCATCCTGCATTCATTCGCCTCCCCTGCCTTTTCCGAAGATGCCTCGAGAGACGTTGCAGCGTCTCCGCCACGCCTCACGTGGGGGCACGATCGCCGATGGTACCTACTTTTCGTCACTTTTTCCTTCCCCCTTATTTTTATTTTTTGTTTTATTCGATTACACGTGTTATGGGCGCGCGGATTGGTTTCGTGGGCGTTGATTGGAAACGGTTAATTCGATTAATCCTTTATATAGACTTGCGCCAGGCATTGTGGTCGTGAAACGGCTATGCCTTTTTAATCGCACGAGCGTGGCCCCATAGAGCTTATTTAAAGATGAGATGTTAGGTTTTGACTGTAACATTAATTGCATCGGACTTGAAATACATTAGACCGGCTAAGTTCAGTCTTTTTTAATTATTTGTCAAGGGCTTTTAATTGCACCTTGTTGATTCCAAATATTAAACATTTGTCGACACTGTCCCCCACTTCTCACCATGAACATCGAATCGCGTGTGTTGCGTTGCATAAACGACATCCTGTGCTTTGTCCAAGAGGAAATGACTTTACACCGTCTGTGATTCGTTGCTTAAGCGACAAGGTCAGTGTGCCCAATTGTCAAAATGATGCCACGAGGTTATCTGGTATAAACCAATAATTGAACCGTCTTTGTTTGCTGTGGCCTTTGAATGAGGTTATGATAATAAATTCCATTGCGAATTTAAAGAAAAAATTTATACGGTTATTAACGTGGTATGAACATCATATGAATTGCATTTTACCGGAATACACAAGTTATCAAACAAAGATAAACTTGTAGTAAGTACATTGGGCTTCGTCGCATTCGACCCTTCATGCTTATATTTCAGCGGAATAATGCATCTCACGATCACTAGTCATTTTGGTGAATGAAATTCCTTGTCCAACTCAAACATCAACTCGAAGCCTTGACTTTTTTGTGCAGACAGAGAAAAAACAAGGGCAAGAGTTAATATCCCCTGTGGTGGTGAAAATCTCATCTTTTTGTATGCCATCTCTTGTATTGGAGGAGATGCACAGTCAAACACGTGGAAGTCTCTGTCAGCTCGGAAATCAAACCCATGATTCATCTAGTAGGCCCCAAGCGTATATCGTTTCTCAATCCGAAGATGAAGTTTGTGTAAATAAAGCCAAAAAAATATAGTCCTTAAAGTCCTGTCAACAAGTTCCTCTCAACTATAAACTGTCAGTGATCTCTTCATTTTTCTCACAATCTCTCCTCCTCCTCACCAAATGGCTTCTAAAATCGGATCCCTCAGGCCATCATGGGTTTTCACTCTACTTTGCATCTCTCTGTCCCTAGACATGAACTCATCTTGGCATGCATTTGCAAAACAAATCTCTTACTCTGACCATTGTTCTTCAACTGTTCCTGAAACCACTCTTCACGTGTATAACCTAGCCTCCACGCCATTCTCTGAATACCAAGCTGGTTACTACACTGGTGGCGGGAACATTCCAGGACTTTCCTCTTCTTCAAAATCCAATTCCTTCTCGTTCTATGTTTGTGACGTCTACAAGACCAATCACGATGGGGTGCTCAAGGTCGAAGCAAACTTGAGATTTGGAATCTCAGGTTATGACTACTACTATGGAGGAGACTACAGGTATGGTCAAGCATGCTTAGAAGCCACTCCTGTAAAGCCAGCCTATGTTCCGCGCCACCGGGCTAAGAGTCCCATCACCTTTCGATTAGAAGGTTTCTGGTCAGAATCTTCGGAGAAGCTTTGTATGGTTGGTTCCTCTCTCTCGAACCAAGGTGACTCTCTCAATCTTGATGTTGTGCTTAAGCTCAATAATGTAAGCAATTCTACTAAAATCACTAGCTTATTTACTGGCATTTTGGAGAGTCTGAGTACTCCAGATGACAAGAATTATTTCGATGCCATATCGATATTGATGTTTCCTAAGAGAAATTACAAGTACAGTTTGGTATTTGGGGAACTCAGTAATGGGAAGAGCAATCTTCCGCTGGGTATAGCACCCACAAATGGAAGCTTTTGTTCGGTTTTTCGAAACCTAGGTAGCGCACTCTATCTTAATTACACACCTGATTGTAGTCCTGTCAAAATCTGCACACCCATCTCGGGCCCTTCAGGATATTTGCCCCCTGTCATGTCCCTCAATGGAATCGGTTGTTCTGAAGGTGAACGGAAGATGCGAGTGTTGCTGCGTTTTTCAAATGACAGCGACTTTTGGTACTATGGAAAGTTCGATCCGAACTCAACATTGGTTGGAGAGGCGATGTGGGACGAGACTAAGAACCGACTGCAGATCAAAGCCTGTCAAATCAACTTGGCAGGATCTTTCTCAACTGCTCGTGTTGAGGATTGTTCGGTCCACATTGAGTTGATGTTCCCAGCAGTGTGGTCAATCAGGGAAAGAGATGGCATTTTGGGTCACTTATGGAGCGAGAAGAGCCAGAAGGGATTGAGTTATTTCCCAGACATCACGCTCCAAGGCACTGGAAGTAGTTTTTGGGAGTTTCCAGACTTGAAGTATAATTATACTGAAATCGAAAGAGTAAGGAAGCTGTGCCCAGTAAAGACTGATCTGAAAAGTGGGAGAGAAAGATATCCGAATTGGTACTCTCAAGATATGAGGTTCAGCATGTTGGTTAAGAATTCTGAAGGAAAAATAGGCAGTGGATATTCTTACCCTCTCTTTGGTGACAACCATATGTATGACCAATATGGTTATAGCATGTCGGTTTCCAGGACTGAGAATTTCGCTATCGACACTTCCTCAACCTCAAGCAGCAATGCCCGGTTCAACATCTCATATCATATTGACTTCACAGGACCGCGACATGTGAAGGGCAAGAGCAAAAATGCCCTTTATAATCAATCCTGGAGCTCAAATGATAAAGTGGAGATTTCTGCAGAAGGGGTTTACGATGCTGAAACTGGTGACCTGTGTATGGTGGGATGTAAAAGTGTCATCTCAACCGGGAAGAAGAGAGCCAACACATCTCCGGACTGTGAAATCGTAATTAGATTGCAGTTTCCTCCCTTATCGAAGAGAAGGCAGGATCACATCGTGGGAACCATCGAGAGCACAAGGAAGTCGTCCGATCCGCTTCATTTTGAGAGGCTGAACGTGACTTCTGATTCTCTTTATTTGGAGGAAGTGAGGCGGTCCATTTTCGGTATGGACATCGAGCTCTCACTCGTCCTTGCTTCTAATACATTCTTGTGCATCTTCATTGGCCTCCAGATCCTTCACGTGAAACGGCACCCCGAGGTGCTTCCCTTCATCTCTATCGCCATGCTGGTGATTCTCACTCTGGGCCATGCGATCCCTCTCGTGCTCAATTTCGAAGCCTTGTTCCTGAATGATAAGAACGGGCAACACATTTCTCTCGGAAGTGGTCAATGGCTCGAAATGAACGAGGTGTTGGTGAGGGTAGCCACGATGATTGCTTTCTTGATGCAATTCCGTCTTCTCCAGCTGAGTTGGGCCGCAAGAAAGAAGGATGGGGTTGGGGCTGTCTTGTGGTTCCAGGAAAAGAAGGCTCTGATCGTCTCTTTGCTATTATATGGCATCGGCGCACTGGCGGCTATCATCTTTAGCTGGAGAAGCCATTCTAATGACACGGACGGCCAGAGCTTCTCCATTTTGGGAGGTTTGAAATGTTATGCAGGACTCATCTTGGATGGTTTTCTCTTGCCTCAGATTCTGCTCAATGTCTTCAGGAACTCATCTGAGAGGGCCCTCTCAGGTTTTTTCTATCTCGGAATGACCTTGGTTCGGCTGTTGCCGCATGGTTACGATCTCTACAGGACTCGAACTTACTCGCCACAATTCTACCGGTCCTACATTTACGGAACTCCAGATAGAGACTTCTATTCGACTGCTTGGGATGTGGTCATTCCTTTAGGAGGACTCGTTTTCGCAGCGGTCATCTTCTTGCAACAGCAGTTTTGCGGCGCTTGTATCTTGCCCAAGAGGTTCCGGAACTCGGTAGCTTATCAGAAGGTACCAGCCGTGGTCGATGATGCGCCGGCATGAGAATTTCGAGCTCATAATAATATCTAGGCTGTGAGCATGTAACCATGTATTTTTTTTTTCTTTTTCGTCTGTAGCGTGTGACCATGTTTATTAGTTCTCATGTGATGGGAAATCGATGCATGCCCTTGGTCTTGTTTCTTTCAGTTTATAAGCTAGAAAAACCATATAGAATATGTTCGTGAAATGGATGTTTCTTGTGGATTTGGTTTTATGTGCACTAGAGACTTCAATATTTCTTGACTGTAAAGTCATAAAAATGAAAATTTCAAATTCAAATGGTCTTTGAACTTTTGCCTAATATGTAATTCTATCCCTGAACTTTTAACTTTTTCAACTTGGTACCTAAACTTTTGGTTCATGGACCAAATTGAACATATTAAATTTCAAGCATATCTGCTTGACAATAGTAGTGACATTGTTTGTTTTATTTTTTGTCACCATCAAAGACTGAAGGCCGTGATTTTATTTAGTATTTTGCAGTGGAGCCTTATTTTTTTGCTACCAATTTAATAAAACAGATGACATGGTAAGAGATTCTCGCATGTGCCCTCTTCGTTGAGAAAACATACAGATAACAACTGGCTATTGTTGCATAATATTGTGGTTATGGACTGTTGGGTGTGATCCTCAACATCCATGGCCTAGAGATTAGATTTTCTCGACGGGTATTTGCAGTGTTTTTCTTTTATCAAAGAAGAACAGTAGTCTTAAATGTTTTTGGAAAAGCCTCGAGGTGTATCTTTGCGATTTATGAATTCGACACCACATTTTCCTCTGGTAACAAAATAACAGGAGTGCCGTAAGCAATGTAACATTCGTTCTTCTTTCAATTATGGTTAGGTGCTTTACACCTTATTCAAGTTAGTTGTCATCTTTCATTTTGCATCTATGTGAAGGTTTGTATGACTAGTTTTTCCGTGTTTGGCTGCAATGGGCATCTTGCTGTGGAGTCTTGTTTCTTATTTCTCGTAAGAAGTTTAATATAGAGATGCGCCGGGTCTTGCTTTTTCTGAAATATCTCTTAATCTAGTGCTACAATGTACTAATAAAAGGTCGTCGAAGTGACTCTGGAGTGATATCATGGATGTTTGCCGGTTCTTTTTGCAGTTCTACAGCTATTGGTGTTAGTTTGCGATAATGGTCCGGGTAATTCGGTTTCGAGCCCCACTAACTTCCAAAGTAGGCAAGCTATTTGGTCGCACACAATCGTGGGAATCCCTTCCATAATTTCCTCTCTGACGTCTACAAAATCTTGGAAGAAACTTTGGAGTCGGACAACCGTGAAATCTTTTACGCGTTTAAGTTGCATCTCATGTTATTGCGATGTTCTGCATTTAGTCCCTCTTGCTTTTTCAAGTTTTTTTTTTGGCATTGAAATGCAATATCTTCAGCGATTTGTATGAAGTGAGTCCTTGGATTTTGTATTAGGATTCTGGACATTCTTTTGGTTAATTATGAGATGCATGTGTCACGGGCCGATCGATAGGGATCGTGACCGCGCGGCGACTCGGGCACTTTAGGATCGGATTGGATCGCCGAAGCACCTAAGCCAAGCCTTGCACAGTCGAACGCTCACTCGCTCGCCTTACCCGGATCGTAGAGAGAGAAAGGATCTAGAGAGAAGAGCTCTGGAAAGAAGCTTTACTTTGTATTGTGGAAGTAATGGATGATTACAAATGAAGGAGGACACCCCTTTTATAGTTGAGGGCCTCGGATTACATCCATTGATCTAGAATTCTACCGGCGGACGAGATCGCACCGCCCCAACTACCGGCATAAGTGCCAACTACTGTCTACCAACATAAATAACGGAACGGACTTCTGTAATCTAGCTTAATGACATCTTTGCCCGCCCTTGCAATTCGGGGAGAAGGCTTGGTGGGAATCCAAGTGAGAGTAGGAGGTCCACGGGCGAGTTGGGGTCAAATTTGGGGAACCTCTTGGGTCGTCCATCTTTCGGCCCGTGACACATGCGTCCGTCTTAAATCTAGCTGCAATATGATTCTCATTTCTGGCTGCAGCATTTCGAGGACCTTGTTAAGGGCCATTTCTTCAAGTGCGCTCCAGATATTCTGATGGCTTGTAAAGCATACGCAGAAAGGGCTCAGATTTCCTACTATATCAAATCTATAATCTTCATCTAGCAAGATATATGATCAACTTTACTGCATCGAATAAAAAGAATTGGCCTAATATGTCCAGCCGAGATGAGAATGGCTAGGGCTCAAAACCCCTATATCTAAAACTAGATAAGGAGAAAAAAAGGCTCTTGGATCTAAGATTGGGAGAGTAGAGTGTTGTAATTATAATTATAATTATGGTTAATGGATCAACGAAAGCCAATAAATTTAGATACGTATTTTCTGTTCACGTATCTCTTTTGGATTCATGAATTTCCTAAACTTATATGTTCACGTATCTATTGAATTTATGAATTTCCTAGATTCATGTATCTTTTAGTTCATGTATTTATTGAGTTCATGAATCTCTTGGA
This sequence comes from Eucalyptus grandis, assembly GCF_016545825.1. Taxonomy (NCBI): domain Eukaryota; kingdom Viridiplantae; phylum Streptophyta; class Magnoliopsida; order Myrtales; family Myrtaceae; genus Eucalyptus; species Eucalyptus grandis. Next base: position 12,519,909 of record NC_052617.1, on the reverse strand, counting down.
TTCACGTATCTCTTTATTCATGAATCTCGTGGATACACGCGTCTATTTAATTCATGTATCTTTGTAGTACATGAACTAAAAAGCTCTATAAATAGATAGGAGCATAGAGCTTCATTACAGTTATGGTTTTTGGTTTTTCCGACTCGATTCCAAAAAGGCTTTGATACACTTTTCTACTCTTCTGAATTTTCTGAGTGTGCTGGTTCAATTGAACGGTTCGGCGAGTCCCGTTTGCATAGTGCTAATCCAAACGGAGTTCGAGGTGTTGTATCTTGGGAGGCATAGTTCGTGAATCTGCGAGCACCATTGGCGGGAACTAATTGCCTTAAGGAGATTTGAATATCCGTACCTCACCTCCAATTTCATGTTCTGATTGCAACAAACAGTTTGTGTTTTCTTTTGGATTATTTTCCAACAATCTTAAGGCAATTAGCTCACTCACTGTTTGTTGTTCTTGTCAGATTATTGAGATGGCTAGAAACAACCAAGTGCCCTTCAATGTCCTGAATGTTTCTGGAGATGTTCCTATGGTCGATTCGACTGTTGCTATGGAAGACGTTCAACCCTCAGGGTCTGAATTTGTAGCAACCAATGCTACGGGCCCTTGGGCTAACACCAATTTTGGTGGTGCGGTACAAGTCATACGATTGGTATGCCCTGGATGTTTTTCAGAACGGCGTAGGCCAAATGGCTTTTGGCTCATTTCCGGAGGGATGGTTCAACAAACCTTGCCTACCGTGATGGCAACACCTCCGGTTACAACTAATGAGAAACCAGAGAAATTCACCGGAGTGGGCTTTAAACAAGGGGCGAGCGGAAGATGTACTTCTATCTGACCATGCTCAATTTGACAAAATATTTATCGGAGGTGTGCCCGATAATTAGTCCAAATGAGCAAGATGTCACGATGCTCAGTGCGTTGGAGGCTTGGAAGCATGGGGACTTCTTATGCCGAAATTATATCCTTAACTGTTTAGTGAATTCTCTTTATAATGTTTATTGTAATATTGAATAAAAAACAGTTATGGGAGTCCTTAGAGAAAAATACAAAACTAAGGATGCTGGCACCAAGAAATTTGTGGTTGCCAAATTCTTGGACTACAAGATGGTGGATTCTAAATTTGTCATGAGTCGGGTTCAAGAATTGCAATTAATTCCGAGTGACATCTCGGCTGAGGAATGATACTTAGCGAATCATTCCAAGTGGCAGCCATGATTGAGAAACTACCTCCGGCTGGTCGATTTCAAAAATTATTTGAAGCACAAACGGAAGGAGATGAGCCTTGAAGATCTCATTTTGCGCCTCGAATCGAGGAGGACAATAGAAGGAGTGCAAACCCTTCTTCTAAGCCAAAGGCCAACATTGTGGAATCTTCCAAATCCAAGCAAGATAGAAAAGGAAGATGTCATTTCAAGGAAAATGCAAACGAAAGAGCAGTTCCAGAAATTCCAAGGGACGTGTTTTATATGCAACAAGCCTGGCCATCGTGCTAAGGATTGCAAGAAGCGCCTGAAAAAAGGCAAGAACGAAGGTGCAGCCCAGCAACTGAATTTGACAGAGCATGACAATGCGAGAGGTCATGTTTGTTGTGGTAATGTCTCGAAGCATCTACGGTGTCGAACACTAATGGATGGTGGCTAGACACGGGTGCCACAAATCACATCTGTGCAGATAAACACATGTTCTCATCTTATGAGAAGGCTGAAGAAGATGAGAAGCTTTATATGGCTAACTCTGCATCAGCAAAGATCGCCGGAAGAGGAAAGGTGATCCTGAAGTTTACATCTCGGCAAGGAGGTCGCCCGCCGAATGTGCTTTGCATGTACCGAGATATTTGGAAAAATCTAATTTCTGGCCTTATATTTGTCAAGAAGGGTTTCAAGGTTGTATTTGAATCTGACAAGTTTGTACTTTCAAAAGGAGGGATGTATGTGGGGAAATGGTATTTGTGTAATGACCTGTTTAAGGCTAATGTGGCTGTCATTGATGTAAACTCAAAGTATGTGTACCCAAAGACTATTAATAAAGAAAAGTCTTCAGTTTACTGTTGTGTCTCATTATCTATGGCATGGTAGATTAGGACATGTAAACTATGGTACAATGAAGAGAATAGCAAACTTGGGGTTAATTCCAAGATTTGAGTTGGATGCCCGTTACAAGTGTGAGACTTGTGTTGAGGCCAAGTTTGCCAAGAAACCTTTCAAATCCATTGAAAGAACAAGTGAACCTCTACAATTAATCCATAGTGATCTATGTGATTTAAAGTTTGTAGAAAGTAGAGGTGGAAAGAAGTACTTCATCACATTTGTGGATGATTGTACTAGATTTTGCTATGTTTATTTACTAACTAGCAAAGATGAGACTATGAGCATGTTTGTCAAGTATAAAAATGAAGTTGAAAACCAACTTGATAAACGAATCAAAGTGCTTAGGTCTGATAGAGAAGGATAATACAATTCAATCAATTTGAAAGAGTTTTGTGCTAGTCATGGAATAATTCTCCAAACGACTCGCACCTTATACTCCACAACAAAATGGAGTTGCTGAACAATTGAACATGACACTAAAGGAGATGGCTAACGACATGCTTTTGAGTTCGGGTTTACCTCAGAACTTGTGGGGGAAGTAGTTTTAACTGCAAATTATATTCTTAATAAAATACCCCACAAAAAAGACAGGTAAAACTCCATACGAGTTATGGAATGGAAAGTTGTCATCCTACAATTTTCTAAAAGTGTGGGGGTGCTTGGCCAAGGTGGCGATTCCTCCTCCGAAACAAACTCAGTTGGGACCTAAAACGGTGGATTGCATATTCATCGGTTATGCTCAAAATAGTAGCGCATATAGATTTTTGGTTCATAAATATGAAAATGTGGAAATTCATGTCAATACAATCCTAGAATCAAGGGATGCTGAATTTTTTGAGGATATATATCCTGCAAAAAGAAATCAAGGAGAACTTTCTCAGAAAAGGCTTAGAGAATCAAAATTTGAGAATGATGAAGTTGTGGCCAAAGAAGCCGAACTTCGAAGGAGTAAAAGGTCTCGAATCGAAAAATATTTCGGACGTGATTTTCTAACATACATGTTAGAAGGTGAGCCCCAAACATATAAATAGGCAATGTCATCTCCAGATGCTCCTTTCTGGAAAGAAGTTGTTGACAATGAAATCCATTTTATCCTAAGTAACCATACTTGGGAATTGGTTGATCTTCCACCTAGAAATAAACCAATTGGATGTAAATGGATTTTCAAGAAAAAAACTAAAAGCTTATGGTTCCATTAATAAATACAAAACTCAGCTTGTAGCCAAAGGGTTTAGACAAAAAGAGGGTCTTGACTACTTTGATACTTATTCACCTGTCATAAGAATAACATCAGTAAGGATGTTGATCTATAAATTCACTATACAATTTGCAAATACATCAAATGGATGTGAAAACTGCATTCTTAAATGGTGATCTCGATGAGGAGGTTTATATGGAACAACCTGAAGGGTTCAAGGTCAAAGGACAAGAACACAAAGTGTGTAGACTTGTCAAATCATTGTATGGACTTAAACAAGCTCCTAAGCAATGACATGAGAAATATGACCGGGTAATGATTCAAAATGGGTATAGAATCAATGAGTGTGACAAATGTGTGTACACTAAATCCACTACGGTTGGATATGTACTTATTTGTCTATATGTTGATGACTTATTAATTATTGGAGATAACATCGAGGTCATCAAAATCACCAAGAACATTCTCAAGAAGAACTTTGAGATGAAAGATTTAGGTGTCGCAGATGTTATACTCGGCATCACAATTCTAAGGAATTTTGATGGCTTAGGTTTAACACAATCTCATTACATTGAAAAGGTATTTGAGAGATTTAAAGGATTCGGCATTAAAGATGCAAACAATCCTTTTCTTTCACACCTAACTTTAAGAAAGAACACTGGAAATAGTGTTAGACAGCTAGAATACTCTCAAGTAATTGGCAGCATCATGTATATCATGAATTGCACTAGACCTGATATTGCGTGCTCAGTAAGCAAACTGAGTAGATATACCAGTAACCTAGGTCACGAGCACTAGAATGCTTTGATGAGAGTATTAGGATATTTGAAAAGGACAAAAGACTATGTTATACAATATGGCAAATATCCAGTTGTTTTGGAAGGTTATTGTGATGCCAACTGGATTTCAGATTCTGATGAATCGAAATCGACTAGCGGATATGTGTTCACGCTAGGAGGTGCTGTAGTGTCATGGAAATCCTCTAAACAAACTCTAATAACAAGCTCTACAATGGAATCGGAGTTTGTTGCTTTGGATAAAGTTGCTGAAGAAGTAGAATGGCTTCGACATTTTTTAGAAGATGTTCCAATGTGGCCAAAACCTATGCCTGCAATTTGCATACACTGTGACAATCAAGTGGCAATTGCAAGGGCACGTAATGTGATTTATAATAGTAAGTCTAGACATATTCGTCGTAGACATAATACCATAAGGCAGTTGCTCTCAAATGGAATCATTTCTTTAGACTTTGTAAAGTCAAAGGAAAATATTGCGGATTCGCTGACAAAAGGTTTGTCAAAAGAGCAGATAAACTGCGCATCGAGAGGAATGGGTTTAAGAGCCTTAACCCAATAAAGAGATTCCAGGGTGGAAACCTAACCTATGCGATTGGAGATCCCATGGTCTAGGTTCAATAGGACAATGCAAATTTTGGAAACTCTAGTGTAAGCACTGTCTCCCATTCCTATGATGCAACAGTGCTTTCCTACAACGTTATTAAGGGTATGCTATGCGTTTAATGATTCCTATAACTTGGAATATAACATCCAAGTAAGATAAGATAGGATATCTTTAATAGGAATGCACCTATATGCATGGAGCTGGCCGACTCTATGAAAATCTTTAAAGGCTAGATTTTCTAAAGCACGCATGAAACACAACCGAGAACCAATCTTGAATTGGAAATACTTTGTGTGAGGTTTATTATCTAGGCTTACACAAACAACTGGCGATTCAAGGCTTAGTCCATCAACTAGTTAAGTAAGTCCGATAGGCTTTCACTAAAGAAGGTTCAAAGCGAAAGCTACCTATCTTGATGCAGTGTATTTCAACAGGTATGCTCAGATTCCTTCGAGTCAAAAATATTTTGTTGATCCATTAATGTGGGGGATTGTTGTAATTATGATTATAATTATGGTTAATGGATCAACGAAAGTCAATAAATTTAGATACATATTTTTTGTTCACGTATCTCTTTTGGATTCATGAATTTCCTAAACTTATATGTTCACTTATCTATTGAATTTATGAATTTCCTAGATTCATGTATCTTTTAGTTCATGTATTTATTGAGTTCATGAATCTCTTGGATTCACGTATCTTTGGATACATGAATCTCTTGGATTTACGTATCTCTTTATTCATGAATCTCGTGAATACACACGTCTATTTAATTCATGTATCTTTGTAGTACATGAACTAAAAAGCTCTATAAATAGATAGGAGCATAGAGCTTCATTACAGTTATGGTTTTTGGTTTTTCCGACTCGATTCCAAAAAGGCTCTGATACACTTTTCTACTCTTCTGAATTTTCTGAGTGTGCTGGTTCAATTGAATGGTTCAACTGAGTCTTGTTTGCATAGTGCTAATCCAAACAGGTTCGAGGTGTTGTATCTTGGGAGGCATAGTTCGTGAATCTGCGGAGCACCATTTGCGGGAACTGATTGCCTTAAGGAGATTCGAATATCCGGACCTCACCTCCAATTTCATGTTCTGATTGCAACAAACGGTTTGTGTTTTCTTTTGGATTATTTTCCAACACAGAGCTTCCTCAGAAGAAAAAGCAACCAAAAAGGGAGTAGATTGAGAGATTTAAGTCAAATCCCTTTCCTTAAAGTCGAAGAAGGGGCAAAAGGCTGATTTTCAGAGAGATTTCATACATATTACAATATGTGGTCACGGTTGCCCGGTCAGGTGGAGAGTAAAAGCGACAAGTAAGGCTCAGCAACAAATCACGGAATCTCACAACGCGAATTCCTCGCAAAGACCAAAACGGGCGTCGTCGCGCACAAGGTCGAGCAAGGCTAAGAGAAACCATTCAAACTCCAAATTAAACAGCTAAACTCACACCATCGCAGGTAAACCTCGCCATCAATCGAACAAGATCGAGACATGAATGGCTGGAAGAAATAAAAACTCGCCGATCTTCCTCATGTGGGTTTCAGTGAACAAATACATCAGCAGGTGGACCGTCCTCATGCCGACGCTCTGTTTATACGTCGACAGCGCCTTCTGGGGCTCCTTGTTGTCGATGAACCCACTCCTAAAATGGTTTGCCGTCCGGAAGCACGGAACCAGGTTCGGGTCCATGAATGGGTTCCCATAAGGTGATGCCCCTGGCACCGGCTGGTATCTGCCGGTGGCAGGGCAGGCTCTGTAGGGATCCTTTGCCGGCTTGTCCACAGGGGGCCACACGCCGCAGGGAGTGGAAGGAGCTCCACAGATGTTGATGCAGATCACAGGAGCAGCTCCCGCACCAGCTCCCCCCGCTTTAAGGATACTGTATCTAAGCATATTAGCCTTCTGGTGAAAGAATTCAGGAGACCTGGGATCAAGGACTTGGAGAAATTTATGCCTCCAGCTCCAGCTCTGGCAATGACAACGGAGTGAATATCCAAATAACTTCTTGATCGAGACAATCTTTTTTGGTAGCAACACATATTAAGGTTTTTGATTAGGGATCAGTAACTTGCTGGATGTTTTTGCGGATGATTTTGGATAAGGTACATAGGTGTAGAAATGGTTGAGCTATAGAATTCACCTTTGATGATATAATATATATATAGAAGGTACTCTGTTCGGCCAATTGCTGATATGCTATGTTAGTCCCTCCTATCGTGCTTCTAAATTGTTCTGCCGTTTGATAGCTTTTCTCGGCCTTTGTTATCTATGTCCCTGGACTGAGGTCGCAGAGCATTCTTCCAGCATGTTTCCTTTGTTACTGTGGTATTAGTGGTAAACGAGTTTTGGACAGCATGACATATCCTATCTGAATGTGACAGTTCGGTGTCTCTTGATAGTGGGTCACTCTGATCACTCCGGCATTTTGTTTAGCATGCCATTTCATTAATTTTACCCCCTCATTTCATGGTTTAATTAATTCGTTCAAGATATTTCGCTGGATGAATGAAACTCTTTTGGCGGTCAGCCGAGTGAAATGAAGATGGAATCATAAGGATTCTGTGATTCTGCTTCTCAGTCCTCATTAGTACGGTTTTACCTCTAATGCTTGGTCAAATAATAAGCATTAACGCGTTGGATGTTCTGATATTTCAATCGCTCTATTACCATAATTGTCAGGAATCAATTATAGGATTTGGAATGTCCATTTGCTTTTTTATTTTATTTTTTATTCATGGTTCATTGCCTTTATAACTAATTTCATCATCGATACAAGATTCGGAGTCTGGGTCTTTTTGAGTATGTAATTAATCTAACCGTGTTCCTTGTGGCCTCCCAGAGACGTGTAGCGTTTGCGAGACCATTCTTTCGGAGGCATGGTCCGGCATTAGGGGAAGCAAAATGGGATTCTTCCGTCCCTATTGGCTATCCTCGGTTTCTGTCAAATAAGTGTCGAAGGAAGTGCTCCGCTCCAAAATGACTTTTTGGAAAAGTTGCTTTGAAATTCTCGCCTTCTCCTTACCGTCTTGTTTCGTTCGCAGGAGGCCTCGTCCTCTGCGTTGACATTGACTTCGAAGCTCGAATTCTGAAGTCTTCCTACACATCGCCATCCACCTCGTGACAAAGGGGACAACGACATCCTGTGTTTTTGTTCAATGTACTCGTCCGGCCTTGCCCCCGCGAGCCCTGTGCACTTGCTTAAGCGACGGGGGAAAAGAATAGGAAATCTCTTCATCAGAGTACCCGATGGTCGACATGATGACACGAGGTTATCTAATACGAATCAATAAATGAGCCGTCTCTTTGTTTTGGTTTTGGGAAGCGTTTATGACAGTAAGTACCGCTGTGAATTTAAAGTAAATATTTATAAGATTATTGATTGAACGTAGTACACACATAGTATGAATTGTATTTTACTCAAATACACTAGTTATCAAATAAAGGTAAACTTGTGGTATGTCATCGGACTTTGTCACATCCGACACTTTATTGGTCTGATCTAGTTATCAAATAAAGGTAAACTTGTGGTATGTTATCGGACTTTGTCACATCCGACACTTTATTGGTCTGATCTAGGGGCTTCACTGTTTAAGCTGAGAGATAAATGGAGACATAGAGAAATAAAAGAATGATGTAAGATCAGACGCAGACCAATATCCAAGGGAGATATTTGAAATTTTATAATAAGTCAAAAGAAAAGGTGGTGGGACTCACTTAGAAAAAAAGGAAAAGTAAAAGAAAGGGGAGAGTCACGCTTGGCTTAAATAAAAGGAGGAGAGAGGAGTGCAGGAGAGAGGGGGCTTTGGGGAGAGAAGAAGAGGAAAAAGGAGAGGGAGGAATTCGTGTACTCGCGTCATGGTACTATATAATGCAACATTCGGTAAGCACTCACATCCCTTGTTCTATCAATCAGGGTAATTTTGGTTTTAAAGCTTGAAATTTGGAATTATATGAGATTTGAGTCGTGAAGTCTGATTTTTGAGTTACTGAGCTGCATATATATGTAGAAATGATAGTTTAAAATGTTGTGGAGCCGCAAGATTTTATGAATTTTGATTTGAGCTTACGATTTGTTCAAAATAAAATTTCGAAGTTTCTCACGTGTGATGAATAGTGTGCGTCTAGCAATTTCGGGATCATATTTTGTTGGTTTTCAGCTTGATATTGGGATGGTCAAGTTGGGGTTCTTATAATACGTTAAAATGGCTTTCCATTGACTATAAGTTCTTTTGAAATGGGGTTCGATGGAGAGAGTTATAGTATGATTAAATTTTGCGCTTAAGCTTTGTGTTACTAGTAGCTTGATTAATCGCTTTGGATATGCGATTCTTTAGCATATAGGAGTTACTTTGTCAATATTTAAGCTTCGTTTAGCTAAGCCATAGTTGAAATAGCGTTTTACTTGATTTTGATGCCATTTTTCGCTTATATGATAAGATTGGGAGTTTGTTGATTCAAGCGAGCCTTGTAGTTTGGTTTGGGGCATATCTAGATGAGTGATGCTATCTATTATTTTAATTGGTAAACTCATATTTCGAAAATGAAAAATATAAGGTATATTATGTGCACATTGTGAAGCAACTAAAAAGTAAAAGTACTATCATATCATATTTGATGAATTACTTTGGATTGGGCATTTATTAGTCTTTATTCTTTTGAGAATGATGAGAGGAATGTGTAATGGAAGGTGTTGTGAAAGTTGCGAACAGATTTATGACATGGGTTCTTTAAGATATGAATTCTGAAATAGTATGAGAAATGAATTTTAGATATCCAACAAACGGAGTTGGGAGATGGAATATATTTTGGGTTTAAGGAACACTTTTGTGAAAAATTGGGTTGACTTGAATATGAATTGTAAAATGTGATTTGATTTGATATGTGAATCTGATTTATGATATGGATTTTGAATTGATTTTGTGGAGAGAATTAACTAGTGAAAGGCTATGTTTTGGACTTTTGGTTTGTGAAACCAATTATAACATGGATTGGTAAATGATTAAATTTTACACAATAACATAATTTCATGGGAGTCACCTCTAAAGCCTTATACTATTGATATGTGTTGATTAAAGACTAAGTGCTACATGATAACATAATTTCATTGGAGTCACCTTTGGAGCCTTGTAATCAAGAATTAAGTGCTACATAGGAACGTAATTTCGTGGGAGTCACTTCTAGGGTCTTGTACTATTCAAGAGCTAAGTGCTACAAGGTGATATAGTCTTGTAGGAGTCACTTGAGATGTCATGTGCTATGTGATTAATCGGGGAACAGACTATTGATGTGTGATACAAGTTTGATTAAGAGAATGAACTGTTAACATGAGATATGACCAGTTCGATTATCGAACTGATCTAGTGATATTTGTTTTGATATTATGAACGAACATGAAATTATGCTATTGATATAGCAAGGTTGAAGTATTATATAATTCATTTTATTCTTGTAATTTGTAATATGTTAGATTGACATAAATGAGTCATATTTTTGAGTTCTAAATGTGTAATGTAAAGGCTTGATCTACTTATAGGATATGTACTATTTACTGAACTATGATTGCTCACTCCTCTCTTTTTCAATCTTTTCAGGTTCATCACTTAGTGGCCATTAGAGCAAGAGCATTATTGCAGGAACTTTTGAGAGTTGGATTTTGATGATTTGAGGCTACATGCACGGCTGTGTTATCCCCTTTTGTGTTAGGATTCGAGGTATGACATGAGCGGTACTATTCATCACTATTGTTATTGCAAAGGAGTAATGCTTTCTCACGATAATAAATCAATTTGATGAACGAAAATCCTTGTCCAACCAAAACGTCCACTCGAAGCCTTGACTTCTTTGTGCAAACGAACAAAAAAAAGCACAAGAGTTAGTGTCCTTGGTTGTGGTGAAAATCTCATCTTTTGAATGCCATGTCTTGTACTGTAGCAGATGCCTAGTCAAACTTATGGAAGTCTCTATCAACTTGGAAATCAGACTCATGATTCATCTGGTAGGCCTCTGGCTTATATCTCTTCTCAATCAGAAGATGAAGTTTGTGTAAACAAAGCCAAAAAACATATGGTCCTTAAAGTCCTACCACGAAAGTTCCTCTCAACTATAAATTGTCACCGATCTCTTCGTCTTTCTCACAAGCTCTCCTCCTTCTCACCAAATGGCTATTAAAATTAGATCCTTTAGGCCAGCATGGGTTTTCACTCTACTGTGTATCTCTCTCTCCTTGAACATGAACCCATCTTGGCATGCATCTGCAAAACAAATTTCTTACTCCGACCATTGTGCTTCAACCGTCCTTGAAGCCACTCCTAACGTGTATTCAAAAACCACCTTGCCACTCTCCGGATACCAAGTTGGTTACTACACCGGTGGCAGAAACATTTTAGGACCTTCCTCTTCTTCAAAATCCAATTCCTTCTCGTTTCTAGTTTGTGACGTCTACAAGACCAATCACGATGGGGTGCTCAAGGTCGAAGCAAACCTGAGATTTGGAATCTTGGGTTACTACTACTATGATGGAGGAGACTACATGTATGGTCAGGCATGCTTAGGAGCCACTCCTATAAAGGCAGCCTATGTTCCTCATGGAAGCTAAGGGTGCGCATGGATTTATTTCTGTGCTTTTTTTGTTCCTGGGAACAAAACAAAAAAAAGTGTTTACTTCAGAACAATTTTGAACAAAAGAACGCGTTTGGTAACGTTTGGTCCGGGAATAAAAAATGAACAGAAAACACGTTTGGTTAAATTTTATTATTTTTTTGTTTCTTTTAATTTTTTAAACATTTTTTATTATTTTTTATTTTTTCCTTTCTTTTTATTTTTTTCTTTTTTTCCGGCCGGTAGCCTCGCCCGGCCACGGCGGGCCGAGCCTCCGGCCGTGGTTGGGCGAGGCTCGGCCTCGCCGCGGCCACGCCGAGCCTCGCCTTGGCCGGGCGAGCTCGGGCTCGCCAGATCCGGCGAGCCCGAGCCTCGCCATGGCGGGCGAGCTCGAGCTCGCCCCGGCGAGCCCGAGCCTCGCCGGGGCGGCGACGCTCGGCCTCGCCCGCGCGGCGACGCCGAGCCTCGCCGGGGCCGGCGACGCTCGGCCTCGCCGGACTGGGGCGAGGCCGAGCCTCGGCGGCCGGTCGCGGCCATGGCCGGGCCGGGCGACCGGCCAAAAGAAAAAGAAGAAAAAAGAAGAAAGAAGAAGAGAAGAAGAAGAGAGAGAAGAGACGTTTTTGTTCTTTTGTTTCTCCCAGAAGTGTTTCTTTTCCTGAGAAACAACTTTTTTGTTTCTTTTTCTGTTTCTATTTTGTTCCAGAAATAAAAAAACAAAAAGAACAAAACGCAACCAAACGCGTTTGTTCCTTTTTGTTCCCAGGGAACACTTTCCGTACAGTGTGCCTAAACACTTTTTGGAGTGTTTCCATGCACGCCCTAAAGGTCCCATCACTTTCCGATTAGAAGGTTTCTGGTCGGAATCTTCGGGGAAGCTCTGTATGGTTGGTTCCTCTCTTTCGGGTCAAGGTGACCCTCTCAGTCTTGATGTTGTGCTTAAGCTCAATAATGTAAGTAATTCTACTGATGTCACTAGCTTATTTACTGGCATTTTGGAGGGTTTGAGTCCTCCAGACGACAAGAATTATTTCGATGCCATATCGTTATTGATGTTTCCTAGGAGAAATTACAAGTACAATTTGGTTTTTGGGGAACTCAGTAACGGGAAGAGCAATATTCCACTGGGTATAGCACCCAAAAGTGGAAGCTTCTGTTCGGCTTTCCGGCAACTAGGCAGAGCACTCTATCTTAAATATGCACCTGATTGTAGTCCTGTCAAAATTTGCACACCCATCTCGGGCCCTTTAGGATATTTGCCCCCTATCATGTCCCTTGATGGAATCAGTTGTTCTGAAGGTGAACGGAAGATGCGGGTGTTGCTGCGATTTTCCAATGATAGCAACTTTTGGTACCATGGAAAGTTTAATCCAAACTCAATGTTGGTTGGAGAGGCAATGTGGGACGAGAATAAGAACCGACTGCAGATTAAAGCTTGTCAAATCAACGTGGCAGGATCTTTCTCAACTGCTCGCGTTGAGGATTGTTCAGTCCGCATTGAGCTGGTGTTCCCAGGAGTGTGGTCAATCGAGAAAAGAGATGGCATTTTAGGTCACATATGGAGCGAGAAGAGCGAGAAGGATTTGGGTTTTTTCCCAGACATCATGTTCCGAGGCACTAGAAGCAGTTTTCGGAAGTTTCCGGACTTGAAGTATAAGTATACTGAAACCGAGAGAGTAAGAAAGCTGTGCCCAGGAAAGAATGATCTGAAAAGTGGGAGAGAAAAATATCCAAATTGGTACTCTCGAGATATGAGGTTCTACATGTTGGTTAAGAATTCCGAAGGAGAAATAGGCAGAGGATATTCTTACCCTCTCTTTGTTGGCAACCAAATGTATAAACAATATGCCTATAGCATGCCGGTTTCCAGGCATGAGAATTCTACTGTCGACAGTCACTTAACCTCAAGCAGCAATTCCCGGTTCAACATCTCATATCATATGGCTTCACAGGACTGCAACATGTGAGGCGCAAGAACAAAAATGCCATTTATAATCAATCTTGGAGTTCAAATGATCTAGTAGAGATTTCTGCAGAAGGGGTTTACAATGCCGAAACTGGTGACCTATGTATGGTGGGATGTAAAAGTGTCGTCTTGACTGGGGAGAAGCAAATTGACAAATCTCCGGACTGTGAAATCCTAATCAGACTGCAGTTTCCTCCCTTATCAAAGAAAAAGCAAGATCACATCGTGGGAACCATCGAGAGCACAAGGAACCCATCCGATCCTCTTCATTTTGAGAGGCAGAGCGTAACTTCTGATTCTCCTTATATGGAGGAAGTGAGACGGTCTATTCGGGGGATGGACCTCGAGCTCTTTCTTGTCCTTGCTTCCAGTACATTCTTATGTATCTTCATCGGCCTACAAATCCTTCACGTGAAGAAGCACCCCGAGGTGGTTCCCTTCGTCTCTATCGCCATGCTCGTGATTCTCACTCTAGGCCATGTGTTCCCTCTTGTGCTCAATTTTGAAGCCTTGTTCCTGGACGAACGGAACAGGCGGCACAGTTCTCTCGGAAGTGGTCAATGGCTCGAAACAAACGAGGTGGTGGTGAGGGTAGCCATGATGATAGCTTTCTTGATGCAGTTCCATCTTCTCCAGCGGACTTGGGTCGCAAGAAAGAAGGATGGGGTCGGGGCCGGCTTGTGGTTCCAAGAAAAGAAGGCTCTGATCGTCTCTTTGCTGTTATATGGCATCGGAGCACTGGTGGCTATCATCTTTAGCTGGAGAAGCCGTTCTGATGACAGGGCCATTGATACTGCAAGTTCTACAACTGATGACCGGGGCTTCTCCATTTTGGGAGGCTTGAAATGTTATGTAGGACTTATCTTGGATGGTTTTCTCTTGCCTCAGATTCTGCTCAATGTTTTCAGGAACTCATCTGAGAGGGCCCTCTCGAGTTCTTTCTACCTCGGAACAACCTTGGTTCGGCTGCTGCCGCACGGGTACGATCTCTACAGGGCCCGAACCTACTCGCCACAATTCCACGGGTCGTACCTTTATGGAACTCCAGATAGAGACTTCTATTCGACTGCATGGGATGTGATCACTCCTTTAGGAGGACTCGTTTTTGCAGCGATCGTCTTCCTACAGCAGCGGTTCTACGGGGCTTGTATCATGCCCAAGAGGTCTCGGAATTCCGTAGCTTATCAGATGGTAACAGCCATGGTCGATGATGTGCCGTTATGAGAATTTTAGGTCCATAATAATTTCTACGCTATAAGCGTGTAACCATGTTTTTTTTTCTCGGTTGGTAGCGTATAACCCGTGTTTATTTGCTCCCATGTGAGGGGAAATGGATGCATGCCCTTGGTCTTGCTTCTTTCAGCTTATAAACTAGAAAAACCAGATGTTTCTTGTGGATTTGGTTTTATGTGCACTAGAGATTTCAGAATTTCTCGGCAATAGTCATAAAAATGAACATTTCAAATTTGAATGGTCTTTGAACTTTTTTTCTAATATGTAATTTTCTAGTTGAAATATTAACTTTTTCAACCTAGGCGTTGAACTTTTGGTTCATGGACCAAATTGATCGAACTAAATTTCAAGAATAACATTGCGCATTGAGCTAAAGTTTAAGGACAACATTGAACAAATCAAAAGTTCATGGACGACATTATATGTTAGACTAAGTTTAGAGATCATTTGTGTAATTATTGCAATTTGAATCAATGGGTATATTGAATTTATGGAAAAAACTTGGGTTGATATGTAAGAGTGCGTTCGGTAACTTTTTTGTTCTTGAAAATAATTTCATTTTTAATTATTAAGAATAAAAAACGAAAAATAGATTTTTTTTTACTTGTTGTTTCTATTCTAAATCTACTTCCTAATTATTTTTCTATTTAGAAAAATAAAAAAAAAATTAGTTGACATTATTTAATGGACTTCTATTCTTTTTTTTTTATCGGAGAACAAAAGATCATAAAAATGCAAAAAATCGGGATGATTATTAAACACGCCCAAAATTGCACAATCTTGGTGGGCCCAAATTATTTCCGATTGCAAAAGCCCAAGCCCATCGGCAGTTTCCCGTTTTAACACCGAAAAGCCCTAAACAACACTCTCCACCTTCCAGAAAAGGCAAAAAAAAAAAAAAAAAAAAAAAAACGAAGAAGGGAAAAAGTGCAGGCGGTTGCAGAAGCGGCAACAACTCGGAAAACCTTCGCCTCGCTAAATCCTGCTCTGCTCGCTAAATCGCTCCTCCGCCGCCTCAAAACCCTCTCGACTTCTCTCTCGCGCCGGCCGCCGTCCGATGGAGGAGGACATCGCGCCTCAGGGCTACCTCTACGAGACCCTCACCCCGCTCTCTCTGTCCTCCGGCGCCGCCGCCTCGGCCGCCGCCGACAGCGAGCCCTCGACGCCCGTTGACCGCGAGCCTTACTCTGTGTTCAGGAGCGAGATCTCCCTCTGGCCGCTCCCCTCCGATCCCTCCGATGCCGCCGCGCCGGATTACTTCTCCCTCGACGTCGGCGACGAGCCCGAGCCCGAGCCCGAGCCGCTCGAGGCTTCGGCTGCCCCCGCCTCTGCTGCGGCGGCGGCGGAAGTGGCCGAACCGAAGACGCCGGCTAGGGAGACGGGGGCGAGGCTCGAGAGCGGGTGGTTCCGGGGGAACAGCAGGTTCGAGAGCCCCATGCTTCAATTACACAAAGGTAGTCCTGTAGTTTGAGCTTGATTGGCAGTATGTCTTCGTCTCCCTGGCTGCAAGTTCACGTAGGTGTAGATGCAACTTATGAGGTTCACTGACCTTGTAAAGCGAGCGCGGACGAATGGATGGCCTCCGAGTTCAAGTTGATGGCGTGACTAAATCCCAACGCATGTTAACTCCTCTCTTATGTTAATTTTATGTTAGGCTGACGGTGCATGTGGTACATTGATAAGGAAACTATCCATCATCTGCTATAGCACAAGCAATCAATGTTCTAAGGAAAAAGCTTTTTTTTTCTCCGTGTTTTGAGTCAAATTTTGATTTAGTTAGTACTTTTGTGTGTTGCATTCATGCGTAGTTGCGTTTCTGTGTTAAGCGTGTTTATGTTTTGGCTATAAAAAAACTTGTCATGCTGTAGTGCTTGTCGGCGAATGAATTTGAATTACTACCTGAACTGTGCTGTGGTGTTGACACTGCAGAGATAGTGGATTTTGTGACTTTCTATCACCAACTCCGGAAGAACAAGCCTCGAGGAATGAAGCTATTAAATCTGTCTTTGGTGTCATTAAATACATATGGCCTAGTTGCAATGTACTCTCTCTGTCTCTCTCTCTCTCTCAGCACACACCCAAAGAAATATGCAATCACACATGCACGTGCGTGTGTGTACACACTTGCTCATGCTTCATGCATATTGATACGAATGTAACTTTGTGTATTATGTTCACCTTCATGCTTATTAGGTAGAGGTTTTCGGGTCTTTCCGAACTGGACTTTATCTTCCAACCAGTGATATTGATGTAAGTAAGTGTTTTCTATGAACTATCTTTTCTCCTACTGGATTAATGTTGCTCTGGAAGCTGTACTTAGGTTTTAGTCTGCTGATACCATCCATCTTCATGTGGGTTATGTTTATGAATTTATTGTGTTCTTTTTCCAAAAGGTATATTGTTATTATGAACTGTTGGAAGCTGAAAGTTTTCCATTTTTAGGTTGTGATCCTAGATTCAGGTATCAGAACTCCACAATTAGGATTACAGGCCCTATCGAGGGCATTGTCGCAAAAGGGTATCGCAAAAAATATGCAGGTCAGGAACCCTTTTTGAAGTTTTGGTTCGTGTCAAAGTTGTATTCTTCTATATGTATTTGGTAGTATCAGTCTTCTAGTTGCTGAAGCGGTTGGAAATTTCGCAGGTGATAGGAAAAGCACGTGTCCCGATTGTTAAATTTGTGGAGAAGAAAAGTGGTGTTGCATTTGATATAAGGTGAAGTAATTATTTTCTTCTTCAATCATTCATTTGGAAGTTAATTTGCATCATTTGTACTTTTAGGACCTATTTGTGGTATCTAACATGCATGCCAAATATGAAATGTTTACTTTTTAGACCTGGTCGTCTGGCAGTCTCTAGTTGTACTATATTCTTTGCAATCAGTCACTTCCGTCCCTCTTCTAGTTCAATTTAACCTCTTGTGCTTTTTTTTTTACTGCAATCCACATTTCCAATTTTTCAAATGATGTCATGATATGGAAGGCTTTTTTTGAATTAGCTACCAATACCAAATGAAGACATGTGGTACAAACCTAGTTGAAAGAGGTATGGACATTGGAACATGGACATAGAATGTCCTGTATGCCAAATATATGAAAAGTCTGTTTAGCCGTCCATTTTCCCTAGTGATTAACTCAAAACTTCAACCAAGGTAGAAAGGAACAAACAGGCATCTTCTTGTGCTGTATATGAATGAGTGCATGATTAAGTTGATGTAAGATAGTAAGAGGTAAAAAGCTGTGGCATTGAGGTAAATCTTTGTAGAGTTAAGCTTTTAGTATGCCTCTAGTTTATTTCATTTTTCATTATTGTTTTCAATCATTGTCTGCATTTTGTGGGCCCTAAGTATGTGATGTGATGAGATGAAATACATGACATGATTTTTTGATTTTTTGTTGTCATTTGGTTGATATTGTAATTCGTTTTCCAATTCTTTCTTTTGAAGAAGCGTTTTGGCGATGGTTTGATTTAAGATATTCCATTTTTGATTGCTAGGGTTTCTCCAGAAGTTTCATTTTGGTGCATGCTTGAAACTTTGTAATTTCCTGATGTCATCGTGTTGTTCTGATTACATGGAGGTTCCATCTATTTAATGTCTTATGATTAATGTTAATGCTAATTTGACATATAGATATGCGATTGGCAGGGTATGTACTTTAGATTTTTTATTTCTACTGTGTGGGGTTGAGGCTTTTGTTTCTTATGCAGTCTTTCTTCATTATATTTTACATTGAAGCATGTTTTTCGATGATCTCTTGCTGCTGATGAATTTGTGAATTTATATGCCCTACAGTTTTGATGTGGACAATGGACCCAAAGCTGCAGAGTTCATTAAGGTTCGTCCCTTATTTCCTCTTCCCATATTTTTCTGTCGAGGCTTAGAGAGTGGCAAGGCTGTTTAAGATAAGCTTCTTTACCATGATGGAAGCATTGAGAATTGTGCAGTGCTGAATAAAAGACATGTTAAAACATTCCTCCAATAGTCAGATGCTCCTAAAATTTTTCCATCATGGTATAATCTAGATCTAGGATTGCCACCCATGAATTAAGTTAAGGATCTGAATTTTTGAGTTGTTGTTGATACATGATTGTCATGTGTCTAATTTGTACAGACATTTTTACTGCCTATATACATGGTAGGATGAATTTATTTGTCAGCTGATTTTTATGTTTCGGGATTTGAAATATTTAATTTGTGTTTTCTGTCAGGATGCTATATCTAAGTGGCCTCCATTGCGACCTCTATGTCTCATCTTGAAAGTATTTTTGCAGCAGAGAGAACTGAATGAGGTGCCAGTTGACTACGTCTTGCTAGAGAATTGTTACAGTAACTCTTTTGCCTTTGATCACCGTTTAATCCAAGTGTTGCTTGAATAATGCAGGTTTATTCCGGGGGTATAGGATCTTATGCCCTCCTCACCATGCTGATGGCAATGTTGCGGGTAAGCAATTTTTGAGTTCATGATTTTATCTTGAGGAGAAGTTTAGATTTGTATCTGGTGCCTCCATATATTCTCATTTTAAACAATGGTTGCTGAGTTTGGAAATTCGATTCTTAAATGATGCATTTTGCTTATAAAATACAGCAGTAATGGGAATTGTCTAAGGTAAAAATTTCCAATACAAAATTTGGTCATGGCTACTTGAATAATTATAATTCAATATAATTGTTCTTTTTCAGTATCAGTAAAAACAATTTTATGCTGTCTTCTGGAACTTACTCTTGTGCGGTAATCTCAAGGACAACATTGAGTGTCTGACATTTCCAATAGACGGAGTGGATTGATGCCTTTCTGCTTGTCTTAACTTGCTAAACTGCCTGTCATTTGCTGTAGAAAAAAATCATGCAATTTTTCTTAGAAGCACTAAAAGAGCACGTTGCCATGTGAATTCTATGTTTATGCTGCTAAATGGTAGCTTGACCATTCTGTCAGAGTGGCAATGTAATTTGGCAGTTGCTGTTTGAAATGTGAGCAATTTCTTTGTCATCTTGCTGAGGGTCGAAAAAAATGTTATTTACAAATGTCAAACCATTTGGAGAGGTCCAGCAGAGACATCAGGAAGCCAGTGAGATATGTTCTACCATCAAGTCTGGAAAAATGTAGTCTAGAGAGTTTCTCTGTCACATTCAATTTCCAGTTCCCCTGTGTCCATTCAGAGCTCAGTGGATTAAGTTGCTGTGTTAGGTAATTGCTTAAATGTTGCTCACTTAAACATGGGCTTGTCTCTTAAATACGTCTTCTGTTTTATTTTTTGAATGCTTTCAACCGAATAACTAAGTCAGTAGGCAGGACTGGAAGAAGTCGGAAGGAATTTCTTTTAGCGTCATTTCTTTAAGTTCCTTCTTTTAGTTGTAGTCACTTAGACTGTGTTAAAACAATTTTATCCTTCTATTTAATATTTACATTGCCATGATGATAAGCTCCATTGATATGTTGATTATGATCATTCATTCTGCTTATGGATTCTTCTGTGTTCTACATGACTGTCATTGCAATGATTGGCTCAGTGTGATAGCCTTTTGATATTACTTTTTTCCTTATATTTAACCCTCTCTATGTTTTCCACTTATGCTACAGAGTATTAATGAGCGTGAAGCTTTTCGGGAACATAATTTGGGAGTGCTATTGGTATGTACTTTCTAGCAAGTGCAATACATGAGTAAATTTATGGAGCTTTCAGTCTCCAACAACCTGCACAAGACAATTGTCTTACTCTAGGTTTTGCTGCTTGGAATACATGACTTTCTATTTGATCTTAAGTGACTTTGAAACCTTGTTTCTGTCCATCCTAAACCAGGTGCAATTCTTTGATTTCTATGGACGGAAGCTAAACACGTCGGATGTTGGTGTATCTTGCAGAGGGGCAGGAATATTTTATTTGAAGAGGGACAAAGGGTAACCAATTATGATGAACTACCTTTTCCTCATCGGCGTTGTCTTTAAATTATTCTATTAAATAATATACACTATTCTTTATACACGAGTCTTGGCTTCCATATCAGGTTTTTGAACCAAGGTCGGCCATCCTTAATCTCCATTGAGGATCCACAGGTTGGTTCATAAGTATTGATTTTTTTTTTTTTTCAGTTTAAATATACAGGGGACTTCTTGGAGATCCATCTTAAGTATTATGCAGTAATTTGGAATGTTCTCATTCTTGAGTGAGCCTATAGTGGCAGATGTTAATCCCAAGCAGGACAAAGAATATTTGGTTGCTCCGCCTGCTTTTGCTTGATTACAGAAGTATAGATGAACAGGATCTTTCTTTCTGAGGGATTGCAAAATTCCTCGCATTTTTTTTTTTTTTTTTTTTTGGGGGGGGTTGTTGGTGGCAAGACCTGTCCCAAATGTGGCGGTTGCTAGCCGTTCACTGTGTGGCATGGGTGTGAAGTGGTGATAGGGACAAAATCCTTGCTCCATGACAGGGACCTCCTCTACCTGCCCTGCATATAAATTTTCATTTCACTCTTTTTTTTTTTTTTTCTTTTTTGCTAGTTCTAAATGAGTTCTTTCTTTATGTTTTATGCTCCTGTGACTATAATCACTATGTTAATTATTTGAGACATGTTTTGTCTTGTAAAATTCTATGTCCAATTGAGAAATATTTTGTAAAAATAGACATTCAGGTGGATTTGATATTACATATTCCTGATATAATTTAATTAAACCATTCATTTCCAGATATCCCCATCAAGATCTTTATCATTTAGGATCGTGTCAGATTTAAGGTTGTCCTTTTAATATGGAAAGTTTAGGTGGAGCTGGGCATCCGGCATAATCAAATACAGGCTTGGGATGGGGAGAGGAAAGTTCACCTTGCATGGAGCGTGGGTTGGTGATGGGGAGTGGGGTTAGTGGTGTGGGATGGGGTGGGGAACACTGATCCACCCTGTCATGCTTGGTATTTCTTTTCTATTTCTTCTTTCTCCTTTGGTCGAATGAACCAGATCCTTTTCTCTCCTTTTTGTGTCTCCAAAGTTAACTTGAGGAGTTAAGCGGGCCTTGAGAGTCATCTTTGAGTAGGTGATGGACATGGCCGGGTTTGGCGCCTTCATTACATGAAGAATCTGTTCTTCAAATAATAAGTGGTGTCTCACAAATAATAAGTGGTGATCTTTGCTGAGCAAAAAAATTTCTTTTTGATGGATTTGCCATGGCATTGACTTTGTTTTATTATGTTTGATCCAGACTCCAGAAAATGACATTGGAAAGAACTCTTTCAATTATTTCCAGGTTTGTTCCTGAATCATCTGATTTCTGTGTGAGTACTTCTTGGATTTGGGTGTCCCATAATTTCTGTTCATTTAAATACGTGTACAACATTTCCTGTGTGAGAAGGTTGACTGTAGTCTGTATCCATAGGCGTTTTAAGCAGTGCAATTTTACTTTCATTCAGAATTAAACTTGTAGCTATGGCAGCAGTTGTTTGTGTTGTTCTGTTTGTTGTTGGTATAAACTACCAACCCTCCCAATTTAAATACATTTATGACATTTGTGTGAAAAGGTTGACTGTATTCTGTAACCATAGGGTGTTTTAAGCACTACAATTTTACTTTTATAAGAATTAAACCTCGTAGTTGTGGCAGCAGTTGTCTGTGTTGTTCTGTTTGTTGTTGGTATGAACTACTAACCCTCCCAAGTAAAATACGTGCACAACATTTCCTGTGTGAGAAGGCTGAGTGTAGTCTGTATCCGTAGGTGTTTTAAGCGCTACAATTTTTCCTTTATTAAGAATTAAACTCATAGCTATGGCAGCAGTTGTTTGTGCTGTTCCGTTTGTTGTTGGTATGAACTACCAACCCTCCCAAGTTAAATTGTTATTATACTGTGGCCGTAAGTTTGTGAGTATCAAATCAAGGTGTTCAAGTAGTGTTAATCACTTCTAAGCGTAATCTCTGCGTATTCCCCTTATCTTTATAAGAAGCCTCGAGCATATTTTACAAATTGTTACATCTCCAGATTCTAATGCCTCCATGTAGTTCAGTCTTTATACTCATCAAATAATTGTGAATTTTGTTGAGTGAGTTTGTTGTCTACTTTTGCGAATGGACAAAATGGAAGGATCCTCACTGCTGCTCATACCACTCATGGTGGTTTGTGTACCATCTGGCATGTGGTTGTATGAGATTGTTACTTGTCGGTAAATGGTTTGATTGATTCTAACTAATTGTAGACTATGGTCGCTGTTCTTCAGTCTCTTTATTTGTCAGGGCTTCATATTCATGCTTTTCTTGACTTTTTAAACTTTCGCTTGTTTTTTGGCCTGTCAAACTTATGCTTGTCGACTCTGGGGATAATCTTTTGGCGTTGTAGACTCAAAAGGGAGAGAGTTTATCTTTGCTGATGCATTTTTGTAATTACAGATTAGATCTGCTTTTGCAATGGCCTTCACTACTTTGACGAATACCAAAGCCATCATGGGCCTTGGGCCCAACCGGAGCATTCTTGGTCTGTTAATCAGACCGGACCCTGTACTGGTTGATCGCAAAGGTGGTTCTAGAGGAGATGTCACTTTTAGTAGCTTGCTTCCTGGGGCAGGGGAATCATTACAACTGAACCTTGTAGATCCGCCAGAGATGTTTTGCAACTGGCAGTTAGATGATGAGGAAGAGCCACTGCCACGGGGAAGTGGAGTGTCTGCATCTGGTAGCGAACCTTCCAAGAAGAGAAAATCTGTTCCCAAGGGGAAGTCCAGTAAGAAGAAGGTTAAAGAAGGCGGAGGAGTGGAGATGCCAGGGCGTGAAGAGAATGGCACTAAGAAAGAAAAGAGTGCCAAGAAGAAATATCTTAGGCACGAAGAGAGTGGCACTAAGAAAGAGAAGAGTGCTAAGAAGAAATATTTTAGGCATGGTCAGTATAAGGCCAATGGTTACAGCCATCATCAAGGCAGTGATTCTAATTGGAACAGATAATAAGATCTTAAGGTGATTCGTGCATGGATTTACAGGAGGTTTCGATGGAGTGTGAGAGAGCCACACTGCGGAAGTGTAATTATGCACCCTCAAAGGCTTTGTGGGCAAGTTTTTCGCGGTTGCCCATACTGAGGCCAAGCCTGTTGGAACCAGAGACGTGCAAAAAATGTACTTAGGACAGCAGATTTTCAGTCCTAGGGAATACACGAGTCACGATAGCTGTGAATTGATAATTTTATGACCCCAAGATGTTTAGCAAATCTCCTTCTTGCATGATTAGTCCTCTTAGCGGGTGTAATTTGTTCTTTTACATGTCTTCCCAGAAAAAAAAATGTATCCTTCCGAACTCCGGTTCCGTTTTCTGATCTCGTTTCACAGTTAGTTTTATGTCTCCACCTTGAATCCTTAAGGGGACGAGGTGAGAACAGGGTGACCGAACTACGAAGTTTTCTGAGCCGCTCTCTGTTTATGCAGCGTGCAATACTTTTCGAGAGTGATTTTAGAACCATCGATAAGTGCGACCGGACTGGTACAGCGCCCTTCCCGTGGAGTGCAACCGCTTAGCAGCTAATAGGGCCGCACTCCTCACCTATCGCGCGCAAAAATGCTTTTTCCCTTGATAGTTCTTTTCTCCCCTATATTTTCCTACTCCGCTCGTGTATTTGTGTGCTAATTCCGTCCACGAGAACACAGGACCTCATGTAGGGCATTTGCATTCTTTGATGACACATTATGGCTTCATTCTACTCTCTAGATATAAACCAATTTAGCCAAGCGTGGTTACCATGTCAAAAATTTATCCACACTGAATTTTACAAATTAGTTGATGATCTATCTTTTTTTTAGTTCATTCATGTTCATCTTTGCTCATTCTCAACTCGATTTCTCTGCACAAAAAGGGAAAACAGGTTAAATATCATAAAAAATTCTAAATTAGTATATATGTAGTAAACTTATCACAAATTAACTTTTTAATCTAAATTGATATATTTGTGACAAATGTACTCTTTATTAGTTTCCGCTGAATTTAAATTTATCACACCATTTTGAGATTTGTTTTTTGTAATATTAATCCAATTTAATAAAAACTAACGGATGATTACCTTATCACGATTATATTTCATTGAAGTTTTTCATGATTTGTCATACGGCTACTAGTTTTAGATTTTTCATAGCATCAAATAAAGGAAAACTAAGTCATTCCAATCACAGCCAGATCGAAGCAGTCTACTCAAACCCACGTTACAGGCATAAAGAAGGGAAGAGTTGTGTAGAATCTCAAATCCAGCGAAGACGACGCACGTGCATATGCACAGGCTAACAGCAACGTCGGCAGCAACCGTAGCTAAAACTACCGCCAATTCCAAAGCTCTCAAACCCACCCGGACAAGTAACCTTCGCACGACCGTCGGGGTCGCGCCGTCGCGTGGTCGGACATGAACCCAATGTCGATCTGCACCTCGTCGTCGTCCTCGTCGTCCGGGTCGTCTTCGTCTTCTTCGTATTCCACCGCCAAAGCGTGGATCGTGCACGGGATCGTCGCCGGCGTGGCGGTCGCGGCGGCGATCGGCGCTCGGGCTTATCTCGGCAGGGCCGCCAAGTTCCGGAGCCGGGTCGTGGGCATCATACCGGCCAGATTCGCTTCGTCTCGGTTTCAGGGCAAGCCTCTGGTCCCCATTCTGGGCAAGCCCATGATCCAGGTTTCTTTTTTAATGTGGTTCATTTTGAATTGTGGATCGACTCTATCTCATTGCTTTGCCCATGTTCGAACCGATTACAGTCTTGATCCGGTGTTCCCGTCTCTTCGTTTCGAGTCCGTGCTATGTAATTGCAATCTCGATGGACAATCTTGAATGCCCGAGAAGAATAGGAAGCCTCCATGTGAAATTGTTGTTACCTGTCAGAGAAAGAAGCTGTTACGCAGTCTTTTTCTCAGTCGTGCGCAGAATTTCAATGGATAAGCACATATTTGTTTTACAAAAAAAGAGAAAAAGAAAAAAAAAGCTGAGGGTCTTTGTGGAATTAAGTACATAGTTGTCTCAGTTGGAAAAATGGATTCTTGGCCGGTAAAGATATAATATAAATATCCCAAATTTACTGAAATCTTATGCTTCTCTTGTTTGATTTGTCACATTTCCGTTTTGCTTCCTTTTCTTATATCTGTTTGTCTTTCTTCCTTGTTTATAGTAATGTAACTAGAGAGGAATTTTGATGATGCTGGCTGAAGTACAAATTTTTACGTGCCCTCTTTTGTGGATCTTCATTGGATGGATCACTCTGTCAGGCCTTTTGTATTACGACTATAATTGATTGCATGCAAGAATTGAGTTTGAAGTTGTTAGGCAGTGACTGGTATAGTGATCAGGATACATGATGATGCACGTGGCCAAATGAAGGTCAAATTTTGCGTGTATTTGATCACTGGATTTACAAGACAATGGCAGAACACAGGAACTTGTAAATTTCCAAAAGACTTTCAAATAAATTAAATTGTAGATCCTATTGCATATGTGTATGTATATATTA
Source organism: Eucalyptus grandis (assembly GCF_016545825.1). Taxonomy (NCBI): domain Eukaryota; kingdom Viridiplantae; phylum Streptophyta; class Magnoliopsida; order Myrtales; family Myrtaceae; genus Eucalyptus; species Eucalyptus grandis. Next base: position 12,493,988 of record NC_052617.1, on the reverse strand, counting down.
TTTTTTCCAGTTTCCTGTTTCAAGGAAGCAGGCAAGATTACAAACCTGCTCCTTGCCATTATCAGTTTTAAGTACTTGCTGGAGAATAATTTTCATTTATATCCATGAATAAGTTGGATTTGAGAAGATTGTCTTGCATATGCTTGAAAGTAGCCAAGTTTTTGGTGCTTACTGAAGCAACGGATCAATAGAGAGGAACGATTAGTGGCAACTTGATTCTAAAAGCCATGCCAACTCAAGAAAGAAACAAAGGATATCTCAAGACGAGCTATCTCAAATTATATAGACATAAGACTGGATGGATTAATTGGCCTACGTCATTTATTTATAGTTGTGAAATCTCTTGCTAAGTTAATAATCTCATTATACAAATGTAATACTTCTACTAAAGTAGATAGAAATATTCTCTATGCTGTGGGCTAAAAGGCAGATGGATGTGTCTTTTAGATGTAGACGACCAATTTGCGGTCATGTCAACTACATGAGACTTCCAATATGAATAAGGAAAAGGACAATTCTCTGAGCCTGTTGTGATTGGATAATTTGGTTCTGAAAATTGATTTGTTCATTTTCAAAGTTAGATAGTGATTTCTGCTTTTTCCATATGGCTTATTGAGCTGCTGTTTGTTTGCATGGCAGAGAACGTGGGAGAGAGCTAAACTAGCTGCTTCTTTGGATCATGTTGGTATGTCTGGTCCCTGTACATTAGTACATCTGATTTGATTTCTATTTCATGCAATTTTTTTGCCCAGATAGTTTCACAAACCATCAAGTTGGTGTGTTATGAAGGATTTTCGCCTTTCTTTCAATAGTTAGATACTGCATTTTTCTTGAGATCTCAATGCTACACATAGGGCACCGAGCTATTTTCCCTAAAGCATTTCTTCTCCTCTTCATTGCACCAGTAATCTATCAGGATTACACCATTTTCCTGGCAACTAGTTTTAATTTTTAAATGTTTCATTTAGGCAAAACTCATTTAGTTGGCTTCTGCAGTAAAATATCGTGTTTTATTCCTGAACTTGATTACATATTTAACTATTTTACTTGACTACAAAATTTTCTGCTTCTCTCTCTCTCTCTCTCTCTCTCTGGTTTTTCATTTTTTGTTTTGGCTCAACAGCTAGTTTTTCGTTCTCCATGTATGACTTTGAGAAACTGGTAAAATAGGATCTTGCATTGAAAAATTGTAGTTAGTTGATCCAGTTATGAACTTGTAGAATTGGTGAAATTGTAATTCTTTTCAACACACTACTCAAATGCTGAAATTCTGCATCTCTGTATGGTATTCATATGTAGTGTCTCATTTGTTTTCGTACTAGTCATACATGCATGCACTTGTTTTTTTCCTCATTCTTAATTCCTTTGGGTGTAGTTGTGGCAACGGATGATGAAAAGATAGCAGAATGTTGTCGAGGATTTGGTGCAGATGTGATAATGACATCTGAATCATGTCGGAATGGTGAGATTTTTGGTTGTTACTGTTGTTGTGATGTTGACCTACTTGGAGAGTAGTTATGTTATTGTAATTATTTCTAGGCACTGAACGCTGCAATGAAGCTCTACAAAAGCTTGACAAAAAGTATGACATAGTTGTCAACATCCAGGGGGATGAGCCTCTTATCGAACCCGAGATAATTGATGGAGTTGTTAAAGCTCTGCAGGTAAATGGACTTCTCTTATTGCTACTATTTCTTATGGAAGGTTGCTACCAACTGCTACAAATTAATTCTTTGACCGTAACTGAAGTTTTCTTCTTCTAACACTTATGGTGTTTGCAGGCTGCTCCAGATGCAGTATTTAGCACTGCAGTTACCTCGTTAAAGCCTGAAGATGCGTTTGATCCAAATCGTGTTAAATGTGTAGTAGATAATCGTGGCTATGCTATTTACTTCTCTAGGGGGTTAATTCCACATAACAAGTGAGTGTCATTTTATCCCTGTTATCACCCTTATGCTCTACTATGATTGTGTGTTGAGATCCTATACTCATCTCTCTATTTCTCAGAATTATCTGTGTATATAATTGTTTGTCATGATGGCACTCATCTCCCTGAATCAAACAGGTCTGGAAAGGTCAATCCTAAGTTTCCCTATTTGCTTCATCTTGGAATTCAGGTAGATTTTCAGTTTGCTTCTTTAAGTTTGGAGAGGACAATTGTTCAATGTGGGCTTTGATGTATCTTTGTTTCTGATCTCCACAGAGCTATGATTCAAAGTTTCTAAAGATATATCCAGAGCTTCAGCCTACCCCACTCCAGCTTGAGGAGGATCTAGAACAGCTTAAAGTTCTGGAGAATGGTTATAAAATGAAGGTATACCGGACCTTTTCCTCTCTTTTGATTGGTAAATCCTCAAGCTGCTTGGAGAAGACAAAGAAGTAATGTTGTCAATGTTATGAAGATCATGAAACAAATTGCCAGTTTTGGTTTTTTGGCCAAAGTAATAAGTTATCAGTGAACAACTTTGAATGTCATCTCATTAGCTAAGGGCATTTGGTGCAATTCTCTATTTTTGTGGATTTCCTCATGTAATTTGAGGCTAAAGGAAGTCAATCTCACACCATTTTGGGGAAATCTTCATCTTCAAGATAAATATTTCTCTTGCTAAAATTTCAATCACGTCTCTTCTTGAGACTATCGGGATGCCTTTTGTCCAATACCAGAATTTGTATGCTAACATTATGAATCTCAGACGGGTCACTGCTAATGAAACACAAGCAAGTTGTCTCTTTTCTGGCATTCTGATTGAACGGCTCTTTTTTCCTTCTTTTGCTTAAACAGGTAATAAAGGTTGATCATGAGGCTCACGGTGTTGATACTCCAGAAGATGTTCAGAAAATAGAATCATACATGCTTGAAAGGAACTTGTCCTAGGTAGGTGAGATTTCTTCTTCTTTTTTCTTTCATGTGGTTACCATGTACTTGTAAGTTGGAGATGTCAGACTTCATCTTGCTCAAAGTTAGTTCCGCCTTGTTCAGCTTTAGTGTGAGAGAATTCGTGAGACGCAGAGCACTGATTTTGTGTGGTGCTTTGCTTCGTAAGATAGTGTAGAGCTATTTACTCGTTTTCGGATGATTTACAAAATACGGGGATTACAAGCATCTTGTGGCGGATGGTAGTATCATTTGATTGTAGGTTCTGGTTCTTTACAGTGCATAGAGTCAAGATGAGTGCTAATGTATGCGGAAACATTGCAGAATGTAGGCGTACCTGTGGCTCCTTTTAAGGAAATGATTATAGATTGAAAAATGATTAGTTCTCCAATTATCGAATCTGAAATGCCTCCAAATGAGATTATTAAAATTCACCCCATTGTTGTTGTTAATAAAATGGATGTCACTGTGATATTTGGACCACTTTCGGCTTGTTTTCTTCAGAGGATGTATTATGTGGGGATAAGTCGTTAGAGCTTATTAGACATACGAAGGAGCATATGCATTTTGTCCACTATTACCATGGTTACTTACGAAGAAGTAATTTTCTTGCTCAAAAATCTGTTTCACTTCTCCATGAGATGGTGTCGGGTAATGAGAGCAGAGGGTGCGCGAGATGGTAAATGTGTCACAAGAAAAAAGATTAGGATAAATGTGTCAAATCAGTATAGTTGGTTTTTTGCTATACCAAAAGCACTTAAATTCGAACATGAATAAGCAAAGGGAGAAGCCAATTGGTGGATCCCCCAACTTTCAAGCTGAGCTTGGTCAATGAAAATGCCATCAAGAGAAAACCCCCCACCCAAAAAAAGACAACAAGAAGAAAACTTTTCGTCCAGATGTCCAAGTTTAGACATCAAACTTGTTGAAATGCTGCAAAGATATGGAAAATAAAAGAATGAGAACTAAGAATTCCCTGTGATTTACATAAGGTTAAACGTCAATGATGTGAAGAGAGGTGCTTCTAAAATCCTCGAACCGGAGGCATCTCCAGATCCCGGGCTGCTCAATGGAACCGCAGATGATCGCGCCCCTCTTAACGTTCCCAGGCATAATCATCGACGGCCTCATACCCTAACCATCTCTCTTCCTCTGACCAGTGAGGCACATGGACAAGCTCGTGGCAATTCATTTGCTTGCACACGTCCCTCGATCGTGACGTCACTATCAATTTACATCCATCTCTCGCTAGGGTTATACCCACTTCTTCCAAAGAGTAAGGTCTCCCAACATCGTCCAAGATAATGAGGAGTCTCTTGCCCTGCAATGCCTCCCTCAGTCTTGCGCCCCAGTAGACGGCGCTCACCACCGTCAAATCTAGTTCGAGATATTTCGCGATGTCAGTTTGTATCGTGCCAATGGTGCCTTCTTGCGATACATTGACCAAACAAGCACCATCGAATCTTGGACAGTCTCGCACTATCCGATCATGTATGTGCTTCGCGAGAAAGGTTTTGCCCGCTCCCTCCTGTCCCCAAACACCCATGCGGGGCACCTCTTCCTTCATCAAGCGATCCCAGATCTCATTACTTTTTGTTTGAGAAGCTTGTCCCACTAGTTCACCTGGCCGCAGTTCATAGCCGCGGGCCGGTTTCACATCCTGCGTAAGACCGTGATCAAATCTACCCTTCTCGTGCAATATGTTCAATTCAGTCCAAAGACTAATCACCTGACTCGCCAACATGAAACGAAGAAGGAAATGCGTCTCTTTGACTTTTCGTCCTAACTTGTGGACTCGATCCTCCATCGATCCTGCTCTTTGAATCCACAAATCAACTTCTCTCTTCCTTTTCTTTCCCGGTCTCTGCTCTTCGAGCTCTAGCTGGATACTTATGTCCGCCTTCTTGGCCGACACCATTTCCATATTCCTTTCCAGAGCATGCATAATCGTTTTGACTCTGCCGAAGTCTTTGACCTTCGGAACAATACTCGAGAGATTATCGGCAACTCCCAAACATTTGTTGACATCCATAGTAAGACTGCTGCAAGCATTGGGGGAAAATGTTGTTAATTAGTACTTCTGTGTACATAACTTTTTAGAGGTTAGAAAATTCAATTCAAAGAATTAAATTTCTATGTGAAGGGAGACTACAAGGATATAAAGGGCATATAAATTAGACAGACAAGCTATCTAGATATATCAACATTAGCTTTCGCCAATTATATTTTTGACTGTTACCGATAATTGAGTACCTCAGTTTACCTTGAGTGTTAATTAATTAGATTTCGAGGGGCAAGACAAGAATGAAAACGGAAGGACTGTAGAGAAAGAAAAGAAGCATGCAGCCACGATTTTGGGTTGTCTTGGTGGAATTTACTAGTGGAAAACCTGCGGGGAATCAAAGGACAACTTCATTCGCTTTTGTCGCTACTATAATTTGAGGTAGGGGTACTGAGCATCGGCCTAACCAGCCTTACCCGGTCGATTTAAAGCTGGTTCACATGGAGATTGGTTCGGTTCTTCGATTCTAAAATCTGGGAATTGGTCTTGACTGATTTAATTCCTGGTTCAGGGCCCTTAACCAGCTGGTTCTACTTAGGAAACGGACTTGCAAGGTAGAACTCGAAACTGAACTGATATTGACCAGATTCATCGCTAACCCTAAGTACTTTTTACTTTTTTGTCTTTATCAGTCTGTTTTGAATATGTTTGACGTATTATCCTCAAGCATAAAGAACTCTAACAGCGTCACTTACAAAAGCGGGGAACTATACCCTTCCTGGATCTCCCTAAGTACTTTGTTTCCTTTATCAGTCTGTGCTTGGAATATGTTTGACGTATTATTCTCAAGCATAAGGAACCGGAATAGCGTCATTAGGGTCGGTTCTCAGTTAACAGGTTCGCGGTTACAAAAAGCTGGGAACCATACCATCCTGGATCTCCCCTAATTTGAGGCAAAGAAGCAATTGGCAAGAGTTGGAACGTCCGAAGCACGTGCTCTTCCTTCGTTCAGAAATTCCAAACACATGAGCTACTTCACCAGTCCCATTAAAGGACCCTGATAAGGGGCAAATCGAATGATGGTTTTCTATAAGAGATGTTTGGCCACTCGGCCAAACTCGGCTCGTAACTCAAAAAAGGGCCCATAAGAGAAAGCGGTTATTTTTGTGTGAAATAAACTGTAATATAAAAGAACGTTAAAAAGATAATAGATAACGTTCTGCTCATTTGGTTTTTAGTGGATTCTCTCTCTCAAGCAAAAAGAACTTAGAGGCTTCAATTGACGATTGAAGGATCGATCTCCATGAAAAATAAGGTATGTCTGTCAAGGTGATGTGCTTTACGATAAGTGTTATAAGGATCCTTGGTCACGTTTCTGCATTTGTATTTTAGTACTACTTGATAGTTCGAGTATCCGTTTTATTAGGAATCCATTTTCCAACATCGTAACTTGGGCGGCTGACTCCACATGCTCAAGTCTTTATGCGGTGGTATGAATTATGTCAAGTAATCACACGTACAAAAATAACCCATTTGAGATCGGTTTTCAAAGGAAAGCAAGGAAATATTATCCTTAAAATTCACTTAGACTGAAAACACGGTGCTATTAGATATAAACAAATCGAATGAAAAGAGGCAAAACTTTTAGCGTAGTCTGGGGAAACGAGGCCGTTCGAAATAGATTGCTTTTTCCTTCAATAAACATCATTTCAGTAGCTAATACAGGAGCAATTCGAGATACTTCTAACGTGCCGAGGACATCAACAAAAAGAAAAAAACATTCAATACAGGACTAGAGAGAGTGAGAGATGCTTTATGTACTACGAGCAACGTACTCCATTTTGTTTAACGAATCTGGTTACAATTTACCAGTATTGGTTACAAGGAGAGCGCATGAAAAATTAGGAAAAAAGAGAGCTCTAAATATACACTAAACTAAAGCAGTCTCACCTGATAAAAACTTGCTGATGGTCCTCCCAATAAAACACCGCAACCAGAGGTTGATTCCACAGGGGAACTAAGAGACCAAGTAGGCAAAGCAGAGGAATGGCTGCCGGAAATGGCAATGGCGAAGTGACTAGAAATAGAGTCTCAAGTCAATGCCCGAAGCAAAAGTCTTCTTGCTTGCGCGCGATGTCTACGGGAAGACACCTTCTTGGAAGATGGTTTTAGTTCATTTACGTTTTTTCTCTCCCTCATCCTTCTCTGCTTTACTATCACGTACGCGCCCGGCATGAACTTACCTTGCATTACCGTCCGAGACAGACAAAACCGTGGAATGATCTTCGAGAGTCATGCACACATCTTCTTGGAAAATAGCTAAAGACTTGGGGTCGCACGGGAGGGATCCTCCCCACTCCCCCGGCCCCAAAAAGCAAACAAAAAAGTCGCTTTCATGGCAAAAACTGGTCGACCCCTTGTGCACTGTGCCAATTAACACATAATTTGTAAAAGATAGTTGAGAATATTTCTAGTCCCCTTTTGCTTTTCCACTTTATCATCATATTATATCGCACGAACCATCGTTCTTGGAAGATGAGGATATTTTTGTAATCAAATGAATTTTTGGAGTGTGCTCTTTGCAAGAAATATCAACAATTCATAAAAGATTCTCATAAAAATGATTGCTTATAAAATTGATTAGTGCAAAATATTTTTCTTGGCGACAATACTATTTATATATAAACTATTATTAATAATGAAAATATTTCCTGTTAACTAATAATAGTAAGTGGCAAACGGACAATAATTTTCATGAAAAAGTCCTCCAAATCATTGATTTCAGCCAGAACAAACGCATCGTTGGTTGAAAAATGAAACCCCTCCTTTGTCATAAGAGCTATTTATAGCATAATACCATTTTCATGGCAGATTAAAAATTATAGAAAAACGATAGAATTTATTTCGAATCTTGGGAGTGTTTCTGCACAACTCACACCGGAGGCTTTTCTTTTTTTTTTGGGAGGGCGGGGGGAATAACTGCCAACAGTACCTTACTTTAGACTATTTATCCCTTTTGCTTCAGAACAAAAATGAAAAATTATTGGAACAAACAAAGTTAAGTATATGGCCTAGTTGCACGACTCCATTTAGAAAATGCAATACCAAATATGTTTACACAAACCAATGATTTTAGACAATATCATCATGACAGCCGATATTGGATAACTAAATGATATTAAAGGATACAAGGGAAATTATTGCATAGGTGTTGCTTCACCAAAAATGAAAAACATACATAAATATTAGATTGACGTCTAACCAACCTAGTTACATTTGTAATGATAACTAAGATTTCATGTTTTTTATTTTATCATGAGTTTTGCTTCTCTAAGAAATATATCAGAACAATTAATATATGCTTGCACTCATCAAAACAAAAAATGAGGCAATTCTGATGAATCTTCTAAAGCAATCAAGACAATGCCGACCAGCATTTAACACATTGAATAGAACTCATTCACGCACTAAAATTATTTTTGCACCTCACCTCAAATGAAGTAGCATTTGGCGATTAAGATGAAATACAAGATATGATAAAATTGATCATATCTTGCGTTTGGTGCATACTTAAGATAGGATATAGTTGAATATAAAGGGTATATAAGCCGTATAAAATTATCCCATGGAAGAGACGAGATAAAGGTGGATGAGATTTTTAATATTTATAATAGAACAGTTATTTTTCTCAAATAACAAACTTTCTTACATTAACAAATCTAAAATTACATTAATAAATAATATTTGAATTTTAATATAAGAAATTCAAAATGACAAAAATAAAAATTTGGTTTGCTAATTTAATCTTTTTTTGTTTATATATTCAAATTCACTTCTATCTTATAATATAAATTCGATATATAAATATATATTTATTGCATATTTTAGGCGATTTAGTATTTTAGATATATTAGTACAGTTTTCAATTTAATGAAAGTTTATTAGAGAATGATGGAAGGGGAAGAAAGAAATAAAAAATTAATTAAAAAGTAAAATAAAATAAAATAAAAATAAAGTAGAAAAAATTGTCGCGATAGATTTTCACCATATCCATTTGTAAAATTTGTGGTTCATTTATATTGATATATCGTTTATACTAAATAATATATATGATATAATATGAATATATTCTACTTTATTACTGCAATCACAAAACAGTGGACAAGAGATAGTAAAATTCCCCGGATTTCATATTCTATTATATCCAATTTTATCCGGATTAAAAATCTAAACGACCAAATGTAGCCTAAGGGTATTTGTGCTTTGCATCCTCCATGAGCACTCAAGTAGCCTCTATTTTAGTGTGGTTTTGCCATTACATCTGCACATAGGGAATAGAGTTGTTTGGCGGCACTTTGTCATTTATATTGACAATGCGAATAGTTGCTCCTCATAAGTTAATTTTCCTTTAATGTAAAATCTAGCACCTGTTTAGGATTTGACAATATATCCGCAATAATGATACATGCAAGTATGTACGTACCAAGTTGGCAACAAAGTGTTTAAAAGCAAATCACCAATCTTCTCTAAGACTATAAATGGTGCCATGTATCTTGAACTTCATGTATTGTGCGTGCCAAATCTCATAGCACCCTTTGTAGAAGAAGTTTTCAGGAATACGTGATCCCCAAATTCAATTCCATTGCACCTTTTAAGGTATGCATCACATTTTCAGAAATCCCTCCAAATATCGCCTATAGAAGCCAGTTAACCTAAGAAAATTTCTCCCTTCTGTAACATTAGTAGGGTAATTCCATTGAACAACCGCTTCAATTTTCTTTGAGTCAACAAAAATATCATCGTTTGAAATTACGTGGCCACTATAGAAGAAAGCTAGAAATCTCATTTACTAAATTTAGCAAACAATTTCTTTTCATTTAAATTATGCAAGACAACTCTCAAATGTTGCTTGTGTTCCTCCAAACTCTCTAACTATTCAAAAATGCCATCAATGACCAATAAAATAAATCTATGTAGATACTCCTTGAATACCTTGGTCATCGAATCCATGAAAGCAATAAGCACATTCCTGAATCCAAAATGCATGATTAGAAATTCATAATGACCATACCTTGCTTTGAAAGTAGTTCTAGCCATGCTTTTATTTTCAATTGATGATACTAAGAATGAAAGTCCACTTTGAAAAAAATACCTTAGCTCCATGAAATAGATCAAATACATCACCAGTTCAATGTAAAAGATATTTGTTTATTGTCATCTTACAAAGTTTTTGATGGTCTATACAAAGTCTCATCATACTGTCTTTTTTCACAAATAAGATAGGAGCTCCCAAGGTGAAACATTGGGTCTAATGAAACATTTATCCAAAAGCTCTCCATTTGTGTTTTCAATTCTTTTGGTTCAGAAAATGCCAACTGATATGGTGCTTTAGATATAGGTGTTGCAACAGTCATCAAGTCAAAGTAAATTTCAATCTTTTGATAAGGAGGCAAACTCGGTAGATGCTCACGAAACACATCAAGAAACTCTTTGACAATAGGAAGACTTTACAGATCTATAACATCTTTCTTTCATCCTTTAGACAACCCAAATAACCACGGCAGTCCATTTCAAAAGTCCCCTCATTTGCAAGGCTGAGATTAATGTTGGAAAAGTGTCTATTCAATTTCTTGAAAAAAAATTATTCAAGCTGATTTGAAAGTCAAAAGGCAATTTTCTTTAAAAAGCAATCGAGAGAAGCATGATTATATGAACCAAACTATCTCTTAAATAACACTTAAATGGAGAGAAGCAATTTTCTCTTAAAGTCAAAAGTCCCCTCATTTGCAAGGACGAGATTAATTTGGGAAAAGTGTCTATTCAATTTCTTGAAAAAAAAAAAATAACTCAAGCCGATTTGAAAGTCAAAAGGCAATTTTCTTTAAAAAGCAATCGAGAGAAGCATAATGATATGAACCGAACTATCTCTTAAATAACACTGAAATTGAGAGAATAAATTTTCTTTAAAGTCAAAAGTCCCCTCATTTGCAAGGTTGAGATTAATATTGTAAAAAAGTCTACTCAATTTCTTGAAAAAAAAAAAAGCAATCGAGAGAAGCTTAATAAGGGTGCATTTGGTTTAGCATTCCCAATGAGCTTTCGGCTTTCAAAGCACTTTGAGGAAATGCTGGACGGTTGAACAACCAATTTGAAATAACTTTCCAGTTAAAGCTAGTATCGGGAAGGCTAAAAGCTCAATACTAGTAGGAAGGATTGAGCTAGTATTGAGCTTTCAACATTTGACTAAATGCTGAAACTCCTTTTTCTTCCAAAACTACCATCACCTATTTTTCAAATTTTTAATTTTGCCCTCGTTAATTTTTTTAAATGCTAAAAATTTAAATATATATTTTTAAAAAAGACCAACCCTTCATCAATCGGCAAAGGGTTACAACCGTCGACAAGCCAGATTTGGCATCGCCGACGGTCGATCAAGGTCACTCGAGGTCAAGCAACCTCCGGTGAAGGTTGTGCAACCCTAATGAGGGCCATTGGAGGTTACACGACCTCAGGCAATCTAGGTGGCGCGTGACCTAAGTGACCGCTGCCTAGGTCTTGCAACCTCAAGGGGCCTTCACCTGGATCTTGCAAAGGTCGCACAATGACGACCGCTTGGGTCGCGTGACCCTTGAGGGTTGCCCGAGGTTGGGTGACCTCCAACAGCCTCGCCAAGGTCACGTGACCCTTGCCGAAAGTCACTTGTCCTTAGCGACCTTGACCAACGACCGTTGGCGCTAGGTTTAGCTCGCCGGTGGTTGTAACCCTTCGTCGATCCGACAAAGGGTTTGGTTTTTTTTTTTAGGGATAAGTGCTATAGAAGTCCTAAAACTTGTCACGAAAATACAATTGAGTCCTAAAACTTGCAAAAAAATGCAATTAAGTCATAAAACTTGTCAAATTGTTTCAATCGAGTCCTAAACTTAACACCGTTGACTTTTTTAATGGAAAATGCTGATGTGACATTTAAAATTAATTTTTTTCCCATGTGGTGTTTTAAATTTTTTTATTTAAATTATATTTAAAAATTAGAAAAGAAAAGTTAAAATTTATTTAAAAAACAAAAAAGTCCAAAAAAAAAAAAAAAAAAAAGAAAAAAAAAAAAAAAATGGTAGCCGCCGCCCATCGCCGGAGGGGCTAGTGACCCTCGCTTGAGCTTGGTGAGGGTCGCCGGCCCTCGCCTGAGGTCGGCGAGGTCTCGCCTTTGCTTGGCGAGGGCCGGCCACCCCACCTAGGGCTAGCGATTGTAGCTGGCCCCTTTGGCGATGGTGGTGGCAGGTGAGGGAGGAGCTGCCTTTAAATTTTTTTTTTTTTTTTTTTAAAAATAAATTTTAACTTTTCTTGTTTAGTTTTTAAATCTATTTTTTTAAATTGAATAAAAAATAATTTAAAAGCCACGTGGAAAATGAAAAATTATTTAAAATTCCACGCTTGTGCCACATCAACATTTTCCGTTAAAAAAGTTGACGATGTTAACTTTAGGACTCAATTGAAACAATTTGACAAGTTTTAGGATTTGATTGCACTTTTTACAAGTTTTAGGAATCGATTGCATTTTCATGACAAGTTTTAGGATTTATGTAGCACTTATCCATTTAAAAAAATTGATTTTTAAAGCATTTATATATATTCGACTTTTTAGCATCATTGTCAAAATTCATATTTAAAAAGTTGCATATATTATTTTTTCAATTTTAACAAATAAAATTAAAAAAACTAATATTACTTACTCAAAGGGCTTTTCAAATGTGTTTTCTAGTAAACGACATTTTTCTCAAAATTGCTTCTCAAAGCATAGTTTACCAAATGACTTTTATCTTTATCCAAAGTTTTTTAGGCTAAATTGCTTTGCATTTTCCTAATGGGTTTTCAAAATGCTCAACCAAATGCACATTAATACGAACCGGACTATCTCATAAATAACACTGAAATCAAGAGACAATTTTCTTTAAAGTCAAAAGTCCTCTCATTTGCAAGGTTGAGTTAATATTGAAAAAGTGTATTCAATTTCTTGAAAGAAATAATTCAAACCAATTTGAAAGTCAAAAGACAATTTCCTTTAAAAAGCAATTGAGATAAGTATAATGATATGAAGCAAACTAATCTCTTAAATAACACCAAAATCCTACATATTCAACTTCACTAGATTTGTAGGCAATTTTACATGATCAATTTGCACACATTTCTTGAACACACAATCACCAACTAAAAAACACTACTAGGTGTATCAACATGCAATTCACATAAAAGAAAAATCAGGCAATATATCTTCTTAGCAAATCTATTAGAGATAAAGGAATATGTATCACCAAGATCAATCAATGCAAAAACATATCGTGATGCAATAGAATCATCACTTGCAACAATTGCAGTGAACCCTACTACATCCTACCCCTTTATAACGAAAACTTTCGCAGTGGCTCTATGCTTTTGTTGGTTCCCTTGTTGTATACAAAGGTAAATCTGTCTAGATACTCCTTGAATACATTGTTCATCAAATCCATGAAATGAGAAGGCACATTCGTTAATTTAAAAGGCATGACATGAAAGTCATAATACCATACCATGCTCTGAAGGTAATTTTAGGCATACTTTCATTTTCAACTAATTATACTAAAAATGAAGGTCAATCTTGAAAAATACCAAAGCTCCTTAAAATTGATCAAATAAATCATCAATTCAATGGGAATAATATTCGTTTTTATTGTCATTTTATTGAGTTCTCAGTAGTTTGTACAAAGCCTCATGGTACCATTTTTATTTTTTCACAAATAAGACGAGAGCTCCCCAAGAAGAAACATTGGATCTATTGAAGCATTTATGCAAAGGCACTTCCAATGGGGTTTCAATTCTTTTAGTCCAGAAAATGCCATCTGATATGTTGCTTTAGATATAGGTGTTGTATCAGTCATCAAATCAATGCAGATTTCAATCTTTCAATAAAGAGGCAAACTTGGTAAATACCAATGAAACACATCCAGAAACTCTCTAATAATAGGAATACTTTCTGGTTTTAAAATGTCCTTTCTTTTGTCTTTTAAAAAAGCCAAATAACCATAGCAGTCCATTTTCAAAGTGCCCTAGCTTGCATGGCTGAGATCAATATTGAAAAAGTGCATTTACAATTACCTAAAAAAAAAAAAAGAAATGATTTGAGTTGATTTGAAGGTTAAAAGACAACTTTCTTTAAAAAGCAATCAACAAAGTATGATGTGATAGGAAGCAAACTATCTCTAAAATAACATCAAAGTCCTATATATTTTACCTTCACTAGATCTATATACAATTTTATATTATCAATTGCACACATTTCTTGAACACACAATTAGATAATAAAAAAATATCACTAGGATTATCAATGCGCAATTCACATTCGAAAAAAATTAAAATCCGATAACACATCTTCTTAGCACATTCAGTAGAGATAAAGGAATATGTAACACCGAGATCAAATAATGCAAAAGCATATCACGATGCAATAGAATTGTCACCTATAACAACTGCATTGAATGCTTCAACATCTTACTCCATAACAACGAAAATTTTCCCACTCACTCTATGTTATGTTGGTTACCTTGTGGCATATAGACGATAAATCTATTTAGATATTCCTTAAATATCTTGTCCATCAAATCCAATAAAATAGTAGACACATTTTTTAATCCAAAAGACATGACAAGAAATTCATAATAACCGTACCTTGCTTGGAAAGTAGTTTTAAGCACGCTTTTATTTCAATTGATAATACTAAGAATGAAGGTCAATCTTTGAAAATACCTAAGCTCTCTGAAATTAATCAAACAAATCATCAATCCAATGTAAATGATATTTGGTTTTATTATCATTTTATTAAGTGCTTAGTCATGTATACAAAGTCTCATGGTACCGTCTCTTTTCACAAATAAGACGGGAGCTCCCCAAGATGAAACATTGGGTCTTATGAACCATTTTTTTCCAAAGGATCTTCCAACTGGGTTCTCAATTCTGTTAGTTCAGAATACCATCCAATATGGTGCTTAAGATATAGGTGTTGTACCAATTAGCAAGTCGATGTAGATTTTGATCTTTCTATAAAAGGAAAACTTGTACCAATCAGCAAGTCGATGTAGATTTCAATCTTTCTATAAAAGGAAAACTTGGGGAACACATCTAGAAACTCTCTAAGAATAGAAATACTTTTTGATTTTATAACATCCTTTATTTTGTTTTTAGACAGGCCATATAACCATAGCAGTCTATTTTCAAAAGTCCCTTTGCTTGCAAGGCTAAGACCAATATTGCAAAAGTGCCTTTAAATTATCTTGAAAAGAAGAATTCAAGTTGATTTGAAAGTCAAAAGCCAACTCTCTTTAGAAATCAATCAAGATATATATATAATTCACACATATTTCTTCAACACAAGATTAGCAACTAAAAAACACTACTAGGATTATCAATGTGCAATTCACATAAAACAATTAGGCAACACATCTTCTTAACAAATCTTATAGAGATAAAGGAATAAGTAGGGCCACGATCAAATAACTTAAAAGCATATTACTGCAATAGAATCGTTACCTATAGCAACTGCATTGAATGTTGCAGCATCCTACTCCATTATAGGGAAAGCTTTGCCAGTCGCTCTATGCTTTTATTGGTTCCTTTGTGGCATGCAAACAGTACATCTATCTAGATATTCCTTAAATGCCTTGTTCATCAAATCCATATAAGTAGAAGACACACTTCTTAATCTAATAGACATGACAAGAAATTCATAATGACCATACCTTGCTCTGAAAGTAGTTTTAGGCATACTTTTATGTTCGACTGATGATACTAAGAATGAAAGTCAATCTTTGAAAGTACCTGAGCTCCTTGAAGTTCATCAAATAAATCATCAATTCAATGTAAAGGATATAGAAATATCCTTTACAATACTCTCTAACTATAGAAATACTTTCCAGTTCGTCCTTTCTTTTGTCTTCTAGACGAGCCATATAACCGTAGGAGTCCATTTTAAAATCCCATCACTCGCAAGTTTGAGACTACTATTGCAAAAGTGCCTTTACAATTTCCTGAAAAAAAAAAGAATTCAAGTTGATTTGAAAGTCAAAAGCCAACTTCTTTAAAAAGCAATCAAGAGAAGCATGATATGATATGATATGAACCAAATTATCTCTTCAATAACACTGAAATCCTATATATTTTCCTTCACTAGATCTATAGGCAATTTTACATTATCAATTTGCACACATTTGTTGAACACACGATCAACAATTGAAAGAACACCACTAGTAGTATCAACATGTAATCCGCATTAAAAAGTAAAAAGGCAACACTTCTTCTCAACAAATTCAGTAAAGATAAAGGAATGTATAGCATTAAGATAAAATAACCCAAAAGCATGCTATAGAATTGTTACTTGCAACAACAACATTGGATGTTGTGACGTCCTTCTCCGTTATGACGAAAACTTTTCCAATTACTCTTTGCTTTTGTTGGTTCATTGTGGCATACAAAGGTAAATTTGTCTAGATACTCCTTGAATTCCTTGTTCATCTAATCCATAAAAGCAACACACATATTTGTTAATCCAAAAGGAATGACCCTTCCTCACTCCAAAAGTAGTTTTGGACATCCTTTTATGTTTAGCTAATGATACTAAGAATGAATGTCAATTTTGGAAAATAATTGAGTTCCCTAAAGTTGATCAAATAAATCATCAATTCAATGTAAAGGATATATGTTTTTATCATCATCTTGTGAAGCTCTCAATAGTCTATATAAAGTCTCATGGTATTGTCTTTTTTCACAAGTAAGAAAGAGCTACCTAAGGTGAAACATTGGGTCTGATGAAACATTTATTCAAAAGCTCTTCCAACTAGGTCTTTAATTCTTTTAGTTTAGAATGCCATCCGATATGATGCTTTAGATCAATCATCAAGTCAATGCAGATTTCTTTCTTTCTATAAGGAGGCAAACACGATAGATACTATGGAAACACACCTAGAAATTCTCTAACAATAGGAATACTGTCCACTTCCATAACATGCTTTCTTTTGTCTTCTAGACAATCCATATAATCATAGGAGTCCATTTTAAAAATCCCCTTGCTTGCAAGGCTAAGTTCAACATTGCAAAAGTGCATTTACAATCCCTCCCCCCCAAAAAAAAACAAATTCAAGTTGATTTGAAAGTCAAAAGTCAACTTTCTTTGAAAAGTAATTAAAAGAAGCGTAATGTGAAATGAACCAAACTCTCTCTTAAATAACATCGAAATCCTATGTATTTACCTTTACTAGATCTATAGGAAATCTTACACTATCAATTTGCACTCATATCTTGAACACATGATCGCCAACTAAAAAAACACTACTAGGAGTATCAACGTGCAATTCACATTGAAAGAATCAGGCAACATGTCTTCTTAGCAAATTTAGTAGAGGTAAAGAAATGAGTAGCACAAAGATCAAATGACACAAAAGCATATCGCAATGCAATAGAATTGTCACCTGTAACTATTGCATTGATTGTTGCATCATCCTACTCCATTATGGCGAAAACTTTCCCAGTTGCACTATGCTTTCGTTGGTTCCGTTGTGGCATACAAACTTTAAATCTGTCCAAATACTCCTTGAACCTTGTTCATCAAATCCATGAAAACAGTAGACAAATTCGTTAAGTCAAATGGCATGAAAAGAATTCATAATGACCATAATGACCGTATCTTGATTTGAAGTAGTTTTAGGCATGCTTTTCAACTGATGGTACTAAGAGTGAAGATCAACTTCGGAAAATATCTGACCTCCCTTATGTTGATCAAATAAATTATCAATTAAATGTAAATGATATTTGTTATTATCATCAACTTATAAAGTTTCAAGTAATCTATAGAAAGTCTCATGCTACTGCATTTTTTCACCAATAAGATGAGAGCTTCCCAAGGTGATATATTTCGTCTGATGAAACATTTATCCAAAAGCTCACCCTACCAACTTTTCAATTCTATTAGTTCATAATGCCATATGATATGTTGTTTGATAGGTGTGAGTGGTTTCAGATTTTGTATAGGTTCCATATAGAACCTAGAATCTACTCGTTGGAACAGATTCCTCATTTTTTGGAACTTAGATTTTACTCTGCAGATTTTGAAACTTGGAATCTACCTTGTCACAGGCTCCGGAGTCTACCCATATTCCACTTGTATTATTAATTGAACGATTTCAAACACCTTTAATGACCACCACTTATTACTAATCCACCGACAAAACTTATATTTAGACACGTGACGAATATGAAATATTAACAAAGTGTTAAGCACAAAATGGAAACTCAGACTTGTAGTTCCAAATTATACAATCATCATCGGACCATGGAATACCATAGGATCGTATGAAGACACAGGCTGAGAAAAACATAAAAAACTTGTTACAAGTTACAGGTTTCAAGTTGCAACTACTTATAACCTTAAACCTATTCGTCGAAACAAGTTCTCCAATTTTTGGAATCTGGAACCTATCCAACGTACATTGAAATCTAGAACTAAATAGGTTCCCATCAATCTGGTTCTTTAGTTTTAGGTTCCACCTGAAACCATGCTCACCCCTAGTCCTTGAGATATAGGTGTTGTACCAATCATCAAGTCAATGCAGATTTCAATCTTTATATAAGGAGGCAAACTTGGTGGATGCTTAGGAAACACATTTGGAAACTCTCTGACAATAGGAATACTTTCCAGTTTTATAACATCATTTCTTTTGTCATTTAGACGAGCAAGATAACCATTGCAGTCCATTTTCAAAAGTCCCCTTGCTTGCAAGGCTCTAATTACTATTGGAAAAGTGTCTTTACAGTATCTCGAAAATAAGAATTCAAGATGATTTGAAAGTTAAAGGCAACTCTCTTTAAAAAGCGATCAATAGGAGCATGATGTGATAAAACCCAAATTATCTCTTACATACGACCAAAATCCTATATATTTACCTTCTCAAGATCTATAGGCAATATTATGCTATCACTTTGCACGGGCTAATTCTATAAAAAAGCATCATCTTTAGGTTGATGGACAAATTTAGCCAAATTTTTTTTTTGTCTCATGAAAAAGCACAAACTTTAGGTCGAGGGACAAATCTGGCCCGAACTTTTTTTTGTCTCGTAAAAAAACACAAACTTTAGGTTAAGTGACAATTCTGGCCCAATTTTTGTTTTGTCTCATAAAAAATAACAAACTTTCACTCCTATCCAAAATCTAACCCTTACCATTAACTTTCTATTTGAAGTTAACCTTATTTCAAGAGAAAATGTTCTAGCTGTGAGGTTGGTGGATCTCATCCATGGTTTCTCTTGACAAGCGGTGATCTACAGTTTCATATTATGACAAAACAATAAAGTCTAGCGAGAGAAATTCAATCGGGAGATTTTTTTACTTGCTAGTGAAGTATAGGAGATGGCATAGTTTCACTGTTATTCTTCAAGCTATGGCTCAAACAAGAAGAAAATGGATGGTGTTAGCCAACAAGTGCACATGGATTAAGGACAATCAATGAATATAAGTTAAGGGTGGCCAGATTTAGAATTTAAGTGAAAGTTGATGATTTTTTTCCAAACAAAAAAAATTTGGGCCAAAATTGTCACTCGACCTAAAGTTTGTGCTTTTTTACGAGACAAAAAAGAGTTTGGGCCAAATTTGTCCATTGACCTAAAGTTGGTGCTTTTTTTCGAGACAAAAAAAAGTTTGGGTTAGATTTGTCCATCGACCTAAAGTTGGTGCTTTTTTTTGGAATTAACCCCATTTTGCACATGTTTCTTGAACACACGACCAACATCTAAAAAAAACACCAATACAAGTATCAAGTATCAACATGTGATTTGCATAAAAAAATAAAAATCAGCACACATCTTCTCAGCAAAATTTGGTAGAGACAAGGGATTGCATAGCACCAAGATCAAATAATGCAAAAGCATATCGCGATTAATTAGAACTGTCACCTGCAATGACTGCATTGTGCTGCAGCATCCTACTCCGTTATGGCAAAAGCTTTCCTAGTCGCACTCTGCTTTTGTTGGTTCCCTTGTGGCATACAAACAGTGCGGACATTCCTCCATACGGAACAAGTGTATGGTATGTGTCCAAGCTGCCCACATAAAAATAATGATGTACTCTCAGCTAGAGCAGCCCTTTGCATACAACAACCGCATGGTCTATGTCTAATGTTCCCACATACAAAGCACGCCCTTGTATTTCAGTGACATTTACCACTGTGATGTTTCCCAAGTGTTGATAGAAATCTGGTTATTTTGGTTTTTGAACCTTCCAGGTCGGCTCTATCCGACATATTTATCATTTGCTCGCTCGATTAAAAGTTTAGTAGTACTCTTTTATTGTATGGAAAAAAAAATCCTCCTCTCTTTGAACAAAGGGTCTTCTTATGTGCCAACAATATTTGAACTGATGAGAGGAACTAAGGTAATAAGGCGGTATACTATATGCATATATATATATTAACGCTCCTTTTAGCTACCTATGCAATCTGTTATCAATTCCAATTGAAAGATCCATTAATACAACTAACAGAGAATTATAAATGGATTAGTCTTTTTGTAACTCGATATCAACAAATGTCATAAACTCTTCTACCTACACAAGTATAGGGTAATTGACACAGCCGTCATCTTACCCAAATGATGAAGCTTCAAACATAGATATGAAACTGTTCTTCCTACCCTGCAATGCGTCCTTCCGTCTTGTGCCAAAGTAGTTACCTCTCACCTCTGCCAAATCTAGTTTGAAAGAGTTCACCATATCAGTTTGCATCGTACCAACAGAGTCTTCCTGCGATCAGTGACCAAACAATCACCACGGAGCCTTATAAAATTCTGCACTATTTGATCGTGTATATGCTTCACGAGAGAGGTTTTATCCAGTTCCCCCTGTCCCGAAACGCCAGTACAGAGCATCTCTTCCTTCATCAAGCAATCCCAAATCTCTTCCCTTCTTGTTTGAGAAGCTTGTCCCACTAGTTCACCTGGTTGTAGTTCATAGGCTCAGGCCAGTTTCACATCCAACGTGAGACCGCTATATCTTCCCTTCTCGTGCAATATTTCCACTTCCAGCAGATGCGATTGTGTTCCTTTGTATTCGAATCAGAAATCCTTTGAGCAGTTTGAATCTATTTCAGTGGAGCGTGTCATTAGGAAGTCCAATAAAAGTGCCAACTGGGTTTTACTGGCAGCTACTGCTTGTAGCAAGATGTGTTCTCGGAATCAGATCCGGGACCCCCACTTCGTTTAATGTCTCTTCTCCTCGATGATGTGAAAGCTTTGCCCCATTAGCAGGATTGTTCTGTACTGGAAAGTTTATGGGAATGAAGCGATTCTTTTCGTGCAAGAAAAAAGGAAAACGAGCATAAGAAAGGATCCTATAATGGTAGATTTGTTCATGAACTAACAGATCTACAAAAAGAGAGAACAGACAAACGACAAGACACAAGATCAAAATTCTTTTCATGTTCCTTGTGTGCAAGGATTTGCGGAATAAATCTAGGAAAATCGGAATCAAGAGACGTGGATTGCGCAGGAAAATTTAGGGAAGGAAAAAAGAAAGCCCGAAGTTTCCACTAAACTAAAGCAGTCTCACCTGGTCAAATCTTGCTGACGACCCTCCAATGGAAATAGCGCAGCAAGAGATTAATTCAACAATGGAACCGAGAGACAACATAGGGAGAGTAAAGAAAGGAATGGATGCAAGAGAGAAGCCAAAGTAGAGGAAAATGAAGTGTATAGAAGCAGAGGAAACTTCGCGGTCGCTCTGGTCTTTGTCAACGCCCGAAACAAGAGTCTTGACGCATGGGGCCTAAGGGGGACGCCTTCTTGGAAGATGGGTTCATTTTCTGCTTTATCATCACGTATTCACGTTGTCCAAAAAGATTATTCTAGATACTTGCGTACACCTTCCTGGAAGATAGCCAAAGACTTGGGGTCACATGAGAGGCATCTTTGTTCCCATGTGAAAGTCGCTTTCATGTCAAAAACTGGTTGATGCCATGTGCGATGCTGATAAACATATTTGTAAGAGGTCGTTTGTTTGATAGAAAATTACTTTTGGAAAATTATTCTGCGACTTTCCCATGTATGGATTGCAAAAATGAATTGATCTATGAAAAATGTTTTTCGTGAATTTAAAACAACAAGTTTATATTAGGGGAAAACGATTTTTCCTTCTAGCAAGAAAACTAACTATTTACCTTGAACAAAAGAAAGCTAACTAGTTACCTTGGAAATGATTTTCATGGATAATATTTTTCTATCTCATAAAGTTTTATTTGCTTTTCTGCTTCATCATCATATTACATAGCATGTAGGATAATTTTGCAATCAAATGATTTTCATGGTGCGTTTGTTTCACATAAAACGTTTTCCTTATTTTCTAGCATTTGGTTTGTTTAAACGCGAGTCAACATAAATTATTTTTCTAGTTAATGAAAAATATTTTCCTACAAAAGCTTAAATTCACAAAAATGATTTCCTTTTTTGAAAGAATGAGAAAACATTTTCCAAAATGTTTCATAGTTTTAGGGTCCTTGATTATAGAAAAATTTATTCTTATAAAAATATTTTAAAGAAATTGATTTTTTAATTATTTTTAAAATTTTTGATTTTTTTATTATCATTCCTTTTCTTTTTGTTTTTTTTTTTCTTTCTTTCTTTTTGTTTTGTTTTGTTTTTTTCTTCTTTCCTCTTATACTTTTTTTTTTTTTTCTTCCTTCTTCCCCCTTCTTCCTTCGCTAGAGGCGTAGCCAAGACACGGGTTGACGAGCTCAAAGCTTGACTAATCCAGGTGAGCTTGAACTTCGTTGAGGCCGGCAAGCTTGCTACTCACTAGATCTAGGTGAGCTCGAACTCAACCAAGGCTGGTGAGCTCGTGGCTCAATTGATCCGGCGAGTCGAGCTTCGTCAAGTCCGGCAAGCTCGCGGCTCGCTCGAGTTCGCCAATTCCAAGTGGGCTCTACTCCGCTGAAGCTGGTGAGGTGAAGTTGTGGCCGTTGCCGGCAAGTAGTGGCGGAGAAAGGGAGAAAAAGAAACGGAAATAAATGAAAAAAGAAAAAAATTAAATATTAAAAATTTCCATTTTTAGAAAGAAAATGAAAATAACAAGGAGAGAAATAACAAAATTAAAAATTCGAATTTTCAAAAAAATTAACAAAATTTAACTTTTTTTTGTGTGTGCATGAAATGAAGTTATAAGATTAAAATCATTTTCCAATAATATCCAAACAACATAAAGCATTTTTGATAATATATCACCAAACAAAAGAAAACTAACTATATTTCTCGAAAATGTTTTACTGGAAAGTATTTTCCTATATCATTCAATTCTCTGCGAAACAAATGTGCCCTCACAAAAAATCAATATCTCGAAAAGAATTTATTTAGAAAATATTATTTATATTGCTTATAGAAATAAATTAGTGAAAAATATTTTCATTGATGATAAAAATTGAGACAATTTACTATTCATGTTAAAAATATTTCCCTTCAACTGATAATATCAAGTGACACATACAATCGTTTTTACGGAGATATCATCCGAATTAATGATTTCATGTGAAACAAACCCACAAAGTTAGAAAACGAGCTCTCTCCTTTGTCATAAAAACCTAGCTATTGGGGAATACCCTTTTCAAGGAAGATTGTAAGTTGCAGAAAATACCATAGAATTTTCACGAATCGTGGGAGTGTTTCTACGCAACTGACCCAGAGGCCTTTTCTAGGGGAAAAGAATTGCAAACAGTACCTTACTTCGGCCACGTTTGTTTCATGTTAAGAACTAATTGAGAAATAGCGCGTTGCTCTAACATACGTCTAGTCTATAAGAGATAGTCTTATAGTATTCATCCTTTTGTTTCAAAGCTCGAATGAAAATTAATTGAAACAATATATATATAATGACCCAATTACCACGACTTGATGTTATTTATACAAATAAATTAATATTATCAAATAATGGGGAAATTCCAAATAAGGATCCGAAATATCCTTATTTTCTCAAATAAGGACTTGAAGTGATTATGGTCGTTTTAAATAAGGGCCTAGCTTCACCGGCTGGTTAGAAGTATTTTCATCTAAATATAATTTAAATTAAATTTGTTATATTATAAATTAAAAAATTAAAAAAGAGGAAAAAACAAAGAACAAACAGGCGAGAGGGCACTCGCTCATGCCTGTGGCCGTTGCCCCATTGCTGGTGGGGCGACGGCAAAGGCTGCGGGGTCGCTAGCGCTTGGGGAGGGCTGATAGCCTTGGCCCGACTGTAGGCAAGAGAGGATGGCGACTCTCACCCAAATCGAGGTGAGGGCGGGCGACCCTCCCCTAGATATGGGAGACGATTGCCACCCTTCGGCCCTCACCTCTGGTTAGTTAGGGTTGCCAGCCCTCTCCCAGGCCCCACCAGCCTTTATTGCCACCCCACCGGCAATGGGGTGGTAGCCAATAGGCGGGAGGGACAACCCTCTCGCATATATATATAGTTTTTTTTAAAGTTTTTTTGAAAAGCAAAAAACATAAAATATAGAAAAAAGAAAATTTTAAAAAATTTTAAAAGATAAAATTGCCCTTCACATTTGGTGAGTTTATGCCATTCTTTAAAACTAATATATGCACTTTAGGCCCTTATTTGAAATAAGGTTTATTTCAGGCTATTATTTTCTCAAATAAGGGTATTTCGGGCCTTTATTTGAAATAATATTAACTTAAGCCCCTATTTTGAGAAAATGATGATACTTTAGGCATTTATTTAGAATTTTCCCTCAAATAATTGAAAAAAATTAAAAATATATACTCGAAATTTTCATATTCTTGTTTATAGAGGAAAAAAATATATTTCCAATATAATATATAGTTTCCCAAATTTCATAAGTTAATACGACTATTGCATAGTTAGTTGATGATTATTTTTTAAATATTTTTATCTAACAATTAAATGTCAATGAAGGGCCTCTTAATCTAAAATTTTAAAATAATTCCAAGATAAATGAATTATCAAAGATAATTCCTATCACTTTGCAGTTGTTCAAGATAATTCCTACCACATTATAATTGATGAGAATCAATTTTAATCAAGAATTACTGTAATTTTTTTAAGATACATAAAACTTTTTTATGCATATTGGGTAGAGTTGGCGGCAAAGCAAGTTTATAAGCAACACTGCCAATCTTCTCTAAGATAAAAAATAATCCTCGATTTGTCACACGTGTTGAATCTCATAGCATCCTTCGTGGAAGAAATTTTAGGAACATGTGATCCCTTGCATTAATTTCACTATGCCGTTTAAGGATTGCATGATCTTTTCTTGACGATTCTATGTTGTATTGAAATGTTGTAGAATTAATCCGACTTTCTATCCTGATAGCTAAAATTTTTTTGGACGAGGCAGTCTCGAATCACCAACATCATCTTAAAATAGGAGTTTTATATTTTCGATCATACAAATCTTCAAAAGAAACCATCTTAATACTGGAATGATGGCTATTGTTATAACAAATTTTTTCCAAATTTTTAGTTCCTCCCATTGCGGGATCTCAAGATGTTCTCCAAAGTCCAAGTCTTCTATTTGACCATCCATCTTTCTGCGGGAGAGCACAAGAAACGTTTAGGAAAAAGAAGAGAGCTCCAGTTTTTCAACAATGGAATCAAGAGACAATATGGCAAGAGCAAAGGAAGGAATGGCTGCGAAAGAGGAGCCAAATTCGAGGAAAACGGTGAGGTGAATAGAAGCAAGGAAACTTCGCAGGCGTGCCTCTCTTCTGAGTCAATGCCCGAAGCAAAAGTCTTGAGGCATGGGGTCTACGAGGAACCACTTTCCTGGAATATGGCTTTTATTAATTTTAAATTTAAAGCCCCCTTTACCCTTTTTGCTTTACGAACACTTGCTCACATTGCACCAACTTACCTTTGGATAATTGTCTGAGCCAGACAAACAATATAATTATTATAAAGAGTCTTTCATGCACCTTCTTGGAAATAGAAAAGTCTTGGGGTCATATATATAGTTAGTCCTACTCTACTCCTACTTTAACTTTCAATCTTAGACTTTTGTCTTGTCTTCTTACCGGGCGTGGGAGTCAAAACCCATATTTGAAATTAAATCATATCCACCCGTTTCATGCGCTCAGTAGGTGAATCCAGTGCTGAGAAGATCTCTTCATATCATGACTGATCTAGAAATACTAGAAGCACTCGTCTCCCTCACCTCGTCTCCATTTCTATTGTGGAAAGTTCAAGAATTGCGTTGTTGGATACTTGGTTCCTAGAATACCAGCATACTTGTATTGGTACTATCCAAACCACTTTGAATGCTTGAACAGTTTTTGTAACCTTATATCCAAACTTCAATATCGCTCTTTCAGACCCCCAGCTACTTTTCTTTCTAAAAGTCCAAGTCTAGCTCACCGGAGTCCCTCAAACTACTAACTCTGTAGTAGCAACATTGCATTATCAGATGGTTTATATTTCCATGCAAAATAGAAATGAAGATGCTTTATATTTCCATGCAAAATGATCAAGTATCCTGCATTCATGTTCCTAGACATATTCCAAAGGAAAAGTTGGTCAAGCTCCTTCTGGAGACATGGATCACCAACTATGAAAAGCTACATCAGAATAACAAGCATTTCTAGTCCTCGGACTTCGAATTTGTTAGAAAGAAAGATGGAATTGTTTTCATCAAATTTGGCAAGGAAAATGAAGAAAGTCCTTCTATCTTCCAAACTCTCTTTATGATTGAACCATGTGTTTTTGAATCAATTTCTGAGCCAGATCCAAAAAAGTTTGTTCAATATTTCAAAAGTGATGGACACCCTGTCCATTATTACAAGGACCAGTATGGTCACTGCTTCTGGGATCATTTTTGTCAATGTTCTTATTGCACAAACTCTCTCGACGAGGTAGACCCATATGTAAGACATCGACAGAAACACAAGAAGCCAAAGGATGCTATGTACCAAAGGTACTTGAACGGAGACCCCTTCATTGATACTCTTGGTGAGTGTAATAAATTCCAGTTTATGGTCTCCTATGCACCAACTCCACCACTAGAGTTCACTGCTCCTCCCTCCGTTTCACCAACTCCACCACCATCACCTCCTCCATCTCCTCCTCAGAAGAAACCAGCTATTTCCCAATTCTATAAGCCAATTCTAAAGTGGGTGAAAAAGCATTTCTATCCACTCGAGACTCCAAAAGAAACGCCACCGAGTTCTTCCATTGCCATGTTCCACGAGACAAAATTTCCTCCTCTTGTTCGAGAAAGTTCAAAACTCTCGTTTCCTGCTCCTAAAGAATTCATTGACCCACAAGGCAAATATCAACATGCTCCCAAGATACCTGCCTCCACTGATGTGGATGAACATGGAAGACAGAAAATGACTCTTGTTGTTGAAGCCGTCCTATATTGGCAATCAAAGACTTTTTCAGCACATAACAATGCGTTCAAAGCAATTGATTCCAAGATTGTGAATGTGTAATAAGATCTTCGAAGATATGATGAAACCGCCAAGAAAATGCTTTTGGACTTCCAAAAGAGGCTTTATGCCTTAGAATCCGGACAACATTTGGGATATCATCATCTTGAATGTTCCAAGGCGGAAATAAAAAAGCTCAAGAGATAGATCTAACTCCTTGAAGAAGGAAGGTTCAATCCTTTCAATCTGTTTTCTACTACATTACGGACAGAACATTCGCTTCCACCACCACTCAGACGTCTATTTTTGCTACCCTTACAGACGCTCCTATCAAACAAGATAAGACAGATGTGGTAGAGATGCGAAATCACCTCAAGGAATTGGACTGAATAAGGAAAGAAAAGGGAAAGAAGAAGATGCCTGCAAAATCTTCGCTTGTTATAAAGGAAAAGCTAGACCAAATGATGCCGTCAAATCCGTTAGAAGTATTCTTGAAAGATTTGGGCAATCAAGAACCACAACCCGACCCTGTTATTTAGAGGGTGCATGACAAACTACAATTTCTATTCCAAAAAAAAATTTTCTATTCCAAACTTATTTCTAAAATAGAAATCCGTTTGATAAAATTATTCAATTTTTCTATTTCTGAAATAGATTTTTGTTCCAGAAATAGGTTTGGAATAGAAATCAGAAGTAAAAGTTTTCTATTTTTCTATTTCTGGAACAAAAATGAGAAATAAAAATTCTTCTCATCGTTCATCTTTGCTATGAATCGGTCATTCATCCGTTGCTGCCGACCACCATTCGCCGGTCATCGGTCGTTGCCACCATCGTCTACCGTCCACCATTCACCGGTCGCCGGCCGCCACCGTTGTTGTTCGCCATCTACCAGCCACTGCCTCGGCCGTTGGCTGCCATCACTATTGCCAGTCGCCAGACGCCATCGCCATGACAGAATCGAGTTATTGAGGGTGCGAATGATAACCATTTTGGCTAGAATTTGATTTTCGGAAGAGAAATAGAAAATTCTATTTCCTTTTCTATATGAGTTTTTAAGCAAAAATACCCATTTGATAATAACACAAAATTTCTACTCTAAAAATAGAAATTCGTTTGATAACGACACAAATTTTTTTCATTTTCGAATGATTAGCGGTGGCATTTGGTGTCCGGCGGCTGATGGCAGTGTCTGTTGTCGCCGCTATTCACTAGTCGTCGGTCGCCGTTCGCTGGTCCGCCACTGTCATCCGTCATCCACCGCCATTTGAAAAGGAAAAAAAATCTTGTGTCGTTATCAAATGAATTTCTATTTTTAGAGTAGAAAATTTGTGTCATTATTAAACGGATATTTTTTCTTAAAAACTCATGTAGAAATAGAAATAGAAAATTATATTTCTCTTCCAAAAATCAATTTCTTGCCAGAATGGTTATCATTCGCGCCCTCAACAGCCTGATTTTGTCATTTCAACATATTAGATTCTATTTCCATCAGAACCAACTTTTCCAAACAACTTTGATATTGAATCAGATTTAGTATCACTCTCATCATCATCATCCTTCTCAATCCCTATCATTAATTCCTTTCCTATTGTACTAGTAACTTTGTTAATATTCATGGCTAATCCTCCAAACCAAGATATGGAATCAAACCCTTTTGAACCCAAGGTTGTTCAGCCAAACAATTATCCTCAGCATGTGTCTACTTCATCTAAACATATTTTTACTGTTGATGACATCCCTTATTCCAAATGGCCAAAAAGATTTGAGGAATTTCATACTTGGTTAAATGCCCAAGCGCTTACCAATTAGGATAAGTATGATGTTCTCTTTGGTTTTGTTACAAGGTTCACAGGTAGCCTCAAACATTGGTGGCAATCTGTGATAGAACAAAACTAGGTTCAATTTTTACTTTCACTTGATTTTGGCCATGCCATTACCCTTCTATATCATTTCTTCATTGGAAAACCTTCTAACCTCCAAGAGTTCAAAAGGAGAGAATTTTTTTGAAAGAAATTGTTGTTCTCTCCAAAAAAGGCACTTTGATAAGCATTATCGAGAAATGCTTAAACTTTTCTATGGTATTGGAGCTGATCCAAACCTGAAACATGTTTTCTCGACTTCCATCCTTAAGGAATTATCCTAATAGGTTGAGAGATCTTTTCTCAACAGACAAATGAGAATTGCAGATATTCCATTAGGAGAAATACAACAAAAAATCCATTTGTGCCTTGATGATTTGTGCTTAAAGTGCCAGATGGTCCAAACTTATCTCACAGATAACAGAGAACTTGATAAGGCCTGTTCTCGCCAAAAGCTAAAAATCAAATGCTCCAAGCAAGATTGCGATGGTTCATGTGGAAAATCTTTTAGGAAAAAGAAACACTTTAAGAAGCTCTGGATAAATAAATCCAAACATGACTCTAAGCACTTTCGGAGAAAGAAGAAATGGTGATACCTATGCAAAAGGAAGGATCGCTCAGGCCACAAGAAATCAAATCGATGCTTCATCTGCAATCAGAAAAGACATTTTGCCAAAAATTGTTTCCAAGCGAGAAAATGTTAGATACATCGATACATCATATAAAGAATGAAACTGGTATTTCTCTTGAAAATGATGATATTGAATCTTTATTCTCTACAAAAGAAAAACCATATGAACAAACTTTTTGTATCATTACTTGTTACCAAACTCCTAGTGAGACTGATTCAGATTCAAAGTCTGAAGACATTTTTCACATATCTCTCACTTCTTTAGAACAAAATCCTAACATATTTTCAAGCCAAACTCATTGTCCCCATTTTCCTGTGAAAATCTTTACTTCCAAGTTTGCCAAACCTATCATTGTCATTGCTCTCATAGACGTTGGTGCAAGTTTTTCAATCTTAGACACTAAGGTTCTTCTTGAAGAATATTGGACGTCTTGCGTTCGATATTTCAATTATGCTTCAAGAGATACTTTCTCTACGAATGTAAGAACTACTCTGATAACTATCCAGTTTTTTTCCCAGTGTTCTATAACCACAAAAATCTTCGGATCTAGTCTCCCCGACAAAGATTTGATCATTGGTTAGGACATCATGACTCAAATTTCTTAGCTTCGTATCATTCCCGGAAAAAAAAAAAGGTCTTAAGTATAAGGACCAATTCTCTGAATTTGTCAATATCTAAAGACTTTTTTCGATTCAAATGAGTCTGTTAGATCTAATCATGCAGAAGTTGTTAGAATCCTATTTTAAATCTCATTTTGAATTCGCTCAAAAATGTTCTCATCATTTATGGAAAATTCTGGAATTCTTTGTTTGCTTTCCCTTCAAGAAAAATGAAAACATCAATCCAACCAAGGCAAGTCACATGGGAATGAACCTAGAGCATCCGATTGCTACTCAAAAGGAATGCTTGGAATTGTTGCAACAATGTCTTATTAAAATTTCAAATTTTCAATGGGTTTGTGAAGCCTTCTATGTTAATAAATGAGTCGAGCAAAATAGAGGAAAGATGCGGCTGGTAATAAACTATCAGCCTCTTAACATTTTTTTCCAAGATGACAAATTTCCTCTACCTTCTAGAAATTCCCTTTTTACCGGATTATCAAAAGCTCATATCTATTCCAAGTTTGATCTCAAAGCTGGATTTTGGCATTTGGGTATACATCCTGAAGACAGACCCAAAATAGGGTTATGTATCCCAAACCAACATTTCCAATGGAAAGTTCTTCCTTTTGGTCTAAAGCTTGCACCATCCCTTTTCCAGAAGGCCACGTGTCGAATTTTCCAACCAATATTATCAAGCGCATCGATATACATTGATGACATCCTGCTTTACAGCCCTAATGAGGAATCCCACTACCAATTTCTTGGGCAGTTTGCAGAAATTGTGAAAAAACATGGGATTATGCTCTCAAAGGAAGATGAATACTGCGTAGATAGAAATTGAATTTATTGGTATGCACCTTAAGAAAGATACATATTATCCAGGGTCCCATATTGCTCAGGAACTGTTAAAGTTTCCTGAAGAGAATTTTATGACAAAGCAAGTTCAGCAATTTATTGGGATAATTAATTATTTCAGAGACTTTATTTCAAATATTGCGAAATTGCTTATTCCACTACAACCAATGCTGAAGAAGAATCCCCCACCTTGGGGAAAATCTCAAACTAAAGCAGTCACTGAACTTAAAGAGATTATGCAGACTCTTTCTCCATTACAAATCCCAATGACAAGAAAAAGAATTCTCTAGAATGACGCCAGTGATGAATACTGAGCAGCCACCCTATTTGAAGAAATTGATGGTAAGAGACACTTATGTGCCTACAAGAGTGAAAATTTTTCCCAATCTGAAATGCATTATCACTCAACTTTCAAAGAAATCTTGGCGGTGAAGAATGGAATAAAAAAGTTCGAATTTCATCTTATCGGCTATCACTTCCTGGTAGAACTAGACATGACATATTTTCTTTAGATAACCAAGTTCAAACAGAAGCATATTCTAAATTCCAACTGCTTCGATGGGTTGAATGGTTTTTAAAATACTATTTTGAAACCAAACATATTGTTGGGAAGAAAAATGTGCTTGCTAATTTCTTGTCAAGACCAAAAGCATTGGTAAAAATCAACATGTACATTATGAGGTATGCTTTCCACACTCTTCATTACAATGAAAAGTATAAGATTGAAAGGATATGAAATTGGTCAAGTTGGCGATACCCCCAAGAGATTGTTGAACAAATCCAGAATGACAACCTCACTGAAAATCTGAAAAAAAAACTCATGTGGCAATGCCACACAGATATGTTCAAACTCAATGGATGTTCGATTCTTTATCATTTTGGATTAAATTCGAACTATCCATTCATACCTCCTCTAATCTGGAAAGAAGATGACTTTCTCGATCAACTTTGATGATTATTATGGTACTTAACCAATAAGTACTTAATAGCTATTGAAATTCTAACCAGAAGATTCATTGTCAACCTCACCAGGATATTCGGACTTGGTCGAAATATCGAAAAGGAGAGTGATAGAAATCTCTTAAACTTCCTTAATTGGTTTTATCCTCCCACTCATTTGGGACATCTCTTGCAGAAAGAATTGAGAATCACCCAACCGAACCCTGAGGTCCATACTATTTTGTTTTTCAACGTCCATAGGCTTTTGTCACAAATAATGGCAGCATTACCAATACCCCACAGTTTATAGGAACCACATCCTATAAACCTTAACCGCACAGCATAGAAGCTCGGATTTACAAATCTTTTCCAAGACTTGTTGGTTACTGTGAACACTAGTACCGAGAACTCCGAAGAGTTTTGTGCCAAGAAAATAAAACCATTTTGGAAGATGCATGGGACTATAAGGTACCCACTGCATGGGATCATTATAGCCTAACACTAAAAAGCTTAGGAAGCACTCAAGTAATTCAGACAAGCTGCATCATCATAGGAGTAATAAATGATAGATACAGATAACCCTGCACAATCTTCTCAAGACCCCTATGCACAATGGGGAGGTCCTCTTTCTCAAGACCTCTATGATCAATGATATTTGTCCTTATCTCTAGGCATGGACACATCTTACTATACTCAATCATCCAATTGGCCTCAACCAAACATTCCTATCAACATTACCGGCTACTCCCAGAATCAAGAGGAAGCATCCTCGTCGAACCGGATTCTCTCACCAGACTCCCTTGCAGGACTTGAGTAAAAGTATGAAGAACATCTTCTGCCAACAATGCATAGTTTTGATGACTTAGACTATGACTACAATACTCGTGATGGACGAGACTTGCTGACTATAGCGGCCTGTAGCAGATCACTGTAGCATTACTGTAGCAGTAGGCTAAGGAAATTACTGTTCATTGTCTCTATTCATATCACCTAAATAATTTCCTACAGGAAGTTTCCGGAACCTCTATTTGTTTCAGGACCTGTGAGCTTGGTCCTTGTTTGTGTGTGATCTCCTAATGTCTATAAAAGGCAAGGATGATGTAATGTGTTGGGCAGAGTCCCTTGAAGTAAAGTGAGTGTTTTGTGAAACTCTAAATGGCTTTCTAAACTCTTTCTTCTTCTCTAACCTGGTAGGATCATTTGAGAATGCAGCTCGGATAGTTAGAATTGTTATTATCCTGGCATCTCTGAGTGTCTCTAGGCTCTGAACTAAAGGTCTTAGTGGTTTCTTGCTAAAACGCTATCCCTGAAGGGCTTGAATGAAAGAGGTTCGCCCACTGTGAGAAGGCATACTTACAGGAAACTGGAGCAAACCTCAGTAGTTACCCTTTCTACTTTATGGCCGCTTGCTCACATTACACCAACTTACCTTTGGATAATTGTTGAGCCAAACAAACGATATAATTATTATCAAGAGTCTTTCATGCACCTTATTGGAAATAGAAAAGTCTTGGGGTCACATGGGAGGCACTTTTTCCCCCAAAAATGTCGCTTTTAGGTAAAAGACAAGTAAATGCCTTGGGCATTGTGCTGATAAACATATACCTCAAAAGATTGAGACTATTTTTTTTTAGCTTTTCTGCTTTATCTTCCCGCTTTGGAGGCACTTTCCCTCTTAAAACCTAGTTGATGCCTTGTGTGATGTGTTGACATCCTCAAAAGATTTTGAGACTATTTTTTTTTAGCTTTTTAGCTTTATCTCCCCGCATTCACATGACATCAACATCCCTTGCATCACAACTCTGAGCTAGACAAATGATGGAGGTATCATCGAAAGTCTTGCATATATTTTCTTAGAAGATAGCCAAAGTCTAGGTTCACTTTAGAGGCATTTTCCCCCTCAAAACCTAGCTGATGCCTTGTGCAATGTGCTGATATCCTCAAAAGTTTTTGAGACTATTTTTTTTTAGCTTTTTTGCTTTATCTTCCCTCGTTCATATGGCATCAACATCCCTTGCATCACGACTCCGAGCCAAACAAACGATGGAAGTATCATCGAAAGTCTTGCATACACCTTCTTAGAAGATAGCCAAAGTTTGGGTTCACTTTGGAGGCATTTTCCCCCTCAAAACCTATTTGATACTTGTGCAATGTGCTAATAAATATGAAAGATACCGGAGACTATTTCTAGTCCCCTTTTTCTTTCTACTTCATCATCATATCACATCATATGAATCAACTTTTTTGAAAGATAGGATAATTTTGTAATCAAATGAATTTGCAGGGTTCAGCAATTTTGAAATGACTTTCCTCAAAGTGATATTTTGTATCACTATCAAAAAACAATTGAGCGAAAGATATTATCATCCACGACGGAATTGTTTAGACATTGTTGTTAGTGATGATAATATTTTCTATCTAACAATAATTATAAGCGATATAGACAATCATTTTGAGGAAAATATCTTCCAAATCATTGATTTCATGCAAAAAAATGCAGAAAATTAATCCTTTGTTGTTATTTCCTCTATATTGTATTGTTGACGAAATATTTTTCACAAAAATTCATTCTTCAATTTTTATTAAGAAGAGACAAGTTTTGTGGCAATTTTGGATAGATATTTCAAAGAATCACAAGGAATGGATATGCTTTGTTAGGATTAAATCAATGACGAAATTCAAAAATTTTGTTAGAATTTAATCAACGACAAAATATAATGACAAAGATACAACATCGAAATTTCATTGATGACGAAGGTATATGAAACTATGACTAAAGTACAAGAATTCAAAGACATTTAAATTGTGGAAAACTAATGATAAACTATAAATATACAAGAATGTTTGGTTCTTTGATTGATTGTTCGGGGTTTAAAAAAAGTTCGATGTAGATATTTATAGCCCACAAACAACGATTACATACATTGGTTACAACTTTGGAATATAAATAACTCCTTAATGGTAGTCACAAGAAGTTATAATTTCCCCAAATTAGTGGCAACAAAACATAACTACCTAGTAGTTCGTTTTTGTGTCGATTACCTATTGTTGATTACTTTGTAGATCAACCTCTCAAGTCTTGAAAAGGGCTTCCGTTAAAAATTGATGTTGTCGATGACTTCCTTAGCGAGTTGTCAAATCCCTTCGAGTTGTTGATTGTTATATTAATTGTTGACTAAACTCTTCTGTTATTGACTAAGCTTGATTCTTGTCGATAATAACAAAAAAGATAGTCATTTTTGGGTGTCAACATATGCCCCCATTAAAAGAATGGAATTTTTCATGGATCATTCGATTCTTTTAAATTAGATTATCGGGAGTCATCTTGTGCCCCCTTGTCATAGGCCAATTCAATTTTACTTTGCCGAATGTTATCTTGGTTGGATTCATCATTTGACATGCTTTCCACGAAAGTCAAGTTTTGTGCAAAAGTCTTCATGTGGTCTTTTATCTCTATCATTAAATAGTTGCTCATACTTAGACACTTGCATTGCCAATTAAATAAATTGGCAAAGTTTTTGTCTTTGAATTTTTCTTTTACATTGAATTTCAATCCATTGAAAACCAATTTGTGAATTCTTTCTCCAAGAGTGAAGTAAGGCATCTATTTCTAGCCTTTTTGAATCAAGCAACAAACTGATCGGTTGACTCATTATTGTATTGATAGAGTGTGACCAAATTAGTAATTGATGCCTCAAGTGTTGTTCTATAATATTGAGAATGGAATTGTTTCTCCATCTCTACCCAATTACACACTGAATTAGGTGGTAAATCAATGTGCTAGGTAAAAGTAGTTTTTGACAAAGACAGGAAATAACCCAAGTCTTAAAAACTCATTTGTCCTTGTTTCTTACATTGAGCTATAAATTGATCATTGTGTGAATAGTTAGATTGTTAAAATTCGCTAGTAAAAATGGCAAATTCAGGGATTTCAAAGTTTCTTGGAAAAGGAGTTTAGGACACATGGAGTGTCAAAACTTGGCCTAAAGGGACACTTAAGCGCCAAAACTTCGAAAATGTACACTTAAGTGCCAGTTTCAGAGTAAAGTAGAATACTTAAGTGCCACTCCGACCAAAATTCGGCCAAATGGCTGACGTGGCAATTTTCCAGCGAGTTGGGTGCAAAACGGTGTCGTTTTGCACGCGACGTGGCGAGAAAATGCAAAAACGACGTTGTTTGTGTCGATGTATAAATAAATAAATAAATTAAATTTTAAACTTAATTTATTTAAAATATTCTAAAAAATTTAAAAACTTCAAATTAAAAAAAAAACTTCAAAATTAAAAAACTTAAAATTTAAAAAACTTAAAATTTTAAAAAAATTAAAATTTAAAAACTTAAAATTGCCACCTCAAATTGCCCTTCGCCCCCTTTTTTTCTTTTTTTTTAAATTTTAAGTTTTTTTTTTAAGAATATTTTAAATAAAATTAAGTTTAAATTAAATTTAATTAATTTGTATATTAATTATTTACACATCGATATAAAATGACATCGTTTTTGCATTTTCTCGCTACGTTAGCGTGCAAAATGACGCTGTTTTGCACCCAACTCGCCGGAAAATTGCCACGTCAACAATTTGGTCGGATTTTGGCCGAAGTGGCACTTAAGTGTTCCACTTTACTCCGAAACTAGCACTTAAGTGTACCTTTTTGAAATTTTGGCATTTAAGTGTCTCTCCATGCCAAGTTTTTCTGCCCTTGGAAAAGACTAGTTATCAACCCATTTAAAATGTGATTTCCTACAAACTATTATGATAAGACCCCTTTATAACCCCAATTGTTGTGAACTTCTTCGACAAATTGTGCTAGGTTCAATTGTGGATTTAGTTGACCATTTTACTCCCTAGGTGGTAATGCTGGTCTTGCAAGATTATCAACGTTTATCGGCATGTTCGGCTATAGCAATATTCACATTGAGTGGAACTGGCCTTACATCTTCAACATTTGGCAATTGATTGGCTTGTTGACTAGTTTTTTTTTTTTTTTTTTTTTTTTTTTTTTTTTTTTTTTTTTCGGATAGAAAAACATAACTATATTCATTAGAATTGAGGATTACATCGTGCGCCTAAAATATTAGCAATTAACAAATCTAATATCAGAGGGGGAGGGGATATGGGCCACACATCAGAGAGAGCCCCAGTTCGATGAAGTTTTGCGACCCAATCCGCTACACGGTTAGCCCCCCTTTGACAATGAACAACCCTAGCGCAGGGAAAACTTCTCAGCAGGAATTGAGCGTCTGCAAAAACCAAACGAATCTCCCACGGCGGCAAGGTGAGTTCATTCATCGCTTCCGCCAAAATCAAACTATCCGATTCGAGGATAAGTTTATTTTGCTGTCTACCCGTTTGTTGGAGGTGGCGAAGAGTGAGCAACAGTGCCATAAACTCGGCCTGCAATGGCGAAGAAACGGTGATTGTCCGGGTAAGTCCATCAAGCAGGGTACCTTGCTGATCTCTGCAAATAGAGGCGATTGTGCCGCTTGTAGATTGTGGATCAAAAGCCCCATCAAAATTAACTTTGAGTGTATCTTGTTCAGGTGGTCTCCATAGTTCGCCACCACTGATCCGTTGTTGCGCTTGTGCTGCAGAAGAAGGAGAAGATAACACAACTGATCGGGCATGTATCAGGGCGGAGTCCACAAGCTGGCGTGGATTCAACTGCTGATGACGGAAAATAAAGTGATTCCTCGCCTTCCAGAGATTCCAAAGAACATAAGCAAGTGTAGCTGAAGCAAGTGTGTTCTGTTGTTTAAGTATGTGAGCTGCTACCCAATGTTCTATACTGTGCGTAGTGTGTATATGAATGTGCATATGTTGAGCTAGCATGGACCAAACAGGGACTGCTTTTGGACATAATATGAACATGTGGGTTGATGTTTCAAGTAGGGTATCCTGACAGAGAGGGAAAATCGGGTCTGAAGTAATATGTCGATGAAACAGGTTATCTCTGGTGGGTAAAACATTATGGCATAAGGCCCAAATAAAAAATTTAACCTTAGGGGCTACTTGTAGTCTCCAAATATGTTTCCATGATGCTTGAGGTAGAGTGTGAGCAGGCAAAACTTGAGGCTGACTTTGATCTAATGCAGTTTGCCTCAGATAATGGTAACCACTTCTAACCGTATATTCTCCATGAATAGATTTTGTCCAAATCAGCTTATCCTCAGTATGTGAGGGGCTGACGTGGATTGCAAGTATCTCCTTCACTGTATGAGAATCATATAGTTCATTAATAACAGAGAAATTCCAGCTGTTTGTGCTGGGATCAACCAGATCAACAACCTTAAAAGGTTCATCTTGGTTTGCTGGACCTCCTAGAACTCCTTTGGGCAGCCAACAATCTTCTCTTATTCTGATTTTTCGGCCATCACCTACTGACCTCCTGAAGCCGTGACTAATGGAATTCCGACCTAGTAAAAGACCCTGCCATCCCCAAGAAAGCCTAGAGCCTCTAGCAGCATTAAGAAAGTCCGTAGAGTGGAAGTAAATACCTCTGAAAAGCTGGCTCCATAGAGCCGTTGGATTTTGATGCAGTCGCCAAGCCTGTTTACCTAGTAGGGCTTTATTGAAGTGCAATAGGTCCCGAAAGCTAAGACCCCCTTCAGATTTACTACCCTTTAGGTACTCCCATCGTGTACAGTGAATGCCTGATTTTGAAGAGTCATTCTGCCACCAGAAGCGTGCAATTCTCTTTTCAATAGCTGTACAAATGGAATGCGGGATTTTGAAGATAGACATAGCGAACTGTGGGATCGCCTGGACCACAGCTTTGATAAGAACTTCCTTCCCCCCCTTAGATATGAGTCTTTCTTTCCATCCTTCTAATTTTTTGTTCACGCGGTCAAGTATCCAAGTGAACATTTCCTTCTTAGAGCGTCCCCAATGCGAGGGGATTCCCAAATATTTGCCAGTCTGAAGAAGAATTGGAACTCTCAAGGCATTAGCTAAATTGTGCTGTAAATGTAGATGACAAACCTTAGAGAAATAAAGCCTAGACTTGTTTCGGTTGATTGCCTGTCCTGTAGCCAAACAATACTGGTTGAGAATATTGGCAAGATTTAGACATTCCTGTAGTTTGGCCTCTAGAAAGAAAATTGCATCATCAGCAAAGAATAGATGAGATAGAACATGACACCACCTATTGAGCCTAATGCCTTTGAGGTTTCTCATGTTGATAGCCTGACTAATCATAGTCGATAACATGTTAGCTAGAAGGATAAATAAATAAGGGGAAAGAGGATCGCCCTGTCGGATACTGCGGGTCGGCAGGAAGAAGGGTAGTTGTTCACCATTAAATTGCACACTATAAGACACAGTGGTAATACATTGCATGACCCATCTAACCCAAATGGGATGAAATCCCAACTTTAGTAGATAAGCCTCTAGAAAATCTCATTCCACCCGGTCATAAGCTTTTTGCATGTCCATCTTTAAAACTGCATGGAAATTCTTCTGGCTTTTCCTAGTGTGCAACTGATGTAGCACTTCCTGGACGAGGAGAATATTATCCTGAATTTGACGACTACTAACAAAAGCACTCTACTTAGGGGATATCAATTCAGGGAGCCAAGGCTTAAGTCTATTTGCAATCACTTTTGAGATAATCTTATAAGCATAATTGCAAAGACTAATAGGGCGGTACTGATCTAAACTTTCAGGGTTTGAAACTTTGGGGATCAGGGTAATAGTGGTCTGATTTAGAGCTAAAGGCATAACCCTTGAGAGAAAAAACTGTTGTATAAGGGGGATAAAATCATCACACAAAGTGTTCCAATAAGTTTGATAAAAAAGACCATTCAAACCGTCAGGTCCAAGTGCTTTTGTGCGTCCGAGCTGAAAGGCGGCTGCCTTGATCTCATCTTCCATGACGGCCGCTATCAATAAGTCATTCATAGCAGAGGAGACTATTGGCTGACATTGTGCAATAATCGGCTAAAAATCTCTAGGACCAACTGATCGATACAAATCAGAAAAGTATTGGATAGTTATATTTTTCAAAAGACTGTCTTCCCTAACCCACTCCTGGTCACCATCTCGGAGCAAACGAATTCGGTTTCGCTGCCGTCGTTGAATAATCGTAGCATGAAAAAACTTAGTGTTTTTATCGCCCCATGTAAGCCAACTGATTCTCGAGCACATGGCCCAAAATTGCTCCTCTTGCTGCCATAACTTATGGATTTCTTCCTTCAGTTTACTTTTAGCCCTTTTATCATATTGATGCTGTGGTTCGTTGATGATATCCTGAAGCTGTAGTTGATAGTTAGCTATTTGGTTTATGGCTGGAGAGAACCTTTGGCGACTCCATTTACTAAGTGCAATTGAAACTTGTTTGAGGCGTTGAGGTAGAGTCTTAGTAGTACCATGGCTGGACTTCCAAGATTGATCAACAATTGTACCACAGTCGCCTTCTTGTAACCAAAAGCTTCAAAAGTAAAAAATTTATGACGACGCCGCAGGCTGACCTCAGTAGATAGAACTAAAGGGCTATGATTAGAGCCCACTGCAGGAAGTGCAACCACCTTAGCTTCTGGGAAAACAATATGCCAGTCATAAGTACAAAAAACCCGATCAAGTCTTTCTTTCACATAATCAGCCCCTACTCTGTTATTGGACCAAGTGAACACACATCCTTTACTATCCATGTCCATAAGTGCACAGTCCTGTACAACCTGCCTAAAAGAATTCATTCGATGAGCATCAGCTGGTCGCCTGCTAACCTTCTCCCATGAGTACATTACTTCATTAAAATCTCCAAGACAGACCCAAGGTAGGGTATTTGTAGCAGCAATCTGCCTAAGAACATTCCAAAAAGAAAGATGAGGATGAAGCGCAGCAGGTGCATGGATACACGTGATGCTTATAGAGGTGTTGCAATTAGAGTCCATACAAAAGAAGTCAAGGAAATCTTGCGAAGATTAAAACATAGTGACTGTTATATCATCTTGCCACAGAAGAGTTAGCCCACCTGCTATACCTGCTGGATTTACAATATAAGAGTGAGTAAATTTCAAACGACGCTTAAGAGGGGTGATCACTTCCTCTCTATTTTTTGTTTCCATCAAAAATACAACATTGGGCTTTTCTTTGGCCACTAGGGCCACGAGGGCACGAACTGTCAGGGGGGAGCCCAACCCTTGGCAGTTCCAACTTATAAGCTTCATTTGTCCAGCGACTGTTTAGGGCCAGTCGCCATTGCCCTTGGGTTTGCCTCAGGAGCCAACAGAACAAGAGTATCTAACAACGTGCTATCATCAATCACCCCTTCAACCGGGCTACGGGTCTCATACGGGGTATAGCGCTTAGCCTTCTTAGCTACTCCTGCTGTAGTAGTAACTCTGGAATGTTTGACTTTCCCGTGACTTGATGTAGCTGTTGCCTGGTGTTTGATTGTTTGTATTTCAACAGGACGCATACCAGTAGTGTTATAGTCTGTAGTCATATGAGGTTGGATGTCATAAATGTCATAACATGGATGCTGATGATGGGCCACTGGAAGGGGAGAAATCTTGGTACACTGAACCTCAAGTGTCTGTTCTGGTGCAGGTATTGGCTGCTGGTTGTCACTTGCTGACGCAGACGTGGTGCGTAGGTTTTGAGGCAGCAGGGTTGTTGGAGGAGTTTCTGGTACTATCTCCTCCTTGGTAAGTTGATTATCCTCATAAAAAGTCTTCCAATATGAGCTGCATTCCTTTACTTCAGCTTTTAGCCAGGGGCCATAGGCCATTTTCTCTTTCCCTTCCATTTTAGCATCAGTAAACGGGATATCTGGGCAATACGTAGCGTAGTGTCCTAATTTCCCACATGAATAATAGAAATGGGGGAGTCGTTCGTAACGAAAGTCAAGCCAAAGTAGTTTGTCAGCAACTCTAATTAGCTTTCCTTGTTTGAGAGGTTGGCTGAGATCTATATCAACACGGGCTTTTGCTGATTTCAACGATGTACCCTCTTTAGCATCTAATTTGACTTCCAGGACCTTCCCTATAGATTGTACAGCTCGGGATATCATGGCATCAGAGTACCATTCCAAAGGCAGTCCATATATGTGTACCCAAAAGGCGCATGTAGAGAAGTCATAACAATGAAGTGGCGTAGCGGGAACCCATGGTTTGAAGATGACCAGATGCCGAGAGAACAACCAGGGACCCCCAGAGATAACTTTAATTTTATCATCTTCTGATTGGAATTTGGCTACATAGAAATCTCCCTCACGTAAAGTA
The DNA here is from genome assembly GCF_016545825.1 of Eucalyptus grandis. NCBI lineage: Eukaryota > Viridiplantae > Streptophyta > Magnoliopsida > Myrtales > Myrtaceae > Eucalyptus > Eucalyptus grandis. Next base: position 12,451,571 of record NC_052617.1, on the reverse strand, counting down.
ATTTCTACATCGTAGACTGGAAAGCTTGTAAATTCAGTGAGGGAGCAGAGGGTACTTTACCTATGAGCATTAACTTACATTCATCTATTTGTGCCGGAGTTGTCAAGTCATTCCAGTCTTCAATTTCCTGAGGATTCCAGAGACGACCCATTCGGTGGCACAAAGCAATAAGGCGAGGATCTTGATTGTCGCCTGTCGGATCCATAATCACAAGAGTGGTAAAGACCAAATCACCGTCAACGAAGAGAAATGGCAACCAAATTGGGACCATCGGACGCCATGCATGAAGGGGAAAAGCGAAGATAAGGGGTGCGGCAAATCGGAAGAGATGATTGGGATGGCTAGGTAGCACAACAGAGCGAAGGATACGATTTAATCAGGGGATTGAGTAACGGGAGAACAGAATCGAGAAGTGCATCTCATGGAAAAAGATGGAGGGTTTGACGAGGGTTTTTGGGTGAAGCTACCATGGCGGTAGAAGAGAGCTCTACATCAGCGAGAGAAAATCGGACTAGTTGCCTTGTTGACTAGTTTGATTTGCCAAATTATTGTATCTATCTTATTATTTTGACCAACACCAACTTGATAATTCTTATCAATGTGACCTTAATTAGAAGATTCAAGCCTTTGCATTATTCTTATAAGGGGTTGACTACTCTAACCAACATTATTGGCATCGATAATTAAAAAGGGACTAAGAACGGACCATTTTACCACTGGATTTGATAGTGGTAGTTGATTAGATGAGCTAGGCCTTGAGAAAACATCATTCATGGCATTGATGATGATCAGCTTGATCACTTATGACATGTGACTCAAAATGTAATTGCTTGTGTCATTCAACTACTCTTCAAACAATATCTTCATGGTGGCCAGCATGTGAGGATTTGGTACAACTTCTTGACTATTCCTCAATGAGACGTAGAGGAAGGCATGCCCCTTCACGTTTGCCTTCTTTTGTCACTTGGTTAATGGCTGCAAATTTAGAGTGTGCAACCCGGTCACTACCATTGTTATAATTGCCCCTTGCGTCTTTAGAATTTTGATGATTCCTTGTTCTTGCCATTGTAAATCCTTAGATCGAACCACAAGTCATTCCATTGGGTGTGCCAAAAATGTTTCACTAAAATTGTTTCATCAATGAAATATTTTCCATTAAGGTTTGTTCTTCGACTTTTTTTAATAGAAGACAGGTTCCGTGGCAATTCTGGACTATAGTCTTAAGGAATCACAAGGAATAGATATGCTTTGTCAATATTTAATTGACGATGGAGTATGAATCACTTTGCTGATTTAATCAATGACAAAGTAAGATGACAAAGATACAACATTAGAATTTTAATTAATTTTTATATTAAATTCAAATCCATGCCAAAACGACCTTGTTCTTACGTTTCTTTGTTGAATCAGCTCTCCAATGAGCCACGTAAGTAAGAAAAATAATAAAAAAAAATTGCCACATTGGATTTCCGGCAGGATTCACCAGAAATGGCACTTAAGTGTCCCACTTTTTTATTAAAAAAAACACTTAAATGTCACTTTTATAACTTTTGGCACTTAAGTGTCATTTCGTGTCAAGTTTTGGTACTTGAGGTGTATTTCTTCCGAAAAAAATGTATTTGTATATTGTGAATCTGATCATTGTATTTGTTTTCGTAAGTATGACAATAGTGATATTGTGTATCTCTCTTTATATGTGGATGACATGCCGGTGGCTAGCTCTAATATAAAGAGAATTGCAGAAGTGAAAAATATATTATTATCACAATTTTCTATGAAAGGTTTGGGAGATGCCAATAATATTTTAGGCATGAAAATTATCAAGGACAGGAAAAATATGAAATTATGATCATCATAGGAAAACTACATGAATAAGGTGTTAAAGAGATTTAATATGGACAAAGCAAAGCCGATTGCGACTCCTCTAATGAGTTATGTCAAACTTTCGAAAGATACGTGTCTGAAGCACTCACATTTTGAAAGATGATAAAGCGACAGTTTCATATGCATCAGTAGTAGAGAGTTTGATGTATACTATGGTGAGCATAAGATCAGACATTGCATAGCCAGTGGGAGTTGTGAGTAAATTATGCAAAACCTAAGTAGAGAGCATTGGAATATAGTGAAATAGATATTGAGGTATCTAGTAGGTACATCAAATTAACTTTTTTGTTATAGTGGTATATTTTTAGAGTTGCGGGTTATGTAATGCAAATCACTTGGGTGATCAAGATAATGATAAGAGTATCACTAAATATACTTTTACAATTACAAGTACAATATTGAGTTAGATATCTCAATTACATAAAGTAGTGGCTCTATTAATGACATAAGTGGAGTACATGGTGATCACAAAAGCCTCCAATCATGTGGTTACAAGATTACAAGGAGGAGTTATATCGAAAATAGTCAGTCAGTACATTGTGAAGTGATGGTTAAAGTGTAATGCACTTAGTAAAGAATGTAACTTATCACTCAAGGAGTAGACATATTGGGAAGCGTTATCATTTTATCATATTAGCATTGAAAGATAAGAAGTTAACGTTATGGAAGATTTGATAGCTCGAAGAATCCAATTGACATGTTGATCAAGACATTAGACATTGGCATTACTCCATGTTAATTGATGCTGGATATTGTAAAAACACAAGTTTTTCAATTACTAATTTTTGAAAAGATGGATGCAAAGTTGCTTAGTGCATTGGGTATATTTGTCTTCAAGTGGAAGATTATTATAGATAAAACCAAATCTTTTTTAGGGACTTTTTTGTCTTTTCTATTAGATTTGCTTTTAGTTTAAAAGCTACGCATTTATATTAGCAATAACAAGACGCCAGTCGTCAAGACACTAAGAAAAGAAATGAGAAAAGCAAAAAATGAGTTTCTTCTTGTAAAGGGTTCTCAATTTCTTTGTGAACTAATCTTAACAAAAATCATCATTATATTCTGACTTTCTTTGAAATCTAGTAAATTTGTAAAGTGTCTCTATGCGAAAACGTAATCCAAATTTAGGCGAACTTTGATAATAAATTTTTTGGCGTGTTCTTCTTATTTTGCCTTTTTATTATTATTTTCTGTCCAATAGATTGTTTATTTGTGATTTTTTTTTTTAGGGTTGGCGTGCGATTTTGTAATTGAAAATGCCAACAAGATAAACCCCCCAAAAATAAAGGCAAAAAAGAAGAAACAAACCCTTTATAGTCTTATATCCTCGTTCAGATATCACTTGTCAAAAAAGCTGCAATATTATGTTAAATGGAAATGATGAAGATAAGTCTTTCTAAAGTCCTCAATCCCAAGTTGCTTATTGAAATCACAAATGATCTTGCCCCGCCAACATCATCCCAGTCAAATTCATCAAGGCGCCGCAAAACCCCCAATCAAAAACACCTCCTCTCTTCCAACTTCCTTAACCCTTCTAATTCTAGTTTTTACACTTCTTCTTCTTCAAACTCTTGAGGTATCTCCTCGGGAGGAGTTGGTATATGGACAAGCTCGTGGCAATTCATTTGCTTGCACACCTCCTTCGATCGCGACGTCACGATCAATTTGCATCCATTTCTTTCTAGGGCTATACCCAGTTCTTCCAAAGAGTAAGATTTCCAAACATCATCCAAGATAAGGAGGAGTCTCCTACCCTGCAATGCCTTCCTCAGTCTTGCGCCCCAGTAAACAGCGCTCACCCCCGTCAAATCTAGCTCGAGATATTTCGCAATGTCAGTTTGTATCGTACCAACTGTGCCTTCTTGCGAGACATTGACCAAACAAGCACCATCGAATCTTGGACAGTCTCGCACTATCCGGTCATGTATGTGCTTCGCGAGAAAGGTTTTGCCCGCTTCCGCCTGTCCCCAAACACCCACATGGAGCACCTCTTCCTTCATCAAGCCATCCCAGATCTCATCCCTCTTTGTTTGAGAAGCTTGTCCCACTAGTTCACCTGGTTGCAGTTCATAGCCTCGGGCAGGTTTCACATCCAGCGTGAGACCGTGATCAAATCTACCCTTCTCGTGCAATTTGTCCAATTCAGTCGCAAGGCCACGGACCTGATCCGCCAACATGAAACGAAGAAGGAAGGGCGTCTCTTGGACTTTTCGTCCTAACTTGTGGACTCGATCCTCCAGTGATCCTGCTCTTTGCATCCACACGTCAACTTCTCTCTTCCTCTTCTTTCCCGGTCTCCTCTCTTCGTGCTCTAGTTGGATACTTATGTCCGCCTTCTTGGCCGACACCATACTCATATTCATTTCCAGAGGACCCATCTTCGCTTGGACTCTGCTTAGGTTGCCGACCCTTGAACAAGACTCAAGATACTTCGACGAATCCCAAAAATTAGTTGACAGCCATTGTCAACCTGCTGAGAGCATTAAGGGGAAAAATGTGGTCAGTTAGTATTCCAGTTCCAGGCACAAAACTTTTTAGCTTTCGGCATTTATATTTTGACTTCTATCCAATAAATAAGTACTTCGGCATTTCCGAACTGTTAATTGTTATCTAGTATTCGAGGTGTGAGACCAAGAATGAAAATGGAAGGACCCTAAAGAAAGAAAAGAAGCATACAGCCATGATTTGGGTTGTTGTATTGGTGGAATTTGCTTAAGGGGAAACCCACGGGGATTTGAAACAGCAACTTAATTCGCTTTCAACGCTGCTATAAATTTGAGGCAAACAAGCAAATTGGCAAGAGTCGGAACGTCTTAAGGACATCATGTTCTTCCTTCGTTAGGAAATTCAAAGCCCATGAGCTGCTATACCAAATAACCCTGACTCTGGTAAGGTGCAAATCGAAACTTCGGTGGCCACTAGCGATCTGGTAAGCCTCGCTCCAGCGTCGGTGAGCTTCGCATGAGCGTTGAACAGGCTACCGGAGGCAAGCATCAGTGAGGGGGTGACCAAGCAAGTGTCTGCAACCCTCGCATGAGGGTCGACTTGGCGATCGTTGGCGGGCTTCGCGAGGGAAGGCTATGACAGGTTTGAGTGGGGTATTTCTCAAAAAGTCATGGTAATAAGGGGTCTTGATACTTCTTTTTTTTTCTTTTTTGTCAGAGTTTTGATGCGATTTTTATAAAATGGATCACGACTGACCTTATAGACTAGTCATAAATGGGAAAGAGTCCAGCATCATACGATCTTCTTAGGTGAAAAGCCAAGGAGACCCCCATATTCATTTCTATTCATAATTCTCACAGATTGCTTGTCTGCCTAACTCAATAAAGCCGTCGTCTGCATTAAAGTGAAGGGTATCAAGGTGAAAAGAAGCTGCTCAATTATCCCACTCTTTTTTAACTGATGCTCCTCTGTTCTTTTTAGAAGCTTCTGTTTCTAAGTGTAGGACATTGAAGGAACTTTTAGAAGGTTAACCTCGCATAAGGTCAAGAGATTAGTGTGCAGAATCTGCTGTGCTACGGTCCTGATTCTTCTCAGAACACTAAGAAGTGTGTAATGCTCCAGGCATGCCTATTGGCTGAAAATTTTGCTAAAACGGAGGGTTTCCTTCAATGTGGACCTATGAGGGAGATCTAAAAGTGAGGCCGTAAACATTTTAAGGGAAAGCGTGGCTAGAAATATGAGCGGGTGGAATGAATTAATAACATGATTTTCAACTACTACTGGGGACATAGGAGACAAGAACGTAAACTCACTGGAAGACTTGGCAGTGTCGTACTCAACCCAAATTCACGGGAGGATTAGGTTCATAGGACCTTGCTAATGATAGTTCATATTTGCCTCGAGAATAACTGAAGAACATCATGCTTTATGGGTGAAGGTGCTGAAAGGAATTTGTTATCTTAATTGCTCCTTCTTTTTAAAGCTAAACAAAGGGGCAAGAGCTTATGGGGGATGGGCCAGTCTATTAGAAGGAATGGAGACAGTCGGACTGCAGCAAGTTCATAATGGAAAGAATCTCAGCACATGGAATAAAGATGGCTACAGAGGGAAGTCGATCAAAGATCAGCAGGCAGAGTAGATGTCAATGGAAGCATGTTAGTGGAGCGCCTAATCGACAAGGCTACAAATGCATGGGGACTTCTCACCCATCCAGCTAACTCTGAGCAGGGATAAGAAGTTGACTACTCTAGGTATACTATGGGCGGGCGACTTCCGGCAAAATCTGCCAATTACTCTTTGGAGTTGTGCAGGAGAGACCATGCAAGAAGGGACATCCAAGCTCAACAGAAGGCATGGGAATGCCGTTTGCAGTGGGATAACAGGGTTATTGATGGTTCTCTGTTCCTTTTAAAAGCTTCTATTTCTTTTTGTTCTGTTCTGGGAAGTATATTAGAACGAAGTAATCCTTTGGGCAAGGAAAAGAAACGTAAAGAAAAACAAATCTAACCATTTATCTTAATTTGCTCGAGAATTAACAGATCTACAAAATAGAGGACAGACAAACAACACAACACAGGATGTAAATTTTCTTTTTCCTTGAGTGAAGGATGTTTGGAATAAACCAAGGAAAAATAAGCATGACAATTCACCGGCGCCAGTTACATGAAAAGAGCAGGAAATTTGAGGAAAGAAAAGAGAGCTCCAAATATTCATTTAATCTGAAGGAGTCTCACCTGGTAAAAACTTGCTGATAATCCTCCAATGAAACACCACGACGAGAGATTAATCCAAGGATGGAATTAAGAGACAAAGGAAGGAATGGATTCAGGAGGGCAGCCAAGGTGGGGGAAAACAGGGGAGTTGGGTAAGCTTATATAAGAGCGAACAGAAGCTACTTGAGTCGTGTATTCAACGGAGAGAGATCCAGAAGTTGGACCTTCCTGGAAAGGAGGACAGCTTGTATTTCCCTTTCACCAAGCTTTACTCTGTTTTAACCCAATTCCGTTTTGTTTCACATTATTCTTCTTGCTTAGCAAATGTTCGTAAGGAAATGAAATTGTAATGATTTAAGTCAACTTCATTGAAGAGACAATCAAGCTATATACCTTGTTAATGTAATGGAGAGTCTTAATTGAAGAATCAATTGTATTTATTTAGTATTGCGTTCATAAACGTTTTAATTCCGCAACTGGACCAAATTATTAGGTTTCGTAGATCACAAGTTAATATACCATCAATGCTCCTTTTTTTTTCCGCGTTCTTGACAGTGTATCAGATGAATTTTAATGAGTTTGTATATGGCTGGATAATACAAGTTATACAACGAAGGAATAAGGAACTTTATCGAATGTGCCACTATATCTTTCCATCCGCTTCTTTTAATCGAGTCGTCCTTCTTCAGTTCAACAGGGAAGCATAACGACGAGACAAGGTGGAGACTGAACTTTGGAGATGGAGGTTCGGCCAAAAAGACAAAAAGAGAAAAAGGAATTATGGAGAAAAAACTTCCCAATATACTTTGTCGTGCTTGCTGACACGACATGATTGAAACAGTAATTCGCGATAGTTCCAATGCCGTGTCGAGGTTGTCGGAATGAAGGACATTAGCAAAAAAATAAAAAAAATAATAAATAAATAAATAAGGGCTTAGAAACTGGACGGGAGAGGGTGAGAAATGCAATGTGTAAAGAAAAAAGTAGGTGATTACTGTGTTTATACATTATTGGTGAATTAAAGTGATTTTAATCTTTGCATCAAATCTAACTTTTAAAATATTGAGAAAAGTTGACATAAGTGATACTGTGATTATACATTATATACTAGAGAGACTATAGTATGGATTCATTCACTCTAGCCCTATTCACCAACATTACGCATGGAGCCAGCCAAGTTCAGCGGTACATACGGATTCAAAGTCCTCGCACCTTGCACCTGAGCTTTGCAATAATTTCGAGTTTGATGGCATCTATTTTCGATAAAATTATAGGTGAGGATATGAAGCGCGCACTAATAGAGGATGGGACAGAGGAAGAAGAAAGCAAGTCATGTTCCAGTTGGGTTGCCTGGAAATCTCCTGTACTTGATGGCTTTGCAGGAATTTTCCTTCAGACTTCTCGGGATGTAGTGAAGTTGGGCCTTTAACAGCTAAAGAAGTTACCCGTTTCTTCCACGCAGGTCGTCTTCCTTCTCTAATTAACCAGTCATATATCATTTTGATTTTCGAAAATTGACTCCCTTGGGAGTTTTATCGCTTTAGACCAATTGGTTCGTGTAGCTTTAAGACATCATATAAGAAATCATTGCGAATGGGGTTAAATCTTTTTCTTCTTGACATCATCTCACCTAATCGATGTACCTTTTGTCAATGTTACGCAATTCCAGGAAAACATGCTGATTGCTCATGAATTTTTTCATCAGATGAGGATTAAGAATAGGGGACCGAAAGAGTGGTGTGAAGGGTGTGTGGAATAAATGAAGGAACCCCAGGCATGACCATATTTACCAGCTCAGTTACCTGGAGAGCACCGGAAAATTTAGGTTAAAAAAAAAAAAAAAGCTCCAAGTTTCCACTAATCTAAAGCAGTCTCGCCTGACAAAAACTTGCTGATAATCCTCCAAATAAATTACCGCGAACGAGAGATTAATTCATAAATGGAATTAAGAGAAGAGTAAAGGGAGGGATGGCAGCGAGAGAGAAGCCAAAGTCGTGGAAATGGTCAAGTCAATAGAAGCACAGCAAGTCAATGCCCGAAGCAAAAGTCTCGCGGCATGGGGTCTATGGGACACCTTCCTGGAAGTTGGTCGATGCTGACAGGCGATGGAATCATCATCAAGAGTCTTGCACCCACCCACCTGGAAATAGCCAAAGTCTTTTGGGTCATTTTGGAGACGTTTCCTAGTCGCTTTCGTGCGGACTAGTTGGGGGCCTTGTGCATTGTGCTGCCAAACATATATATTGTACTTGGTATTTGAGACTATATCTAGTCTCTTAGCTTTCCTGCTTCATCATCGTGTCACAAGATGCTATAATTATATAATCAAATGAATTTCCCTGATGCATTTGCTCCGTGAAAGATTAAAAATTCGGAAAGTGATTATTTGTATTGCTAATAAAAATGAATCAATGATACATATTTTGATTGACAACTGAATTACTTAGACATATATTGTTGTGGATAATACGGATGTTTTCCGTTAATTAATAATTCTAAGCGATGTAGACGATTTATTGTTAGTAAAATGTTTGCAAAACAATTGATTTTAGGAGAAACAAATACACCATGGGTTTGAAAAACGAAAATCTCTCCATTATCACAAAACCTACTTATTGCATAATACTCTTCTCATGGTAGATTAAAAATTGCAGTAAAATGATAGAACTGATCATGGCAGATTAAAATTTGGAGCGTTTCTGCACGACTCGCATGGGAGGGAAAACTACTGCTAACAATACCTTTTCTTTGGCCGCGTTTGTCTCATGTTAAGAACTAATTGAGACTTTGTGCATTGCTCGGACGCACATTTGGTCAACGGAAGATAGTTTTTAGACTATTTTATTTCGGAACTCAAATGAAACTTTATCGAAAATACAATATGAAGAAATTATCTCCACATATAAATGATATTAGGTGACTATAATTTTATATATATATATATATATATATATATATATATAGTACGAAGACCCTATTTCATGAATACATGATATTAGATGATTATTGGAATAGTTACATGTAGTTTTTAGAGATATGTCAACGTAGACAATAAATAAATAATTTTAAAACATAAAAATGACATTCTCATATTAGTTCATAGAGGAAAAGTATATTTTCAACATAATGTCCAGTTTTCCAATTCATAAGTGAACATGGCTAAATGTCTAATTAGTTATCCTCTTACGATTAAATGCATAATTGTAGATAACCCTAATAATGTTATTTTTAAAGGTTTGCATCTGAAAAGTAAATTTCTACAAAAACTAAAACAAAATCAAAGGCCCGTTATTGTAAAATTTTGAAATTATTGCAAAATATGATTAAATAAATTATTGATGATAATTCCTATCACTTTATGATTGATGAAGATAATTCCTATTTTTTTTTTTTTTTTTTTTAAATTATGAAAGAATTGCAGTGAATTTTTAAAGGAGTTTCATTATTTTATGGATATCCATAAGTCTTGGAGAAATTCTCACAACAAAATATACTTTAGTTACCACAAATTGTATAAATACGTGATTAAATTGAATGAAGTGAATATGTAGAAAATAAGTTACCTATGAACCTCGGTGTTGCTTCACAGGAACAGTAGAAGAGGCTTTTGCTGGACTACCAGGAATAATGAGATAAATAAATATTATATTGGCATATACTCAATCTAGCTAAATTTGCTTATGTCTTTCATTCCAAGGCAAGTAGATGCGCTTCATATTATATTGGCATTTTTCTAGCTATCTTTGGGAAGTGACTTCGGGTGTTACATTTCTACGAAAAATCAGATAAATTGGTATATGCAAGGACTCTCTTTAGGTAAATTTAAGGTGATTTGGATAAATTTTCTAAAGCGATCAAGACAATTCCAATCAACATTTAACATATCTAGTAGAATTTGTTAATGCATTAAAAATATTTTTGATCAACTATTGGTTTTCTGGTGATTTTTGTAAACATTCAATTTTTATTTTGTTTAGCTAATATAACTATCACATAGCTTATTTTTACGGTTGCAAGAGTTTCAAAGTATAATTTGCATCATACTTTAGCATATATCTTATTTATATTTCATTGTAAATTCTAAGAAATTCATTCTCCTATTTTCCCTTAATCTTGAAATTCATCCATCTATTATTTTAATGAAAAAAGAGTCAGCAAAAACTCTAAATTATATCTATTATAACATATTTACCCAAATCTTTCTTTTTATAATACCAAAAACTCCAAATTTATACCTGTGTGGCATATTCACAATACAAAAAACTCCAAACTTATATTCTCAAATTTGTATTTATGTGACAAATATATCCTAACTTTTGAGGTAAACATGTCATATGCATATAGGTTTAGGATTTTTTAACATCACAAGAAAAAGTTTAGGGTAAATGTATCACATTGGCATAACTTTGAGATAAATATATCACATGAGTACAGTTTGGAATTTATTGTGTCACAAAAAAATGTTGAGGATAAATGCGTTATAATGTGCATAATTTAGAATTTTTGGTGACTCTTTACTATATTGATTAAATGTAGTTCCACAATATCTATCTCTTGATGCAGTGAAAAACGTATTAAGGCAATTTGCTAACTGGTGTCAGAGCCAATGAAAAACATCATAAATCAATATGGTGAAGCACATAATTATTGATAACTTTTATTATTAAAACTCTGCCTCTAGTAGAATTGTGATAACTTTGTAGTTGATGTGAATAAAGCCCTGCATTCGATATCATTCCTAAACTGTTCAGTTAATGAGAACAAAATAAGTTGAATAATATATGAAAATCCGTATGACAAAGCATTTCACCAATAAATGATATCAATGTCTAAATGTAAAATTTCTCGACACGATAGCCCATATTTGACAAAACGAGACAAATACGATCAAAATAAGATGATACATATTTTATGTACAAATGACATTAAAAAATAAACAATAAATTACTCTAAAAGGAATATGACACGATTCCCTCTGTTTGACAAATAATATGATGTTAGAGGATCCACACAAAAATAAAAAATAAAAATAAAAATTCATCACTAAAGCATTATAACAATGTCTTCCAGATAAATGACTACCATATAACTAATAAAATAATTACATTGAATATTACATAAATAAGCTAATCCATTAACTACTAAAATTTATAGAATATTTTTCAAGGGTCATATTACATGATTATGCACATTTCATGAATAAATATTAAAAACAAAATTAGTTATGATCCTATGGTTAAATGCATAATCAAAGATACGTCTTTTCATTTTGCCATTTAGCTTCTTCTTCTTTTTTTTTCAAAATTTGAATAATAACGATATATAAAAAAAAAACGATATATACAATGTTTCCATGTCATCTTACTAGTTAAAAGTATTTGGTGCAATTTTTCTATTTTGTGGATTTCCTCATTTAAACTGAGGCTAAAACGGGGAAGTAGATCTCATTCCATGTTGGGGATATCATCTTCAATTCAAATACTTTCCAAAATTTCGATCACTTCTCTTCGTGACTCTCCAGGATGCTTTCATCTGACAAAAAACTCTGTATACTGACATACTGGATCTCAAACGGGCACCAATGGAACAGAAAGCAAGCTGTTTCTTTTTCTGGTATTCTGATTGCACGGCTCATTTTCATTTTATTCATGCAGGTGATAAAGGTTGATCATGAGGCTCATGGTGTTGATACTCCAGCAGATGTTGATAAAATATATTCATTTATGCATGAAAGAAACTTGTCCTAATTATACGGGATTTTCTTGTTCCTTTTTTACTCGGTTAGTACGTACTTGTAAGCTACAGATGTCAAACTTAATCTCGTTCGAAGTTAGTTAGCCTTGTTTGGCTTCGGTTGATCACTCTTGTCGATTATGTGCAAAACCATTTTTCTTTCCGCTTAAGTTCTCGAAGAGTTGTATCATAAGTAGACATACAAAGGAGGATTGCGCATATCTTCTTTCACCTTTTCCGTAATTAATTATGAAGAAGTCGTTATAATCTCACTCGAAAATATGCTTCCACTTATCCCACAGATGGAGTTGGATGAAGGCGAGCAGAGCATGAGGGGACGAGCGTCGAAAGTGAGTCGTTTCATTATTGCGTTTAGTTATTATTCCAGAAGTTGGACAAAAGGGAGATTAGTTTAAAAAAAAAATGAAGAGTAACGTCAACTGCGCCCGAACATGTTAACATTTGAGGAGTTTCGGAATAAGTGTAAAAGAGCACTTGGGCTGAACATAAACAAGAAGCACTTGAATTTGAACGCGAGTAGGCAGAGAGAAAAGTCATTCGGTGGACACACAACTGTCAAGCTAAGCTCAGTCGACAAGATAAACCCCCAAAAATAAAGGCATAAAATTCAAGATGGAGTGAGAGGGAGCCACACTGCGGAAGCAGGTTCCCTGTTTGCGGAAGTGTAATTATGCACCCAAGAAGGCTTTGTGGGCAAGTTTTTCACGGTTGCCTGTACTGAGACAAGCCTGTCGGAACCAGAGGTGTGCAATAAAAAGTACTTAGGACAGCAGATTTTCAGTCCTAGGGAATACACCAGTCACGATAGCTGTGAATTGATAATTTTATGACCCCAAGTTGTTTAGCAAATCTCTTTCTTGTATTATTAGTCCTCTTAGCAGGTGTAATTTATTCTTTTACATGTCTTCCCAGAAGAAAAAACATGCATCTTTTTTAACTCTGGTTCCTTTTTCCGATCTCGTTCCACAGTTTGTTTTATGTCTTCACCTTGGATCCTTAAGGGGACGGGGTGAGAACAAGGTGACGGAACTACAAAGCTTTCTGAGCCGCTTTCTGTTTATGCAGCGTGCAAAACTTTTCGAGAGTGATTTTAGAACTATCAGTAAGTGCGACCGGTCCGGTATGGTGCCCTTCCCGTAATGCCGCGCTTCTAGCCCATCGCCCGCAAAAATGCTTCTTCCCTTGATGGTTCTCGATATGTTTTCTCCCCTATCTTTTCCTCCCATGCTCGCGTATTTGTATGCTAATTTCGTCCACGAGAACACAGGACTTCATGTAGAGCAATTGCACTCTTTGATGACGCATGGCTTCATTCTACTCTCTATATATAAGCCAATTTAGCCAAGCATGGTCAAAAATTTATCCACACTGAAATCTACCAAATTTGAGCCTTTAATTGATGATCTATCTTTTGTTTTAGTTCATTCATGTTCATCGTTGCTCATTTTCAACTCAAATTTTCTGCACAAAAAAGGAAAATGGATTAATATTACAAAAAATCCTAAATAAATTTATCATAAATTAATTTTTTGATTATTGAAAATTCTAAATTGACATACTTATGATATCCATTAGTTTTTATTAAATTTCGATTTACCACACCATTTTGGAATTTGTCATAAATGTACCGATTTATAATTTTTCATTATATTAATTCAATTTAGCGAAATCTAATTGATAATTAATTCGTTAGAAATATATTACTTTGAGGTTTTTAGTGATATATCATACATTTATCAATTTAAGATTTTTCGAAAAATAAATCATTCCAATCACAGCCAGATCGAAGCAATCTACTCAAGCCCACGCTCCGGGCATAAGAGTTATTTAGGGAAACATTTCTTGTTATTTCTTTTCGAAATAGTTCTTTTCTATTTCTATTATGGGGAACAATTTCTATGTAAAAACTCGTTTGATAACTACACAAAATTTTTACTTTAGAAATAAAAAAAATAGAAATGCGTTTAGTAAAAAATAGTTTCTTTTTATATTTATTTGTTTTTTTATTTTTTTCTGGTAGACCGCCGCCGCACGTCGTCGCCGCCGACCGCCGCCGACGTGTGGCGGCGGCGGCGGTGGCAGCGATCGGCGACGGCGACGACAACCGGCGCGAAACGGTTGGTCGGCGGCGATCGGTGGCGCGACGGTCGGTCGGCCTCCGGCGGCGGCGGTGGCGGCAGTGACGGCGGGCGCGATCAAGGGCGATCAATGGTAGTCGGCAAGAGAAGAATAAAAGAAAAAAAAAAAAATTCACTTATTTCTTAAACTTGTTTCCGGAAACAAGAAGAACTTTTTTTTTTTTTTCTCATTTCTATTCCAAAATCATTTCCGGGCTAACTTTTTGTTCTCGAACAAAAACTAAGTTCTTAGCCGTTGTTAAATAGGTTTCTATTCTTTTTTGTTTTGGGGAAGAGAAGAATATAAATTCTTGGGCTGGGAAGATTACCATTCGCACCCTAGAGTCTCAAATCCGACGAAGACAACGCACGTGCATATACCGGCTAACAGCAACGTGGGTCTTCGTCTTCTTCGTATCCAAACGCCAAAGCGTGGATCGTGCACGGGATCGTCGCGGGAGCGGCGGTCGCGGCGGCGATCGGCTCCCGGGCTTACCTCGGCAGATCTGCCAAGTGCCGGAGCCGGGTCGTGGGCATCATACCGGCCAGATTGGCTTCGTCTCGGTTTCAGGGCAAGCCTCTGGTCCCCATTCTGGACAAGTCCATGATCCAGGTTTTTTTTATGCGGTTCGTTTTGAACTGTCGATCGACTCTTATCTCATTGCTTTGCCCATGTTCGAACCGATTACAGTCTTGATCCGGTGTTCCAGTCTCTTTGTTTCGAGTCCGTGCTATGTAATTGTAATCTCGATGGACAGTGTTGAATGCCCGAGAAGAATAGGAAGCCTCCATGTGAAATTGTTGTTACCTGTCAGAGAAAGAAGCTGTTATGCAGTCTTTTTCTAAGTCGTGCTCAGAATTTCAATGGATAAGCACATATTTATTTTACACAAAAAAAGAAAAAAAGAAAAAAGCTGAGGGTCTTTGTAGAATTAAGTACATAGTTGTCTCGGTTCAAAAATGGATTCTTGGCAGGTAAAGATATAATATATATATCCCAAATTTACTGAAATCTTACGCATTTCTTGTTTGATTTGTCACATTTCCGTTTTGCTTCCTTTCCTTATATCTGTTTGTCTTTCTTCCTTGTTTATAGTAATGTAACTAGAGAGGAGTTTTAATGATGCTGGCTGAAGTACAAATTTTTATGTGCCCTCTTTCGTGGATCTTCATTTGATGGATCACTCTGTCAGGCCTTTTGCATTACAACTATAATTGATTGCGTGCAAGAAAGAGTTTGAAGTTGTTAGGCAGTGACTGGTATAGTGATCAGGATACATGATGATGCAAATGGCCAATGAAGGTCAAATTTTGTGTGTATTTGATCACTGGATTTACAAGACAATGGCAGAACATAGGAACTTGTAAATTTCCAAAAGACCTTTGAATAAATTAAATTGTAGATCCTATTGCGTATGTGTATGTATATATTATTTTTTCCAGTTTCCTGTTTCAAGAAAGTAGGCAAGATTACAAACCTGCTCCTTGCCATTATCAGTTTTAAGTACTTGCTGGAGAATAAATTTCATTTATATCCATGAATAAGTTGGATTTGAGAAGACTGTCTTGCATATGCTTGAAAGTAGCCAAGTTTTTGGTGCTTACTGAAGCAACGGATCAATAGAGAGGAACAATGAGTGGCAACTTGATTCCAAAAGCCATGCCAACTCAAGAAAGAAACAAAGGATATCTCAAGACGAGCTATCTCAAATTATATAGACATAAGACTGAATGGATTAATTGGCCTACGTCATTTATTTATAGTTGTGAAATCTCTTGCTAAGTTAATAATCTCATTATAGAAATGCAACACTTCTACTAAAGTAGATAGAAATATTCTCTATGCTGTGGGCCAAAAGGCAGATGGATGTGTCTTAGAGATGTAGACGACCAATTTGCAGTCATGTCAACTGCATGAGACTTCGAATATGAATAAGGAAAAGGGCAATTCTCTGAGCCTGTTGTGATTGGATAGTTTGGTTCTGAAAATTGATCTGTTCATTTTCGAAGTTAGATAGCGATTTCTGCTTTTTCCATATGGCTCATTGAGTTGCTGTTTGTTTTCGTGGCAGAGAACGTGGGAGAGAGCTAAACTAGCTGCTTCTTTGGATCATCTTGGTATGTCTGGTCCCTGTTCATTAGTACATCTGATTTGATTTTTGTTTCATGCAATTTTTTTGCCCATATAGTTTCACAAACCATCAAGTTGGTGTGTTAAGAAGGACTTTTGCCTTTCTTTCAATAGTTAGATACTGCATTTTTCTTGAGATCTCAATGCTACTACATAGGGCACCAAGCTATTTTCCCTAAAGCATTTCTTCTCCTCTTCATTGCACCAGTAATCTATCAGGATTACACCATTTTCCTGGCAACTGGTTTTAATTTTTAAATGTTTCATTTAGGCAAAACTCATTTAGTTAGCTTCTGCAGTAAAATATTGTGTTTTATTCCTAAACTTGATTACATATTTAACTATTTTACTTGACTACAAAATTTTATGCCTCTCTCTGTCTGGTTTTTCATTTTTTGTTTTGGCTCAACAGCTAGTTTTTTGTTCGCCATGTATGACTTTGAGAAACTGGTAAAATGGGATCTTGCATTGAAAAAATTGTAGTTAGTTGATCCAGTTATGAACTTATAGAATTGGTGAAATTATAATTCTTTTCAACACGCTACTCAAATGCTGAAATTCTGCATCTCGGTATGGTATTCATATGTAGTCTCTCATTTGTTATTTTTCATACTAGTCATACATGCATGCACTTGTTTTTTTCCTCATTCTTAATTCCTTTGGGTGTAGTTGTGGCAACGGATGATGAAAAGATAGCAGCATGTTGTCGAGGATTTGGTGCAGATGTGATAATGACATCTGAATCATGTTGGAATGGTGAGATCTTTGGTTGTTACTGTTGTTGTGATGTTGACCTACTTGGGGAGTAGTTATGTTATTGTAATTATTTCTAGGCACTGAACGCTGCAATGAAGCTCTACTGAAGCTTGACAAAAAGTATGACACAGTTGTCAACATCCAGGGGGATGAGCCTCTTATCGAACCCGAGATAATTGATGGGGTTGTTAAAGCTCTGCAGGTAAATGGACTTCTCTTATTGCTACTATTTCTTATGGAAGTTTACTGCCAACTGCTAAAAATTAATTCTTTGAACATAACTGAAGTTTTCTTCTTCTAACTCTTCAATGTCACCGCATGTGGATATTGAATTCTCTGATTTCTTGAAGGTGCAGTATTTCTTCTACAATGAGATATAGTACCTTCTTCTATGAATCTGCAGTCATTTACCCTTATGGTGTTTGCAGGCTGCCCCAGATGCAGTATTTAGCACTGCAGTTACCTCATAAAAGCCTGAAGATGCATTTGATCCAAATTGTGTTAAATGTGTCGGGATAATTGTGGCTATGCTATTTACTTCTCTAGGGGGTGAATTCCACATAACAAGTAAGTGCCATTTTATCCCTGTTATCACCCTTATGTTTTACTATGATTGTGTGTAGAGATCCTATACTCGTCTCTCTATTTCTCAGAATTATCTGTATATGTAATTATTTGTCATGATAGCACCCACCTCATGCATGAAACAGGTCTGGAAAGGTCAATCCTAAGTTTCCCTATTTGCTTCATCTCGGAATTCAGGTAGATTTTCAGTTTGCTTCTTTAAGTTTGGAGAGGACAAGTGTTCAACTTGGGTTTTGATGTATCTTTGTTTCTGATCTCCCACAGAGCTATGATTCAAAGTTTCTAAAGATATATCCAGAGCTTCAGCCTACCCTGCTCCAGCTTGAGGAGGATCTAGAACAGCTTAAAGTTCTTGAGAATGGTTATAAAATGAAGGTATACCAGACCTTTTCCTTTCTCTTTTCGTCAGTAAATCCTCGAGATCTTTGGGGAATACAAAGAAGTAAAGTTTTTGTTGTTATGAAGATGTAAGAAATTGCCCTTTTTCTTTTTTGTCCAAAGTAATAAGTTATCAGCAAACAACATTTTTTTGAGAAAATCAGCAAACAACATTGAAGGTCATCTTATTGGTTAAGGGCATTTGGTGCGATTTCTCAATTTTTGTAGATTTCCTCATCTAATTTGAGGCTAAAGGAAGTTGATCTTATACCATTTTGGGGGAATCTTCATCTTCTAGATAAATAATTCTCTTGCTTAAATTTCAATCACCTCTCTTCTTGACTCTATCAGATGCCTTTGTCCAACACCAGAATCTGTATACTGACATTGCTGAATCTCAGATGGGTCACTGCTAGTAAAATACAAAGCAAGTTGTTTCTTTTCCTGGCATTCTGATTGGATGGCTCTTTTTTATTTTTCCCCTTCTTTTACTTAAACAGGTGATAAAGGTTGACCATGGCATTGATACTCAAGAAGATGTTCAGAAAATAGAATCATATATGCTTGAAGGGAACTTGTCCTAGGTAAGTGAAATTTTCTTCTTCTTCTTCTTATTCTTCTTCTTTTCATTTGGTTTGTGTGTACTTGTAAGCTGGAGATGTCAGACTTCATCTAGCTCTAAGTTAGTTAACCTTGTTCAGCTTGAGGGTGAGAGAATTCACGAGACATGGAGCATTGATTTTGTGTGGTGCTTTGCTTTGTAAGGTACTGTATAGCTATATACTCGTTTTTGGATGATTTACAAAATACTGGGCTTACAAGCATCTTGTGGCGGATGGCAATACCATTTGATTGTAGGTTCTGCTTCTCTGCAGCGCCTGGAGTCAAGATGAGTACTAATGTGTATGTGGGAACATTGCGGAAATGATTATAAATTTGGAAAATGATTAGTTCTCCAATTATTGAATCCGAAAGGCGTCCAAATGAGACTATAAAAATTCACCCCATTGTTGTTGTTAATTACATGGATGTCACTTTGTGGTATTCGGGCCACTTTCGGCTGTTTTCTTCAGAGGATGTAGGATTACTATTGTCGATTATGAGCAACAATTTCTTCCGGTTTATGTGGGGATAAGTCGTTAGAGTTTACACATACAAAGGAGGAGCATATGCATCTTGTCCACCGGGCCGTGGTTACTTACGAATAAGCCGTAATTTTCTTGCTCGAAAATCTGCTTCACTTATCCAATAGATGGGGTTGGATAATGATAGCGGAGGGTGTGCGAGATGGTAAATTTCAAAATTTTTAGTGTTGCAAGAAAAAAGATTAGGGTAAATGTGTCAAAGTGAGCATGGTTGGGTTGTTTTATTTATTTATTTTTGGTCCATACAAAAAGCACTTGAATTCGAACATGAATTGGCAAAGAAAAAATAAAAAATAAAAAATAAAAAATTGGCAAAGAGAGAAGCCATTCGGTGGATCCCCCTAACTTTCAAGCTAAGCTCGGTCAATGAAAATGCCATCAAGAGAAAACCCCTCACCCAAAAAAAGACATACAGGAAGAAACCCTTTGGTACAGATGTCCATGTTCAGACATCAAATTTGTTGAAATGCTGCAATTATACGGAAAATAAAAGAAGGAAAACTAAAATTTCTTCTAATTTACATTAGGTTAAATGGATATGATGTGAAGAGACGTGCTTCTAAAATTTTCTAACTTTCACTATCTGTAGATCCCGGGTTGCTCAATGCAACTGCAGATCATCGCGGTCCCCTAACGTTCCCAGGCATAATCATCGACGGCCTCATACCCTAGCCATCTCTCTTCCTCTGACCAATGAGGCACATGGACAAGCTCGTGGCAATTCATTTGCGCGCACACCTCCCTCGATTGTGATGTCACTATCAATTTACATCTATCTCCCTCCAGGGCTATACCCACTTCTTCCAAGGAATAGGAGTTCCGGACGTCATCCAAGATAAGGAGGAGTCTCCTACCCTGCAATGCCTCCCTCAGTTTTGCGCCCCAGTAAACAGCGCTCTCCCCTGTCAAATCTAGTTTTAGATATTTCGCAATGTCCGTTTGTATCGTACCGACAGTGCCTTCTTGCGAAACATTGACCAAGCATGCACCATCGAATCTTGGACAGGCTCGCACTATCTGATCATGTATATGCTTCGCAAGAAAGGTTTTGCCCGCCCCCGCCTGTCCCCAAACACCGACACGGAGCACCTCTTCCTTCATCAGACGATCCCACATCTCATTCCTCTTTGTTTGAGAAGCTTGTCCCACTAGTTCGCCCGGTTGTAGTTCATAGCCTCGGGCCGGTTTCGCCTCCAGCGTAAGACCGTTGTCAAATCTGCCCTTCTCGTGCAATTTGTCCACTTCGGTCGCAAGGCCACGCACCTGATGCGCCAACAGGAGACGAGAAAGGCAACACCTCTCTTCAACTTTTCGTCCTACCTTGTGGACCTGATCCTCCAGCGATACTGCCCTTCGCATCCACAAGTCAACTTCTCTCTTCCTTTTCTTTCCGGGTCTCCCCTCTTCCTGCTCCAGTTCCAAAATTATGTCCGCTTTCCTGGCTGACAACGTTTCCACATTCTTTTCTAGAGCAACCGTCTTCGCTTCGACTCTGCTGAGGTCGCTGACCTTTCGAACGAGACTGAAGAAATTGTTGACAAATCCGATCATTTTGTTGAAGTCCATAGTAAGACTGCTGCAAGCATTGGGAGAGAAAAGTTGTCAATTAGTATTTTCACGTACAAAACTTTTTAGCGATTAGAAAATTGAATCCAAAAAAGTAAGCTATCTAGATATATTAACATTAGTTTTCTAGTTGGACTTTAATCCGATAATTGAGTACTTTAGAATTTCTGTACTGCCAATTGTTATTTACTATATGAGGCGCAAGACGAACGAAAATGGAAGGACTCTAGAGAAATTAAAGAAGCATACAGCCCATGATGTGGTTTGTCTTGGTGGAATTTTGTTAGGGGAAAACCTGCGGGGATTCAAAACGACAACTTAGTTCGCTTTTGACGCTGCTATGATTTGAGGCAAAGAGGCTAGTGTTTATAGTAGGAACGTCCCGAGGACATCATCTTCTCCCTGCGTTGAGAAATTCAAAAGCCCATGAGCTACCCCGAATCACCCTGACCACATGCAGTAGTTTTTCGGTGCGTTGGGAGAGCTTTGGGGAAAACTGAGCAAAAGAAAGAGAGCTCCAAAATTTGCCCACTAATCTAACTCAGTCTCACCAGGTCTGCTGGTATTCCTCCGAATGGTGTACCGCAACAAGAGGCTAATCCAACAATGGAGCCGAGAGACAGCGCAGGGAGACTAAAGGAAGGAATGGCTGCGAGAGAGAGAGAGAGAGAGAGAGAGAGAGAGAGGAGGGAGAGAGAAAGTTCAGTCGAGATAAATATGGAAATAAATAGAAGTATAGTGCTTGTAAGACGATGCCTGAACCGAACGTCTAGAGGCCCGGGGTCTACGGGGAGAATCTCCTGGAAAATTACATGGCATGAACTTACTTTGCACGATTAGCCGATGCAGGCAAGCGATAGAATGATGATATAGTCTTGCACACACCTTCTCGGAAGAAGAGCCAAAGTCCAGCGGCCACGTTGGGAGATATTTTGGCCACCCAAAAAGTTAGCTTTTATGTAATGAACTAGTTGATGCCCTGGGCATCGTGCTGATAAAATGCATAAAGATATTTGAGATTATTTTCAATTTTATGATCATATCATATTGCATAAACCAACGATTCTGAAAGCTATAATTTGGGGAAAATATAAAAAATTTCATAAATCTATTACATTTGTACCAATTCAGTCTTAAATTTTTAAATATATCAAATGAATCATAAACCTTTTAATAATTTGCCATTGTAATCCATCTGATTAATTTTGGTTGGGAATCATTTACATGGACATTGGCCGTCTTATATTCCTATATAGCACGGTTGATACTGATGTGAATGGTTTTCCAATTGTAGGCTGGTGAGGGCATCGAGCCCTCACCTAGATCCAAAAGAGGACTACAATCCTTTTGCCTATTGATTAGCAAGGGCCATGACGCTCTTGCCTAGACCAAGTGAGAGTATTGCAGCTCTTGTTGGCCACAAGCGAGGGCACTAGGCCCTCACTCAAATCTAGGCGAGGACCATGACGCCCAGGTGGCCAACAAGGGATATGGCAAGGGTCTTGCAACCCTCGCCTCTGCCCCACTATGGCATCGTGACTATCACCTAGGCCAGGCGAGGGTGTCATGGTTCTTGTCGGCCAATAGGTGAGGGTTGTGGGTTTCTCTTGGATCTGGGTGGGGGCCCAACACCCTTGCCTATGGCCGACGAGGGTCGGACGACAACCTAGCCAACCCTAGTTGGAGGAAAAAAAGGAAAGAAAAGAAAGGAAAGAAAGAAAAAAAAGTATTTGACAATATTTAGAAAATTAAAAATAAAATAAAAATTATCTAAGTCAATATTGACTGTACCATGTAAGATAACTATCATTTATGTCATTGATTTTAGGCTAAAATTGGCTGAATGAACTACATTGGTAAATCGTCAAAAGATTTAGGACTTAATTGATATAATTGAAATGTTTATGGAGTGCAACATATTTAGAACTTTTTTGATACTTTTCCTTAATAATTTCGCAATCTTATGATTTTTGGATTTGTTAGCAAATCTCGAATTTGTGAAAAAGTTTCTCAGAAATGATTGCTTGCATCATTTACAAAAATAAACTGATAAAATTGTTTAGACATGGATTATTATTGATGATGAGATTTCTAGGAAAACTTCCTTATTGCATATATTAAAAATCGTAGAAAAACTGTCGGACTTTCCACGAATCTTGCATTCACCTTCTCGGAAAGGAACCAAAGGACTCGGGAGTGTTACGGCACGACCTGAGACTTCAGGCTCAGCGAAGTAGCTCTGACGACTATATAGACTTAAGACTATTTATTTATATTTTCAATAAACATGTAATTATGACTAAATTTGAAGTTATAGATAACTCTAATGATATTACTTTTAGAAATTTATATCTGGAAGTTGACTGTTAACAAAAAAGTAAAACAAAATTAAGGGCCCGTTCATTTAAAATTTTAAAATTACTCAAATATGATTAAATAAATCATCAAATATAATTCCTATTGCTTTATGATTGATGAGAACAAAGTGTGAATTAAGAATTACGGAAATTTTGTGAAGCAGTTTCAGTATTATATGCATATCGATCAGTCTTGAGGAAATTCTTACAACGAATTATCTTTTGATCTGCGAAGAACTTACAAACAAATGAATAAAATTAAATGATGAAAATGAATAGATATAGCCTAGGTTTTGTTTCACCGAAAAAGACGAGATAAATTAATAGTAGATTGATGTCTGATCAACCAAGCTACATCTGGTAACGATAAGTAAATTATCATATTTTTATTTTCATCATAGGGGTCGCTTCTCTAAGAATTATAAGATGAATTGCTAAATGCTTTTTTTTTTTTTTTTTTTGGCTAAGGATTCGGCCCAGCTCACCGGCCTAGCTTATCTTCGGGAACATAGTACATACTATATCTCGAGAAAGACTGGCCTAGCAACCCACCGCCGGGCCCCCCGCTTAAATCATGGAACTACTCTAAGAGTCGTGAATGACTCATGGAGTCGAACCCCTGACGTGGTGCCAAATCGGGCACGCCTCAACCAGCTAGCCATGCGTGGGTGTAAATGAATTGCTATATGATTGGACTCAAAAAAAAAAAAGGAGAAGAAGAAAGTAATCCCGATGAATAATTTAAAGCAATCAAGACAATGCCAATCGACATTTAATGTTTTCCGACAAAATTCTTTAATGCAATAAAAATATTTTTGTGCCTTACCTCAACTTTCGAACAAATAAAGATTTTTGCGTCTTGTAACCTCCTCGAGCTCCCAATCGATTGCTTTGAGTGTGGTTTTTCCAATGAACATCACATAAGGAAGAGTTCGGTGGCACAACACTTGCTCCTTTATTTCCAAGTTACAAATAGGTTACTTCTCATAAATATGCTTGACCTGGTTTCTCAATTCTCACTTTTCACTTGTTAATATCATTTTTCATGTCAATCCACCATAAGTATTCTCTCAAATTCCTAAACATTTTAGTGTGCCAGGATGTATTGAGAATGTAAGTTTCCTGCTTTTTCAATTATGAATCATCAGGATCACACAGCCAACCACGAATTGGACCCAACGGTGGATAGTGAAATTTACTTGTCCCCTTAACTTCTTACACCTTCTCTGATTTTCTGCAACGGAGGATCGTCATTCCGTTTAGACTTGATTTTGCCAATGAAGGTCAGTTGTACACGCATATCAGCTAACCGAACACTAAATATCTCAAGATCCAGCTTTCTCCTATCCTCGAGAATACATCTTGACATTGCTGACCTTCTGAACAAGAATGATGGCATTTTGGCGATTCCGAGAATTTTGTTGACATCCATTGTGAGACCGCTGAGAGCATTAGGGGGAAAAATTTGTCAGTTAGCATTCCAGGTACAAAACTATTAAGTTTTCAGTGTTATATAGTTTATGAGATAATCGACTACTTCAGCAGATATTTCCGAACTGTTAATTGTTAATTAGTGTTCGAGGTGCAAGACAAGAATGATTTGGGTTGTCATGGTGGAATTTACTTGGAAAAACCTGCGAAAGATTCAAAATGACGAGGCTCGACATGCAATGGTCTTCATGTGGTGGTATGAATTGTGTTGTGACATAACCACACATACAAAAGTAATCTTTCTGAGAACAGTTTTCAAATGAACACAAGGAAACATTATTCTTAAATTAGCTCATAGACAGAAAACAAGGAACTATTTGATATAAGAAAATCGAATAAAAAATGGAAAAGCTTTTGGCGTTGTTTGGGGTCATCAAGCCGTTCGAACTAAGTTGTCTTTTTCTTTAATAAACATCATTTTACGAGCTGCTGAATCGATTAGACAGCAATTCAAGATAGTTCGACTATGTCAAAGACATTAACAAGGGTGGACATTGACAAAAAGAGAAAAACACAGAAAGCAGGACTATAGAGAGTCAGAATGCTATATGAAATAAGAAAGACGTACTAAATTATGTTTACCAAATGATGAGGCATGTGAATATTGGTGAATTAAAGGGATTCACTCTTTGTATCATATCCAACTTTTATAATTACAAAAAGAAAAATACGACATAGGTAAAAACTGTGATTTTACATCATTTAGTATTAAGTCTATAGAAACAATTCATTTACCCTAGCCTTATTGACCAATTCTATCATGTAGTCCACCAAATTCATGGTATCAACGTCCGTGCACCTGTGATCTATGCGATAATTTTCTAGTTTTAATAACGATATAACTGAGGATAAGAACCGTGCACGAACAGAGGAGGTGACAGAGGAAGAAGTGAAGCAAGCTATGTTCCAGTTGGGTGGCCTGAAAACTCCTGGACTTAATGGCTTTGCAGAATCTTCTTTCAGACATTTTGGAACGTAGTGTAGGCCTTTAACAACTAAAGAAGTCATCGGTTTCTTCCATGCAGGTGAGCATCCTTTTCTAGTCAACTTGACAAATATCCTTTTGATTCTGGAAAATCGATTCCCTGTGGAGTTTTATCACTTTAGACCAATTGGTTTGGGTGGGTCTGTGTCCAGAATCCTGCAAAAGTCCTGCAAATAGGCTGAATCTTTTTGTGCAGACATCATCTCCTATAATCAATTTGCCTTTGTCCATGTACGTTATTCAAGACAATATTGTGATTGTTCATAAAAGTTCTTGTTAAATGAGGATTAAAGACTAGGAACTGAAAGAGTGCTTTGCTGCTAAGATTGGTATGAGCAAGGCTATGACAGGTTTGAGCAGGGTTTTGAGCAAAAAGTCATGGGAAAAAGGGGTTTTGATGCTGTTTGGATCAAATGGATCATGACTTGCTTATAGACTAGTTATAACTATGCGACCAAAAGAAAAAAAAAAGTAAAAGAAGACTAGTTATAACCGGGAAGGAGTCCAGCATCATAAGATCTTCTTAGGTTACTACACAAGGAGACCACCCATATTCTTTTCTATTCGTAACTCTCACTGATTTCATGTCTGTCTAACTCAATAAAGTCAGTCTGTCTGCATTAAAATGAAGGGTGTCAAGGTGAAAAGGAGCTGTTCAAATATCCCACTCTTTTTTTTTTTCTTTTGCTGATGATGGTTCTCTGTTCTTTTCAGAAGCTTCTGTTTCCAGCCGGAGGATGTATAAGGAACTTTTAGAAGGCTAACCTTGCATGAGGTCAAGAGATTAGTGTGCAGAATCTGCTGTCTTTCAGTACTGATTCTCCCCAGAACCCTAGGGAAGAAGTGTGTAATGCTCCCGGAATGACTGTTGCGGAGAATTCTGTTAAATACCTAGGGTTTCCTTCAATGGGGACCTCTGAGGGAGATCTAAAAGTGAGGCTGCAAACTTCTTAAGGGAAAGCGCGGCTAGAAATATGCACGGGTGGAAATGATTGTTTCTTTCTCGATCTGGAAGAGAAGTGTGTATATGAGATAATAACAGGATTTCCAACAACTAGCGGGACAGAGGGGACGAGCAACTTTGAGATTGTGCAGAGTTGCCATGCACGAAGGGACATTCATGCTCACATATGGTGAATCAGAAGGCACGGAAGGCCGTTTGGAGTGCTGATTCTCTCCTCCCAAATATAACAACTTTCTTTGGAGGGTTTCCGATGCACTAGCTACCAACGGTGCAGAACAAGAATGAAGCAGAAGGCTAGCTGTTGTCAAGGCTTTTCCTCCATTAACAGGGTTGTTCTGTTCTGGAAAGTTTATTCGAACGAAGTAATTCATTTGGAAAGGAAACGAAACGTAAAGAAAAACAAACATAACAACGTATCTTTGGCTCCGTTTATCACTTATATTACCTATAAAAATGAATTTAAAAAAAAATATTTTCATCGTCCAATAAAGTGTTAAGATTAATTATTCCAAGTGATACAAACAATTGTTTATAAAATTATTCATTTTCTGCGAAATAAACGCACCTTTAATTTGCTCGAGAATTAACATATCTACAAAGGAGGGAACAGACAAACAACACAGCACAGGATGTAAATTTTCTTTATGGTCCTCGTGTGAAGGATGTTTGGAATAATTCAAGGAAAAATAGATGTGACGATTTATTGGCACCAGTTCCATGAAGAGCGCAGGAAACTTTAGGAAAAAAAATCAAACGAGCTCCAAATTTTGCACTAATGTAAAGAAGTCTCACCTGGTAAAATCTTGTTGATAATCCTCCGAACGAAATACCGCAACAAGAGACTACTAGTTCAACAATGGACCTAGAAAGACAGTATAGGCAGAGAGGGAAGGAAGGAATGGCTCCAAGAGAGAAGCCAGAGTTATGCCATATATATATAACAATGGGGTCAACCGGGGGTGCTCACCTTCCTGGAAGAAGAGGAGAATTGTATTCCCGCACACCCAGATTGCTTCTTCCACACCCCCTAATTTGCTTCTTATACAACCTGCTTAACGAAAATGCCCTCGATAGAATCCCAAGCTTCTTCTAATTTGATTCATCCTAGTTGTCACTAAGGGTGAGCATGGTCTAGATGAATAGTTCCAAGGTGGGAACCGGGAATTGTCCATCAAGAACTCGGATTCGAAAAATTGGAATCAGAACCGTTCCTTGGTTTCATGGATCTACTTGGAAACCAGACTTTCATGGATCTACCTGGGAACTGGACCGCTAGTCCAATCCAGTCCGGTTCCCGGGTGGGTCCTGTCTAATTCCCGAGTGGGTCCATGGAATTTGTCCCCAATCCTTACAAAATTACATTTGTCAAGTAATATCATGATGAATCTAGTTTTTACATAGAGCACTAAAGCTTGTTTGGCCTTAAATTCAGATTGAATTGTGAGCCATTAAGTTTGTTTAAGAATTGAAACTTTCAAGGCAAAACGAATTAATAATACTCGTTAGCTAGGAACTTAATTTCTCCCGAAGGTCATTATGTGGTCCTCTTAGGGTTTCTCGACATTGAGTGGAGGATTAGATTTAAAGTTAGAAGTCCTAATCTCCACGTAAGTCAAAACATTAATCGTTTGATTCATCTTTTTTCAATGTCAACCTAATTTAATTATGAGGATGGCTAAGGAGAGATCATGAGAGATTTAATCATGCTATTGAAACGAACCATGGGCTCTTAATTTCGTATCCTAATGAGAAAGCGCCGCAACATTTATGGAAAGCAAGTAAATGGATTATTAAGATGAACAACAAGCAAGGGGACTTATCTTATTATGCACTCGAGAGACAAAATTAACCAATAATGTCCAACATATATATTGGTCGAAAAACTATCAAATAATTAAGTAATTTAGTTGGAATTTCTTTTTTTAGATATGTATATATATATATATCGGTTTGGTTTGGGTGGGTGGTTCCACATCTGAAATCGGGAATTGGACTAATATATTCACCAGTTCTTGTAAATTAGAACCAGGAATCAGACCAATCCCCATGAGAATTGTCAATTCCTAGTGGTCCAGGTGATTCCTGTTCTTTTGCATACCCCTAGTTTTCACAATCTCCTCTCTTCTAGGATAGAAGTCACAATGAAAGAACTAGTAAAATTTTGGATTGAGACCTTACTTATTTCCCTTTCACCAAGCTTTACTCTGTTTCTAGTCCATTTGCATTTTGTTTCAAATTATTCTTCTTGCTTAGCTAATGTTCCAAAAGAAATGAAATTGTGATTGTTTGAGTCAACTTCATGGAGGAGACAATTGAGTTATATGCCTTGTTAATCTAATGGAGAGCCTTGATTGGAAGATCAAATGTGTTTGTGTAGTATTACGGTCATAAATTTTTCAATTCTGTAGCAGAATCAAATTATTAGATTCATAGATTGCAACTTAATATCCATTATGTTTTTTTTTTTTAAGGACAGTGTAACATATGGCTTTCAACGAGTTTGCATGTGCCTGAATAATACATAACAAGAAAATAAGGAACTTTATTGAATTTGCCGCTATGTCCTTCTATCCGCTTCCTTTAATCGAGGCCTCCTTCTCGGTAATGCTACTTGTCATTCGAGTTTTTGAGGAATACTTTGGTTCAACGGCAAGCAAAACGGCTGAGACAGGGAGGAAACTGAACTTTGGAGATGGAGGATCGACCAAAAAGATAAGAAGGGATTATGAAGAAAAAAGTTGCATTTATTCATAGATGGCAAGTTCGTCTTTTGGAGTTACTTAGAAAATAGTTAAAGGGCTGTGGCTGGAGCATATTTGGTCGTGGAAACCGGGTCCCATTGTGAATGGTCCGAGTCAGACATAGAAAATGCCATGATTCCCTAGGCTATGACAAAAAAAAAGGGGGAAAAAAACAACATGGTGCTCTAGGCCAAATTAACAAATAGCCACGCCATTCAACACATCATCTCTATTAGAATATTTAAATAATAAATCGCGCATTCATCTAACAGCTTAAGCTTTTAGAACAGTTGGCAGTGATCCCACAAAATTTCACATGGTATCAGAGCTAAGAGGTCCTGAGTTCGAATTTTCCAGGCCCCTATTTGCCTCCCCAATTAAATTTTCACGCCTAGTACTAGGCAAAAGACCATACTAAGCGTGAGGGGGAGTGTTAGAATATCTAAATAATAAATCATACATTCATCTAACAGTTTA
The DNA here is from genome assembly GCF_016545825.1 of Eucalyptus grandis. Classification (NCBI taxonomy): domain Eukaryota; kingdom Viridiplantae; phylum Streptophyta; class Magnoliopsida; order Myrtales; family Myrtaceae; genus Eucalyptus; species Eucalyptus grandis. The sequence goes on along the minus strand of NC_052617.1, from coordinate 12,421,582 downwards.
AGCTTTTAGAACAGTTAGCAGTGGTCCCACAAAATCTCACAATCTCGTCAAATTTTTTTCAAAGTGCCTCCCTCCTCTCTCCGAGCCGACTTCTTCGTTCGTCGCTACTCCTCTTCGCACCTGGGTGGGACCTTCTCGGTACTCGATCCGGCAAGAATGAACAAGTGCCCTCAACGCCTGTAGCCTATAGGCATGAGCAAGGCCGCCTTTTACACGATTTTCCTTCTTCTGTATAAGGTCCCCATGTTCCTTTGTATTTATCCCTATGAAAAAGAAAAAGAAAAATTAAGTGATAACCTTTAATCTATCATAAAAATAAGAATCTGTTTTATATCATAAAAAGTTAAATAATAAATATTTTTAAAAATTATTATGGACTTATTCCTTCGAGAATTTATGGCTCATTAGAAGTTGTTATCTAAGTAGCATTGATATTGATATGCAACACACGATATGACATTGTTCTACATTATACGCCAACACGTCGGTTTTAAAAAATAAAGAATTTCGACACCTTATGACACTTTGTATATTAAATATATATTTTTATATATACATGACGAATTATTATTTTTTTGTGATTATTTTAATCAAATTAATTTGATTCAAATTCACAAATAAATAAATAATTAACAAGAACCTAAAATGAATTTACACTAAAAACATTAATAAAATATTTATTAATATTATTCATTGTTTCAATTGGACATATGCAATTTCATTCCAATAATTCATAAAAATTTAAGGGGCAAAAAAACAATCCACATTTTGGACTCGTATGCCAGTATGTTGGAAGAGGAGAAAAACTTGGGATGCATTGTGTGTTACGAGAAGTGAGAGTCGGAGAGAAGAGAATATTAGGTTTTTCTTATTTTGCCTTTATTATTTATTTATTATTTATTATTTTTACATATTTACATTTTGACCCTTAATTTTTTGAAAATTTTTAAAATTGACTTTGTGTGTGTCGAAATTAATTATTGGAATTCCAAATTTGCATAAACTCAAGTGTCAAGAAAGTTGACTAGCCGTTAGATTTTCTGGCATGTGTTGATCAAGTATTGAAGAGTGTTGAAAATTATCGAACACGTGTCGAAGTGTTTAACACGATACGAAAGCTCCCTAACAGTGTCAATGCTTTTTAGGTTGTTATTCTCACATTCACCCAAAGACAATTAACTCTATCCTTATCTTATCCCTTCGTGCGGGGGGACGACCCAAGCCCCACACATACTTACACAGACACCAGCTTCTTCTGCAACGAGAAACTGCTCGATGAAGCTGAGCTTCGTGGGAGAGAGACAATGGGATGGGGAAGCGCATGGCGCGAGGACCAGCGTCTGTGGCTTCGTAGTGAAGCTCTCTTTCATGGAGTTTTATCATTCAATTTGCAGTTGCCAAAAGAGAGAGGGGAGTGAATGAAAGGTGAAGAGCAGTGGAGACGGTAGACGGAGAAGTAACCAAGTGAAAGGGGGTCGAAAAGAGCAGAGAGGGATTTTGAAAATTTTTTGACAGGTGGGGTCGGTTTGGACACATATCACACGCTGAATGGCGTGACTATTTCTTGACTTGGCAAGATTGTCTCACCTAATATTTTTTCGCACCGTCAAGTAAGACATGGTTCTACGCAATATGTTTCAAGTCAGTCAGACATGATTTTGCACAGTATGGTTTAAGTCAGTCAGACAAGTACGGATCAAAATTTTAGGCTTTCACATTAGAGGCACTTGTCCGGAAAAAAAAAACATTTGAGGCATTTTTTATTTTTGGATATGTGCATTATAAATCCTAAAACTTATTACGGAAGTGTAATTAAGTCTTAAAACTTTTTAAAAAATGTAATTAAATCCTAAAATTTATTAAGTTAATGTTTAACTCTGTCTATTTTCATCAAAATGAAATGCTAACATGGTTTTTTTTTTATTGTTTTATTTCCTACATGACATTGACGTGGCTAAAACGACATAGATCCGATCCAAATTTTATGTTTAATAAAAATATTTAAATTATATTCAAAATAATTTTTTTTTTTTTTGAAAAGACCTTAAAAAAACTCCAAACTTTGCCTAAAGTGACAAATTTATCCCAATTTTTTTTTGTGACATGAAAAATTCCAAACTTTGCCAACCGTGACACATTTATTTTAAATTATAGGACATCTTGGTGTTTTTACTTTTTAATTTTTCTTTTCTTTTTTTCTATTTTCTTCTTCTTCTCTCTTTTCTCCGCTGGCCATGGTGAAGGGAAGCCAGCGTCTAGCGAGGGCTGCCCTTGCCGGCGTCGTGCAAGGTTCGCCCTCGCTTGGGCTGGTTAGGGCCGCCCTCGCCAGCGTCGGGTGAGGGGTGCCCTCACTAGATCTGGCAAGGGCTATCCTCGCCCGACACAAGTGAGGGCAACCCTCGTCGGCATCGGGTGAGGGCCGTCCTTGCTCGATGGAGGGGAGGGTGGCCCTCGTCGACGGTGGGCAAGGACAGCCTTCACCAAATCTAGCAAGGGCACCCCTCGCTTGACCTAGCTGAGGGCTGCCCTCGCATGACGCCGGCAAAGGTGACCCTCTCCCGATGTAGGCGAGGGCAGCCCTTGTCGAACGCCAGTTTCCCTCCACCATGGCCGGCGGAGGAAAGAAAGAAGAAGAAGAAAAAAAGAAAGAAAAAAAGACGAAAATGCCCTTGGTAGGGTAAATGTGTCACAGTTTGCAAAGTTTGTGATTTTTCATGTCACAAAAAAAAAAAGTTTAGGGTAACTTTGTCACTTTGGGCAAAATTTGGGGTTTTTGATAGTCTTTTTCCCTTTAAAAAAAAATAGAAAAAGTAAGTGAAACTAGGTGGGGGGTTGCATTTGCCATCTCGCCCTTGCCAAGAAGGGTTGGCGAGCCAAGCGTTGGGAGGGTTGTCGGGCCCTAGCGAATGGCAAGACCCTCACTGACCTTTGATTAGCCATCCTCCACCGTCACTGGCCCTTCCTAGCAATGCTAAGATGACACCGGTGAGGGATGCGTAGGTTCTTGTTGTTTTCCCTTTGTTTTTTTGTTTTTTTTCCTTAAATTTATTTTTAATCTAATTTAAATAATATTTGGATTTAAAAATCATATTTAGACCAAAACGATATTGTTTTAGTCTTATTATACATGTTTTAGCCACGTCATCGCCACGTAGAATAGAAAGAAAAAAACACGTTAATAGTTAGCGAAATTAACAGAATGATTTAATTGCATCAATTTTGACAAGTTTTGGCTTGTAATTTTTTATAATTTTTATGACTTAATTGCACTTTCATGATAAGTTTTATGATTTTCAGTAAATATATCCATTTTTTTCCTTAATTGCACGATTAATTGAAAAACAAATTCCCTTCTTCATCGTAAGACATATTTTTTGCGTAATACAATTGTCATGGAAAAATAAAAACTATAGTAAAATGATACAATTAATCACAAATCTTGGATTTGCCTTTGGGAAGACATCTAAAAGTCGTGGGAGTATTTCATGTGAAAGAACTAGTAGAGACTCAGCGCGTTGCCCTGATATACGTCACGTCTAGTCTATAGGAAATAGTTTTAGACTGTTTATCTCTTTTGTCTCCCAACTAAAATGAAGATTATTAAAACAAACACAATTAAGTATTTGACCTAGTTACGATGAATCCCATTATGAAATACTTCCAGCATAGAGAATGTCTCTTAAGAATTGTATGTATGTTTACTTTAGTGCCATAACTTTAAATGTAGATAAACTTAAATCCATGAAAAATTTCAAATGTTGATAAGGGCAAATTCATGAATTCAATTATGGGATCCAATGCTTACTGATGCATTAGTAGCAGAGGCTAAGGAAACAAGTCACGCTTCGCATGGTTAAGATTATAGAATTGAGTAAATGGTTGATTAAGAAGTATTAACATGTATAATCCCTATGCATACTAATTAGTTTCTATTTCACCAAAAAAGTGCTAATAACTAGAAATGTGCTAAAAAATGCCGTGGCTCTGATATTAGAAAATTTCTCTATGATACGAGTAAAGGAAAATGAAAACAAAATTTGCAGCAGGTTTACCATTCTACACGCATGGCCCTTCCATCCTTAAAATAGGGACTACTTGGTAGTCACAAATTTCCTTTTTATTTTTTGACTCATATCAATTTTTTTTTTTAGATAGTAGAATTCTGATGCATAAATTCCACACTGTGGCAAGTCATTGATCAATGAGTGAATTGACAAAGGTTTTAAAAAAGAAAAGGATACTCGAAGTGCGAAAAGTTGTGTACGATATTAACTTTAGAGCCAATTTTTTTTTTTTTTGGATCACTTAAGTGCTGCTTTAAAAAAAAGGAAAGAAATTTAAGTGCCAACTTCAATCTGGGTTACCGGAAATCTAACGTGATAATATTTTATTAATTTCTTAATCCTATGTGGCCAACCAGTGTGCCCAATCAACATGTAACTCCTAGACAATATCGTGTAGGAGGTTAAAATGTGATTACTTCAGTGTTAGTCTTTGTTAAAAGGAAATTACTTTGGTGCTAATCTCAATGAAAAAATAATCACTCCAGTGCAAAAAAAAAAAAAGAAGCCCAATTCATATAAAAATTTTAATTATTAAAGCCATATAGTTTTTTTGCGCCTGAATTTCTTGTTGGGGACACTTAAGTGATCTTTTTTTCTTTGATTTGACACTTAAGGAAGTCGACAAAAACTTTTGGCACTAAAGTAAGCGTTATGATGCTTCACTTCAAAGGATAGAAGTGGCCTTAAAAGTAGCCAAATAAGGGTAGTAAAAAAGATAAAGCTTCTTGGCCAAATAAAATGAATGAGTTATCAAGACATTAAAAGTTTAAATAAATGATGTAATACATGATATCAAGGTTAAACTAAGTTCAATGTCACAAACTAAGGACATGTAGCTTCAAATACTTGGTAGAAAAATGAAAAAAAGATGTGCACAAGTTAGAGAATAAACCAATGGCTCGACTCTATGGTTTTTAAAGTAGATATTTTTCTAAGTTACAGAAACACTTGATAAATTAGTATATGATTAAGGAAACTAGTGTTTGCTCTGCACATTGATAAATCTAATATTTTGAACTTACTAGAATTATTAGTAAAAGATATCGAATGTTACGAAAATCTCAATTTAGTAATTTAAAACTTGAATAGCATCAAATATACAATTTGATGGAAATTAGCAGTAAAACAAATATCGTCATCTCTACACCATCAACCTACATATCAATATCTATCACTTAAAGCCTGATGCATCTGACTCCGGACAATAATGATCAAGAAAAATCAGCTTAGATATTATTATTGAAAGTCGAAATTTCGAATGTTGCGTCAATTTCTTTGGCCACCAAGGACTTGGCTCTGTTTTTGTTGGACGTCTCCGTCTCTCTTTCATAATGCGAGAGAGAGAGAGAGAGAGAGAGAGAGAGGTCATCATTTTGTGGCCGCCCTGCCTACGTTTAATTTGCACGAGAGGATTCCTTCGTTCACTTGCTGCGTTAAACGAAAGGACAAAGGAGACTCCTATTCTCCTATTCTCCTTTAATTTGCTGCCAAGAAAAGTCAATAAAATATCGCCCTGCTCATGCGGCAGGGAGTCAACAAAGGACATGGGCTGCCAAAGTAAATCCACGCATACTCACTCAGAAAATTCTTTCCATTGCCTTCTTCATCTTTTGGAGAGCGACTTGGCGTGAAGGGAATTAAGGGTGAATTTACTTCGCGAAAAATAAGTGATTAAATATTTTTAAAAATAATTATCTATATTGCTTAAAGTAAGTAATCAATAATAAAAATTTTAATTATCGATAATAATTTATGTGTAAATATTTTTGTAAATAATAATTTCTTTCGTTCATTACTTTTTTGTGAGAGATACAAGTCATCATATTTTAAACACTATTTTACAAAATATTTATTTTTTGCGAAACAAAAGCACCTTAAATGGTAGTTTGCAAAAATCAGTTGCTTTCTTTGTCTTCATCCTTCCTTCTTCCCTTCCTATGCAAAGTATTAAATGGATGAAGTATAGCCAGCGTGCTAAACAAAATCGTAGACGATCACAAAATAATCCAACATGGACTTATCAGATAGACACACACGCTTTAATTTTAGTATTTGTTTAATGTGCTCAATTCAAGACATCATTAAGAGAATTTCATTATGACAAAATACTTTCTCGTGTTTACTGACACGACACGATTAAAAGAACAATTCGTGATGGTTCCAATGTGTCAAGCTCATCAGAAAGGAGGACATCAGTCCCAAAAAAAAAAGGCCTTAGAAAACGGGACTAGAGAGAGAGGAATGCTATGTGTACTAAGAGAACCGTAAGAAATTTTACGAATTGGCATCTGATTATAGTACAGAGACTATAGGAAGGATTCATTCACTCTGGCCCTATTGACCAATATGACTCATGGAGCCGTACCTATGGATTCAAAGTCTTGCACATTTCTCCTGAGCTGTGCAATAATTTCGACTTTGATGGCAGCTATTTTTAATAAAGTAATAACTGAAGATACGAAGCATGCACTAGCGGAGAATGTGAAAGAGGAAGAAGTGAAGCAAGCCAAGTTCCAGTTGGGTGCCTGGAAATCTCCTGCACTTGATGGCTTTGCGGGAATCTTCCTTCAGACTTTCCGGGATGCGGTGAAGGTGGGCCTTTAACAACTAAAGAAGTCATCCGTTTCTTCCACGCAGGTCGGTTTACTTCTCTAATTAACTTGTCATATAGCAATTTGATTATAAAAAATTGACTCCCTGAGGAGTTTTATCGCTTTAGACCAATTGATTCATGTAGGTTTGTGACATCTTATAAAAAATCATTGTGAATGGGACTGAATCTTTTTCTTCTTGATATCATCTCACCTAATAAATGTGCCTTTTGTGAATGTTACACAATTCTAGGACAGCATGGTGATTGCTCATGAACTTTTTCATCAGTTGAGGATTAAGAACAGGGGACCGAAACAGTGGTGTGAAGGATGTGTGGAATAAATCAAGGAACCCTAGGTTAGACAATTTAGCAGCACAAGTCACATGGAATACCACAACGAGAGATTAATTCAAAAATGAATTTAAGAGACAATACCGGCGGAAAGGGAGGGAAGGCTGCGAGAGAGAAGCCAAAGTCGAGGAAAATGGTGAAGAAAGCAGAACTTCAAGTCAATGCCCGTAGCAAAAGTATTGAGGGCCGGGATTTTCGGGACACCTTCCTGGAAGTTGGTTGAGGCAGACAGACGATGCAATTATTATCAAGAGTCTTGCATCCACCTTCTTGGAACTTGCCAAGAGTCTTTTGGGTCATTTGGGAGACGTTTCCTAGTGGCTCTTAGGCGACTAGTTGGTGCCTTGTGCATTGTGCTGCTACATATGTATATTGCATTAGGTACTTGAGACCATATCTAGTGCCTTTTTAGCTTTCCTGCTTCATCATCATATCACGAGATGCTATAATTCAGATGAATATTCCGGATGCATTTCTTTTGCGAAAAATTAACGATTCGAAAAGACTCTTTAAAAACGATTGCTTGCACTTGCTAACAAACACGAATCAATGATTAATACCTTGATTGACAACAAAATTACTTGGGAAAAGTATCATAAAAGTTCTAAATTTTTTAATAGTATATAAACCTTTTAATTTAGAGCTAATTCGGTTTTAAACATTTTGATATAATGTCAATTTAGTCATTTTAGCTAATTTCGGTCAAATATTGTTGACATGAATGCTGGTCAACCTATGTGATACGGTTGATGTTGGTGTAGATAATTTTTAATAATATTTTAATATTTTTTCAAATTATTTTATTATTTATTTTCTTTTTCCTTTATTTTCTCTTTTTTTCCCTTCCCCTTCCTTCTTCCTTCGGCCGGTCGCCAACCGTGCCTACCTTTAGGCTGCCTTGCTAGCCACTAGCGAGGTTGACCTCGCCAAGCCATGGAGTGGCTCAAGCCCTTTGTAGACACCGCGAGTTCTTAGCCCTCAACATATTTTATGAATATATGATATTCGATGATTATTGGAATAGTTACATGTGGTTTATACTGATATATCTACATAGACAATAAATAAATAATAATGGAACATAAAAACGACAATTATATATATTGTTTATAGAGGACAAGTGTATTTTCAACATAATATACAATTTTACAATTCATAAGTAAACATGGCTAAATGTCTAATTAGTTATGGCTCTTATGATTAAATGTGTTATTGTATTATTTTTAAAGGTTTAAATTGATAATTAAATGTCTAAAAAAACCAAAACAAAATTAATGGCATGTTATTGTATAATTTTGAAATTATTACAAGACCTGCTTAAATGAATTATCAATGATAATTCCTACCACCTTATGATTGATGAAGATAATTCCTATCATTTTATAAAAAGTAGTTTCACTATTCTATCGATAAGTCTTGGAGAAATTCTCTCAACAAGGTATACTTTAGTTAGCAAAGATCGTACAAATACGGGATTAAATTGAATGAAATGAATAAATAGGAAATCGAAGGAAATAAATTACCTATGATTTGAAATTTATAAAGGAAAAATATTGCCTCAGTGTTGCTTCACCAGGAATAATGAGATAAATAAATATTGTATTGGCATTAATCTAGCTAAATTTGGTAATGAAAAGTAAGACTTCACATATTTTTATCTTCGCCACAGGTGTTGCTTTTCTTAGAAAAATCAGATAAATTTGTATATGTTGGGACTTGTTAGGAAAAATAAGGTAATTCAGATGAATTTTCTAAAGCAATCAAGACAATTCCGATCAACAATTAAAATATCTAGTAGAATTTATCAATGCATTAAAAATATTTTTGATCAACTATTGGCATTCTGGTGATTTCTTTAAACGTTCAATTGTTATTTTGTTTAGCTGATATAACAACCACGTAGCTTATTTTTACAGTTGCAAGAGGTTCAAAGCCACTAAAACCCCTAAATTATCTGCATTACACTTTAGCATATATTTTATTTTATTTTTCACTGGAAAATTTAAAAAATAATATCTTTCTTCTATTTTCCCTTAATCTTGAAATTCATCCATCTATTATTTTAGTGGGAAAAGCCACTAAAATCCCTAAATTATACCTACCGTAATACATTTATTCTAAACTTTTTTGTGACATAAAAAATCTCAAATTTATACCCACGTGACATATTTACTCAAAACTTTTTTTCTGACACAAAAAACTCCAAACTTATACCCGTGTAATGCATTTAATCCAAATTATTTTTTTGTGACATCAAAAATCTCAAATTGTACTTGTGTGATATATTTATCTGAACTTTTGAAGTAAATGTGTCACACTAATATAAGTTTAGAATTTTTGGTGTCACAAGAGAAAAATTGAGATAAATGTGCCACATAAATACAAGTCTAGGGTTTATTGCATTACAAAAAAAAAATTGTGAGTAAATACGTTATAATAGGCATGATTTCAAGTTTTGGTAACTTTTTCCCTATTTTAATTAAATGCAATTCTATAATATTATTTCATGATACAATGAAAATGTCCTAGGGCGACTTGCAAGAGAACGAGCCGCTCTATTAATACTACACCCTCCTTGAGGGGGTCATCAAGATTAGGGAATTGTACAAGTGACATCTAAGACACAATAAAACATCAGTTAGCACATGTCATTTGTTTGAATTAGTCTTGGTAATGTCACAATTCTCCCAATGTGATTGTGGCTAAGATAGAGTCACCACTAACTTATTAGGATCAACTTGTAGCCAAGTGAGTTATGGGATGAAATCTCACTTCTTACACAAATAGAGTTTCAGAGTTGATGTCTTAATTACACTAGTTATCTAATCAATGCCCTTTCAATATCTAAACTTATTTGTCAACTCATGAGTCAACGCAATCTTTTTACTAAATATGGATCATGAAGTTCATTCGCTAAGTTTCAATGCAATATTGTGTGTGTTTAATATGGCTCTAAAGTGTAACCTAAACAAGCAAAATCACAACTCGGTGAAGACAGCATGAAAGAAACACAATCGACTAATCTAGGAAAGCAATGAAAGAATGAGCGAAAGCAAAGTGCAGTAAAGTAACTCAATACGCGTCGGATAAAAATATGACATGGCCTTATTATTAAACCATAGGGCAGCAATTCCCATGAGCTATGTTTAAATTCAGTCGAATTTATTGTCCAAAAGATTTATCTACTAAGACTAAAATTATACCAAAAGTGCTCACTAAGATCCCTCAACTTAAATGCTTACTAACTAGAAAAACTAAGCATAACCTAATGCTGAAACTTAACAACCTAATCAAGTCCTCTTTCTAAGCAATTTTCTGATTTTTTTTTCTTAATTTTTAAAGTTTTCTCTTTTTCGATTTTTTTCTAAATTATTATTTTAATATTCTGGAAACAGGGACTCCGGATGGGCTCTTGGGCCCGGTCCAAATACGAGCTGTGCCTCGGATACGAAATTGGGCTATGCTATCCGCCCCACTCTTTTCAATTCCAACCTATTCAAGCCCAAATTAGAATATTACCCTTAACGAGACGACTTTTATTATTAAAACTGCATCAAGCCCACACCGAATCCTCCTCACATTCATAACTGCGCCCAGCCTGGTAACACCGACGCTTTCATCGTCTTCCTCGCAGGACCGAAAGCCTACCCATTCGCTCATGCCTCGCAACAATCGAAACACCAGAACATGAACATCTCACATCACGCCGAATCGGGTAAACGTCCATCATTGGACTTCCCTCGTCAGCCGCCATTTCCAGATGCCACTGTCATCCATCAACCGTTGACCGGAGCAGATGGGGCACGAAAAAGGATTTTTATGGACAAACCGGTGTGGACTCATGCAAGGATCATCACAAGGCCTTTGCTTCTCCGACGAGCCATATTGCTTGACCACTGGCACACACATGGTTCACCAGAAAAACAGAGAAGATATTGCTAAAAAACATTCACAGTAGCCATGAATCGCACTAAAAATTTCGACACCCCAGTTTACCAAACGGGACAATAATATATAGAACAGATCAGGAGATGCTCGGATTTGGACGAAAACAGAGATTAACTTATAAGACGGTCTCTCTGGAAATCGTCGAACAGGTTATATGCATCAGTTTTAAAGAAGCCCATTGTAGTCGCTCCAAATCGAGGTTCACAACTACGCTTGAAAAGACTCAATATAGGATGTTTGTACCAAGGAGGAGGAGTTTGAAATTACGATTTCTTTGAGAGAAATCCCACAACATCTCACCTTCTCTCTTCTCATAACAGGGCATCATGGTGGGTTTAAGTTTCTGTTTGAAATTAACGTCGGTTAGCTAGAACCGAGAACGAAGCTCTTCACTCTTCATGGCTAAAAAAACAGAGAGGGAAAGAGTAATAGAGTTTGCAGATCTGGAATGACGAAAAACGGAAGCAGCAAGGGCCAATCGACGTCGGTATAGCAATAGAGAAGCTGTCCAGAGTGTCAATACAAGCTTGTGTCGGTGAAATAGACAAACCGACAACTGCAACTTCATCTCTTCAATGACTGTGACCGAGAACGAAGGTTTAATGCGTAGCGAGGGAGCTGATTTCCTGCAACGATAGGAGGCTATGAAGGTTTGAGGAGAATCCGTGGTCATTTTCTTCCTTCCCCCTTCTCTCTGAGAAAACTCTCCTGCGGTAATTTTCTTCGTCCCCATGTTGGGTATATGGATGATGAGTTCAAATTGCCTTTATATGTAGCTTTGCTTAAAAGAGATGTAATACTCATTTGAATGGAACAGAAAGCAAGCCATTTCTTTTTCTGGCATTCTGATTGCACGGCTCATTTTGTTTTTACTTATGCAAGTGATAAAGGTTGATCATGAGGCTCATGGTGTTGATACTCCAGCAGATGATAAAATATAATCATTTACGCATGAGAGAAACTTGTCCTAAGTATCTGGGATTTTCTTGTTCTTTTTTTCTTCGGTTAATATGCATTTGTAAGCTACAGATGTCACACTTCATCTTGCTCAAAGTTAGTTAGCCCTGTTCGGCTCGAGGGTGAGAGAATTCGGGAGACACGGGAGCACTAATTTTGCATCACGCTTTACTTCGTGAGGTAATGTTATCTACTCGTCCAGATGATCTATAATATACAGGGCTTACGAACACATTATGGCAGATGCCGATGGTAGTACTTTATGATAGTAGGTTTCTGGTTCTCTGTAGTGCATGGAGTCAAGATAAGTGCTAGCGTATGTGGGAAAATTGCGGAACGTAGTCGTAGCTTTTGCTTCTTTTAAGGAAATGATTTGTTAGATTGGAGAATGATTGGTTCTTCGATGATTAGAAGAATGCTTGCCAATTAGACTCTATAAATCACCCCACCGTTGTTGTTAATTATGTGGATGCCATTAAGCGGTATTCGGACCACCTTTGGCTTGTTTTCTTTGGTCGATCACTTGTGTAGATTGTGCGCAAAACCATTTTTCTTTTGGCTTAGGTTCTCGAAGAGTTGTATCATAAGTAGATATACGAAGGAGGATCGCGCATATCTTCTTCACCATTGCTGTTACTAATTACGAAGAAGTCGGAATTATCTCGCTCGAAAATCCACTTTCACTTCTCTCGGAGATGGAGTTGAATAAAGGCGAGCATAGCGAGTGAGAGGACGAGAGTTGAAAGTCGAGTCATTTCATTATTGCGTTTAGTTATTATTTCGGAAGTCGCACGAAAGGGAGATTAGTAAAACAAAAATGAGGAGGTGTTAATGTCAGGTGCACCCGAACATGTTCACATTTGAGGAGTTTGAAGACAAGTTCAAAAGAAAAGTAACAGCACTCGTATTTTAACATGAATAGGCAGAGAAAAGCCATTCGGTGGATACACAAATGTCAAGCTAAGCTCAGACAATGAAATTGTCATCAACTTCCCCAACCCTTCTAATTCTAGTTTTTACAATTCTTCTAACAACTCTTGAGGTATCTCATCGGGAGGAGTTGGTATATGGACAACCTCGTGGCAATTCATTCGCTCACACACCTCTTTTGATCGCGACGTCACGATCAATTTGCATCCATTTCTTTCTAGGGCTATACCCAGTTTTTCCAAAGAGTAAGGTTTCCTAACATCGTCCAAGATAAGGAGGAGTCTCCTACCCTGCAATGCCTCCCGCAGTCTTGCGCCCCAGTAAACACAGCTCACCTCTGTCAAATCTAGTTCGAGATAGTTCACAATATCAGTTTGTATCATACCAACAGTGCCTTCTTGTGATACATTGACCAAACAAGCACCATCGAACCTTGAACAATCTTGCACTATCTGATCATGTATATGCTTCGCGAGAAAGGTTTTGCCCACTCCCGCCTGTCCCCAAACACCCACTTGGAGCACCTCTTCGTTCATCAAGCAATCCCAGATCTCATCCCTTTTTGTCCGAGAAGCTTGTCCCACCAGTTCACCTGGTTGTAGTTCATAGCCTCGGGCCGGTTTCACAGCCAGTGTGAGACCGTTATCAAATCTAGCCTTCTCGTGCAATTTGTCCACTTCATTCGCAAGGCCACGGACCTGATGCGCCAACATGAGACAAGAATAGGAACGCCTCTCTCTAACTTTTTTTCCTAACTTGTGGACTTGATCCTCCAGCGATTGTGCTCTTTGCATCCACAAGTCAACTTCTCTCTTCCTCTTCTTTCCCGGTCTCCTCTCTTCCTGCTCTAGTTGTATACTTATGTCAGCCTTCCTGGCTGACACCATACTCATATTCATTTCCAGAGCACCCATATTCGTTTCAACTCCACTGAGGTCACCGACCTTTTGAACAAGACTCAAGATACTTTGATGAATCCCATAAATTGGTCGACATCCATTGTCAGCCTGCTGAGAGCATTAGGGGAAAAATGTGGTCAGTTAGTATTCCATTTCCAGCTGCAAAACTGTTTAGCTTTCAGCATTTATATTTTGACTTCTATCCAATAAATAAGTACTTCGGCACTTCCAAACTGTTAATTGTAATCGAGGTGCGAGACCAAGAATGAAAATGGAAGGACCCTAAAGAAAGAAAAGAAGCATACAGCATGATTTGGGTTGTTATATTGGTGGAATTTGCTAAAGAGGAAACCTGCAGGGATTTGAAACGGCAACTTAATTTGCTTTTGACCCTGCTATAAATTTGAGGCAAAGAAGCAAATTGGCAAGAGTCAGAACGTCCCAAGGACGTCATGTTCTTCCTTCAATGGCAAATTCCAGGCCCATGAGCTGCTACCCCTAATAACCCTGATGCTGGTAAGGGCAAATCGAAACTTGGGTGGCCACTGGGGATCCGGCAAGCCTTGCTTCAGTGTCGGTGAGCTTTGCATGAGCATTGACCAGGCTACTGGAGGTGAGCATCAGTGAGCTTCACATGAGCATTGACCAGGCTACCAGGGGCAGCCGAGCAAGTGTCAGCGAGCCTCTCATGAGGGTCGACTAGGCGATCATTGGCAAGCTTCGCGAGGGAAGGCTATGACAGGTTTGAGGGGGGTTATTTAGCAAAAAGTCATGGGAACAAGGGGTTTTGATGCTTTTTTTTAATTTTTATTTTCTGGGGTCAGAGTTTTGATGCTGTTTGGATAAAATGGATCATGACTTACCTTATAGACTAGTTATAAAAGGGAAAGAGTCCAGCATCATACGATCTTCTTAGGTGAATAGTCAGGGAGACACTCCATATTCATTTCTATTCATAATTCTCACTGATTGCTTGTCTGCCTAACTCAATAAAGCCGTCGTCCGCATTAAAATGAAGGGTATCAAGGTGAAAAGGAGCTGCTCAATTATCGCACTCTTTTTTTACTGACGCTTCTCCGTTCTTTATAGAAGCTTCTGTTTCTAATTGTAGGACATTGAAGGAACTTTTAGAAGGTTAACCTTGCACGAGGTCAAGAGATTAGTGTGCAGAATCTGCTGTGTTTCGGTCCTGAATCTTCTCAGAACACGAAGAAGTGTGTAATGCTCCAGGTATGAATGTTGCGGAAAACTTTGCTAAATTCCTGGGATTTCCTTCAATATGGACCTCTGAGGAATATCTAAAAGTGAGGCCGTAAACTTTTCAAGGGAAAGCGTGGCCAGAAATATGCACGGTGGAAATGAGTTGATACCATGATTTTCAACAACTACTGGGGACACAGGGGACAAGAGGGTAAACTCCTTGGAAGACTTGCCAGTGTCTTACTCAACCCAAATTTACGGGAGGGTTAGGTTTATAGGACCTTGCTAATGATAGTTCATATTTGCCTCGAGAACAACTGAAGAACATCATGCTTTATGGCTGAAGGTGCTGAAAGGAAGCTGTTACCTTAATTGCTCCCTTTTTAATAGCTAAACAAAGGGGCAAGAGTTTCTAGGGGATGGGCCAGTCTATTAGAAGGAATGGAAATAGTCGGACAGGGAGCAACGCGGCAAGTTCATAATGGAAGAAATCTCAGCACATGGAATGAAGATGGCTACAGAGGGAAGTCGATCAAAGATCAGCAGGCGTAGTAGATGTCAATAAAAGCATGTTAGTGGAGCGCCTAATCGGCAAGGCTACAAATACATGGGGACTTCTCACCCATCCAACCAACTCTGAGCAGGGATAAGAAGTTGACTATTCTAGGTTTTACTAACGGTGGGCGACTTACAGCAAAATCTGTCAATTATTCTTTGGAGTTGTACAGGAGACCATGCAAGAAGGGACATCCAAGCTCAACATAATGTGAATCAGAGGGCATGGGAAGGCCATTTGGAGTGGGATAACAGGGTTATTGATGGTTCTCTGTTCTTTTCAGAAGCTTCTTTTTCTTTTTGTTCTGTTCTGGAAAGTATATTAGAACGAAGTAATTCTTTGGGCAAGGAAAAGAAACGTAAAGAAAAACAAACCTGACCATGTATCTTAATTTGCTCGAGAATTAACAGATCTACAAAGGAGAGAACAGACAAACAACACAACACAGGATGTAAATTTTCTTTTCGTTCCTTGTGCGAAGGATGTGTGGAATAAATCAAGGAAAAATAGGCATGACCATACCAGCACCAGTTACATGAAGAGAGCAGGAAAATTTAGGGAAGAAAAGAGAACTCAAAATTTTCATTTAATCTGGAGAAGTCTCACCTGGTAAAAACTTGCTGATAATCCTCCAAATGAAATACCGCAACGAGAGATTAATCCAAGAATGGAATTAAGAGGCAAAGGAAGGAATGGATACATGAAGGCAGCCAAGGTGGTGGAAAACAGGGGAGCGGGGGAAGCTTATATAGTAGAGCGAACCGAGGCGACTTGACTCAGGTATTCAACGAAGAGAGATCAGAGAAATTTCACCTTCCTGGAAAGGAGGACAGCTTGCTAAACATGAAGATAGTGGAATGACTAAAAACGCCTTCTACGGAATCCCAAGCTTCCTCTAATTTGATTCTTCTTTTAATTGCCACAATCTCTCTCTTCTAGGAGAGACGTCAAAAATAAAATGAAACAAATAGTAAAATTTCGAATTGAGAAATTACTTATTTTCCTTTCACCAAGCTTTACTCTATTTTGACCCAATTCCATTTTGTTTCGCATTATTCTTCTTACTTAGCAAATGTTCCTCAGGAAACGAAATTGTAATTATTTAAGTCAATTTCACTAAGGAAACAATCGAATTATATACCTTGTTAATGTAATGGAGAGCTTTCTATTAGCTTTCCTTAATCGAGGCCTCCTTCTTCAGCTCAACAGCGAAGCAAAACACGAGACAAGGTGGAGACTGAACTTTGGAGATGGAGGTTTGGCCAAAAAGATTATAAAAAAAAAAAGGAATTATGGAGAAGACACTTCCCGAAACATATAATTATATAGAGGGCAAGTTTGTCTATTTGAGTTTCGTCGTAAGTGAAGGGCTGTGGTAGGAGCATACGGTCGTGGAAAAAGCGGGCTCCCATTGTAAATTGCCCGAGTCGGACCTAGAAAACGTGCAAGAAAATGCACGAGTCAGACACGATAACACAATCTTGGGGAGCCAGCAAATTAGAGCACCATTCGGCACGCGACATGGGTCTCGAGATTATCTCATCATCCCCTCGGAAATTATTTTTGAAGTCCCTCTCTCCTTCTCGGACATTGTCGTCTGGGCAACGGATGCACCCCCCATCAAGGATGAAGCTTGACAAGTGTCAAGGTGCCCTCAAAACCTGTAAGCGTTGAGTGTTCTCCGTAATACAAATAAAATAGTGTTTTTCTTTTAAGAAAAAGTGAGCCAATTTTGTGGATATTTTCAAGCTTGTTCCAACGAAGGCAATGAGATGTGACCTAGATTTCATAATATCCGCATGTGGATGCACTCTCGGGAATAATAATTAGCACTAATCCTCATTTATTTTGTATGGTTATCTTGGTTATCATACTTAGTCGGGTCACAACTTTTGAAAGGTTATATTTGTTCAATCGATATTTTTAGAAGTTATGAAATTCGAAGTTAAAAAATACATATATTTTTAATTATTATTTATTATTTTTATTCTCAATTTTAACATGTGTTTTCAAGATAACATTTGAGGATGTACCCTTCACTTTACAACCATTTTTGAAGGGTTACCTTGTTAAAGAATATTGAGATAAGTACGTTGATTTTTCCTTTAAAAAATACAGATGTTATTTTAATCATTTTCCTTGAGAGACTATAGCGAAATACTAAAATTGTTATTTAGTATTCTCAATTGAGATATATTGTATCTTGAAGGATTAATATCGGTAATCATTAACAACGTAATGGGGTAAACAATCTTTTAAAAAGAGTATTATCACGCCTTAAAGTCTGACTTCATTGTTCTTCCTTATCATTCATCATATTTTCCCAATAGTAAGCATGAGCAAGCTCCAGAGATGCACCTCCTTTGATAAAGCTGAGCTTCGTGGGAGAGAGACTATGGGATGGGGATGGGGAAGCGCATGGCGCGAAGACCAGCATCTATGGCTTTGTAGCGAAGTTCGCTTCCACGGAGTTTGAGCTTTGAGGATGCAGGGAGGGAGAGAGAGGGGGGTAGATAAACGGTGAAGAAAAGTGGAGACAATAAACGGAGAAGTAACGAAGAGAAAACGGGTTAGAGAGAGGAGAGAGAGAGAGATTTAAAAAAATTTCTAATAGACGGGCCGTCTAGATATGTATGCTACGCCGAATGACTTGGCTATTTGCTGGTTTGGCAAACGTCCTACCTAATAATATTTTCTTAACAAAAAAATGACAAATGATTCAAGAACTTTGGTTCAATGTATAAGATGGTCCATAATTTTTTATTTATTCAATGTTGCCTATAAACTTTAGCCCAATGCGTAATGTGACCCTTGAACTTTTAAATTATTTAATACGATCCCTAGGCTTTTGTTATATTCAATATAATCTCTAAACTATGTGAAAATATTTAATGTTGTCTCAATGAACAATTTAAAAACCCGGGCATCATATTGGACGTTGAGCCAAAGTTTCAAGACAATTTTTATCATTATCCCTTTATTAGACAGTCAAGTCAAACCTGGTCCTACGCAGTATGGTCCAAGTCAGACTAGTGCATGCACCTTCGTGGAAATGGCCAAAGTTTCAAGCTTTAACAAGGGAGGCATTTATCCGACTAAAAGAAATACATTGGACGGGCAATTCGCGATAGCTCCAATGTCGTGTCAAGGTCATCTGAAGGAAGGACATCAGCAATAATAATAATAACAAGGCCTTAGAAAACTGGACTGGGGAGAGAGTGAGAAGTGCAATGTGTACTAAGAAAAATGTAGGTGATTATTGGTAGTGATTTAGTCTTTGCATCATATCTAACTTGTAAAATATCGAAAAAAATTTGATCACTGTGATTAAACATTATATACTAGAGAGACTATAGTATAGATTCATTCATTCTAGCCCTATTGACCAACATTACGCATGGAGCCAGCCAAGTTCAGCGGTACATATGGATTCAAAGTCCTTGCACCTTGCACCTGAGCTTTGCAATAATTTCGAGTTTGATGGCATCTATTTTTGATAAAATTATAGGTGAGGATATGAAGCACGCACTAACAGAGGATGGGACAGAGGAAGAAGTGAAGCAAGCCATGTTCCAGAGTTGGGTTGCCTGGAACTCTCCTGCACTTGATGGCTTTCCGGGAATTTTCCTTCAGACTTCTTGGGATGTAATGAAGTTGGGCCTTTAATAGCTAAAGAAGTAATCCGTGTCTCCCACGCAGGTCGGATTCCTTCTCTGATTAACTTGTTATATATCATTTTGATTATCAAAAATCGACTCCCTGAGGAGTTTTATCACTTTAGACCAATTAGTTCGTGCAGCTTTGTGACATCATATAAAAAGTCATTGCAAATGGGAATGAATATTTTTCTTCTTGACATCACCTCACCTAATCAATGTGCCTTTATGCAATTTCAGGACGACATGGTGATTGCTCATGAACTTTTTCGAGGATTAAGAACAGGGGATAGAAAGAGTGGCGTAAAGAATGTGCAGAAAAAATCAAGGAACCCTAGGCATGGCCATATTTACTAGTTCAGTTACACGGAGAGCGCCAGAAAATTTAGGTTAAAAAAGAAAAGCTCCAAGTTTCCACTGATCTAAAGCAGTCTCGCCTGATAAAATCTTGCTGATAATCCTCCAAATAAATTACCGCAACGAGAGATTAATTTATCAACGGAATTAAGACATTTATACAGGCAGAGTAAAGGGAGGGATGGTTGCGAGAGAGAGGCCAAAGTCGAGGAAAATGGCGAAGTCAATAGAAGCAGAACAAGTCAATGCCCGAAGCAAAAGTCTTGAGGCGCGGGGTCTACGGGACACATTCTTGGAAGTTGGTTGATGCTGACAGGCGATGGAATCATCATCGAGAGTCTTGCACCCACTTTCCTGGAAATAGCCATAGTCTTTTGGGTCATTTTGGAGGCGTTTCCTAGTCGCTTTCATGCGACTTAGTTGGTGCCTTGTGATCGTGCTGCTAAACATATACATTCTATTATGTATTTCAGACTATATCTATTTGTCCTTTAGCTTTCCTGCTTCATCATCATATCACAAGATGCTATAATTATATAATAAAATGAGTTTTCAAGATGCATTTATTTGGCGAAAAATTAACAATTTGAAGAAGATTTTTTGAAAGTGATTATTTGTATCACTAATAAAAATGAATCAATGATAAATACATTGACTGACAACATAAATACTTAGACATAGATTGTTATGGATAATATAAATATTTTTCATTAATTAATAATTCTAAGCGATGCAGATAATTTATTTGTTAGTGAAATGTCTGCAAAACAATTGCTTTTAGGAGGAACAAATACACCATTGGTTTGAAAAATGAAAATCTCTCCTTTTATCACAAAACCTACTTATTGCATGATACCCTTCTCATGGTAGATTAAAAATTATAGTAAAACGATAGAACTGATCATGGCAGAGTAAAACTTGGAGTGTTTTTGCACGACTCACATGGGAGGGAAAACTACTGTTAATAATACCTTTACTTTGGCCGCGTTTGTCTCATGTTAAGAACTAATTGAGACTCAGTGTGTTGCGCGGACAGACATCTGATTAACGGAACATAGTTTTTAGACTATTTTATCTTTTCTGTTTTGGAACTCATATGAAACTTTATCAAAACAAACAAAGTAAGTATATGACCCCGTTACAACAACTCCATTTAGAAAATACAATATGAAGAAATTATCTCCACAGAAAAAAGATATTACGTTAATATATAAAAAAGAAAAAAAAACATGTATAGTACGAAGCCCCTATTTCACGAATTCATGATATTGGATGATTATTAGAATAGTTACATGTGGTTTTTACAGATATGTCAACGTAGACAATAAATTAATAATCATAAAGCATAAAAACGACAATCTCATATTATTTCATAGAGGAAAAGTATATTTTCAACATAATGTACAGTTTTCCAATTCATAAGTGAACATGGCTAAATGTCTAATTAGTTATCACTCTTATGATTAAATGCATAATTGTTGATAACCTATTGATGTTATTTTTAAACATTTGCGTCTGAAAATTAAATGTCTTCAAAAACTAAAACAAAATCAATGGCCTTTATTGTAAAATTTTGAAATTATTGCAAAATATGATTAAATGAATTATCAACGATAAATCCTATCACTTTATGATTGATGAAGATAATGCCTATCGTTTTATAATTATTGAAGAATTGCAATATATTTTTAAAGGAGTTTCAGTATTCTATGGATCCATAAGTCTTGGAGAAATTCTCACAGCAAAGTATACTTTAGTTACCACAAATTGTACAAAAACGTGATTAAATTGAATGAAATGAATATATAAAAAATGAGTTACCTATGATTTCGCAATTTACAAAGGAAAAATATTGCCTCGGTATTGCTTCACCAGGAATAATGAGATAAATAAATATTATATTGGCATCTACTCAATCTAGCTAAATCTGCTTATGAAAAGTAGACTTCGCATTTTTTTTATCTTCGTCAGGGGTGTTACTTTTCTAAAAATCAGATAAATTGGTATATGTTGGGACTCTTTAGGTAAATTTAAGGTAATTTGGATAAATTTTCTAAAGCAATTAAGACAATTCCAATCAACATTTAACATATCTAGTAGAATTTGTCAATGCATTCAAAATATTTTTGATCAATCATTGGCGCTCTGGTGATTTTTTTAAACATTCAATTGTTATTTTGTTTAGCTAATATAACTATCACATAGCTAATGTTTACGGTTGCAAGAGGTTCAAAGTATAATCTGCATCATACTTTAACATGTATCTTATTTATATTTCATTGTAAATTCTTAAAAATCTCATTCTTTTATTTTCCCTTAATCTTGAAACTCATCCATCTATTATTTTAATGGAAAAAATCACTAAAAATCCTAAATTATGTCTATTGTGACATTTATCTCAATCTTTTTTGTGACACCAAAAACTCCAAACTTATACTTTACAACACAAAAACTCCAAACTTATGTTTGTGGGACACATTTAATCTCAAAATTATATTCATGTGATATTTTTATCCTAAATTTTGAGGTAAATATGTCACATGCATACAAGTTTAGGGTTTTTTGCATCACAAGAAAAAAGTTTAGAATAAACGTATCATATTATTATAATTTTGACGTAAATGTGTCACATGAGTACACATTTGGGATTTTTTGTGTCACCAAAAAAAGGTGAGGAATGTGTTATAATGTGCATAATTTAGAATTTTGGGTGACTTTTTTACTATTTTAATTAAATATAGTTCCACAATATCATCTCCTGATACAGTGAAAAATCTACTAAGGCAAATTTTAAGAGAATGAGCCACTCTATTAATACTACACCTTTCTTGAGAGGATCATCAAGATTAGGCAAATGTACCAGTAACATCTAAGACACAATAAAACATTAATCAGCACATGTCATCCATTTGAATTAGTCTTGGAAATGCCACGACCCTCCTGACATGATTGTTGGGGAAAAGACAAGTTTAGAGGTAATGTCAAGTTGGGACCAACAATTCACAATTGGCACAAGTTTTCCCAAACTCTTACCTCGTGTGGTGTTGAAATATTATGATTGAAATTGATCCATCCCTAAAGTCTAAACTAACTTAGAATCACTAGGAACCAAGTGAGATATGGAACCCACTTCTTATGCAACCAGAGATCTAGAGTGGGTGATTATACTAGTTATCTAACTAGTGCCCTTTCCATATCTAAACTTATTTGTCAACTAACGTGTCCACGCAGTCTTCTTACTAAATTATTGTTCTTAAAGTTCTTGTCCGTTAAGTGTCCATGCAATATTTTTGTGTGTTTGATATGGCTCTAAAGTGTAACCTAAACATTCAATTGAAACAAGGAAATTACAACTTAGAAAAAAAAAAACATGGAAGAAACACAATCAATTTATCTAAGAAAGCAATGTAAGAAAGATTAAATGTAAAATGCAGTAAAGTAACCCAATAAATGTTGGGCTTATATCATAAAATGACCTTGTCATTAAATCTTAGGATAACTACCCCATGAGTTATGATCAAAATCAGCCTAATTCATTACGTAAAAGATTTATCTACTAAGACTAAAATTAGAAATTATTTCTGGAACAGAATGGTTGTCATGCGCGCCCTTATTAAAACTGCATCAACTGCTCACTTTCATGACTACACCCAGCCTCGTAACACCGACGATTGTATCGTCTTCCTCGTAGGACCGAAAGCCTCCCCATTCGCTCACATCTCGCAACAATCAAAACACCAGAACATGAACACCTCACTTTACACTGAATCGGGTAAACGTCCTTCGCTGGACTTCCATCGTCACCTGCCATTTCAGGATGCTGCTATCATCCATCAACCATCAAAGAATTCACAAATAAGGTGACAACGTTGACCTGAGCAGATGGAGCACAAAAAAGACCTCTATGGACAAACCAGTATGGACTCATTCAAGGATCATCACAAGGCCTTTGCTTCTCCGACGAGCCTTATTGCTTGACCACCAGCACATACATGGTTCACCAGAAAAACAGAGAAGATATTGCTCAAAAACATTCACCGTAGCCTTTAATTGTACTAAAAATTTCGACACGGCAGTTTGCCAAACAGATCAGGAGATGCTCAGTTTTAAAGAAATCCTTTGTAATCGCTCCATCACAACTAGGCTCGAAGAGACTGAATATAGGATGTTTGTACCAAGGAGAAGGAGTTCGAACAAAATGGATTACGATTTCTCTTAGAGAAATCGCACAACATCTCAGCCACTCTCTTCTCAAAACAGAGTATCATGGTGGATTGAGTTTCAGGTTGAAATTAATGTCGGTTATGAAGCTTGACCGAGAACAAAGCTCTTCACGCTTCATGTTAAAAAAACAGAGAGGGGAAGAGTAACGGAGTTTGCAGATCTGGAATGACAAAAAACGGAAGCAGTGAGGGCCAATCGACGTCAGTATAGCAACAGAGAAGCCCTCCGGTGTCAATACAAGCTAGGATCGGTGAAATTGACAACGACAACTGCAATTTCAATTTCATCTCTTCAATGATCATGACCAAGAACAAAGCTGTAGTATGTGGTGAGCGAGCTGGTTTCCAACAAGGATTAGAGGCTATGAAGGTTTAGCATCGGGAAAGATGAAAGGAACAAGGATTTGAGGAGAATTTGTGGTAATTTTCTCCCTTCTAGCTTCTTCTACGAGAAAACCCCAAAATTTCTTCTTTTCTTTTTAGAGCCAACACCCTGCTCTCTCCTCCAGCGTGGTAAATCCAGTAGTAATTTTCGACCTTCCCCTTCTTGGGGATAAGTACACTAATTGTGCCATAAGTTGTGTACGGCGCTCACTTTGGTGCCAAAAGTTTCCGTCGGATCACTTACGTGCCAAAAAATTTGAAAAACGCTCATTTTGGTGCCAACGCCGATCTGAACTGCCGGAAATCTGACGTGGCCTTTTTTTTTTTATTAATTTCTTATACTGATGTGGCTCGCCGGAGAGTCCAGTTAGCAAGTAAACCACCAAACGACATCGTTTGGTGTCTTAAACCCCAAGTCGAAACCCTAAATCCCCAAATTGAGAGAGAGAGAGAGAGAGAGAGAGAGAGAGGCCATGGCGGCGGCGTTGTCTTCTTCCCCGAAGAACAACACCGGCGCAGAGAGAGAGAAGCCATGGCAGCATCATCTTCTTCTCCGAAGAACAACACCAACAGAGAGAGAGAAGCCATGGCGATGTCGTCTTCTTCCTCGAAGAACAACACCAACAGAGAGAAGCCATGGCGGCGGTGTCTTCTTCCTCGAAGAACAACGCCAGCACCAGCCACTCTTTGAACAGAGCCCAATCCACCATCTCTATCTGCGCCTTCCTTGTTTCCCTTGCACTCCTCGTCTTCTCTCTCTCTCTCTCTGCATCTTCAATCCCCCTTCTTCCTCCTTCTCCTCTACCGTCGCCTCCTATTTTCCCATCAGTTCTTGGCCGAGCAACGGTGGCTGAGCGACGGTGGCCGAGCACCGTGGCCAAGCGACGGTGGTTGAGCAAGCTTGGTTGGCGAGGATGAACAAAAAAAAACCCTAATTTTAATCACAAATGAGCTATACGGCATCGTTTTTCCTAAGCCATCCACATAGGACGGCAAAACGACGTCGTTTTCTTAAGTAGGACAGAAAACAACGTCGTTTAAAGAGTTTATTGATTTTTTTTTTTAAATATAAAGCCACGTAATCATTTTGGCCGGAATTTCTCGCCGGTGGCACCAAAGTGATCGTTTTTTCTCCGATTTGGCACTTAAGTGATCCGGCGGAAACTTTTGGCACCAAAGTGAGCGCCGTACACAACTTATGGCACCATTAGTGTACTTATCTCCCCCTTCTTGGGTTTGGATTATGAATTTTAGTATTGCTTTTATATCTGCATAGTGGATACTTGATTTACTTATAAGACATGCATAACTCACTGGTGGATGTAGTTGCTTATTCCATTCATTTTTTTTGTTTTACAAATTCCTCGATTAGCCACAAATAGAATGATGGCCTTTGTGTCATCACCAGGACTTTTGATAGTAGGATTTTTGGGTATGCTGAACTCTAAGTTGTACAAATTCTTTTTAGATGTATTATAGAAACTCTACCCATTGGTTTATCATATATATATGGATGTAGATATATATTGACAACAAGTTGGTTTTTGTTTGATGCAGTGTCCTTCTAGTAGAAGGATGGCCGAGTCATCCTATTCTTATTGATTTCAGGGTGTAACATTAAAAACCTAAAGATGCATTTGATCTAGATCATTTTAAATGTGTTGGGATAGTCGTGGCGATGCTATTCATTCTTGAGGGGATTAATTGCACATAACAAGTAAGTTTCAAATCATCCATATTTCACTTTCACTCCTATGCTCTCCTATGATTAAGGAGTGCTGGATACTTGAAGTGCCAAAACTTGACACGGAGGGACACTTTAGTGCCAAAAGTGAGGAAAGTGACACTTGTCAAAATCGGAGCAAAATGAATCACTTAAATGCTAATGGCAAGAAAATCCGGCCAAAATGCTGACGTGACAATTTTCCGGCGAAGTAAGTACAAAAAGAAGTCGTTTTGGACGTTGACATGATTAGACAAATGCAAAACGATGTCGTTTTGTTGCTGACATGGTAAAAAATTTAATTTGAAATTAATTAAATTAAATTTAAAGCTAAATTTATTAAAACATTTAAAAATATGAATATTTAAAACAAAAAACAAAAAGCAAGGGAGAAGGCTGAGGGTTGAGCCCTCGCTATCGTCGCCTCCCTATCGCCGCCGAGAAAGGCCTGCGACGGTGGGGGGGTCGGCGGGGTTGTAACCGGCTAGGCGAGATCTGGCGAGGTAGTGGTCGACGATCGGCTAGGCGAGGTCCAGTGAGCTTGCCAGAGCATCGCCAAGCTAGGGCAAGGGTCGGTGAGCTTGCCGGTGGCCGGGCAATGCTCAACCTCGTCCAAGCGGCATGAGGACGGCCTCGCCAGCTAAAAGGAAGAAGTAGAAAAGGAAAGAGAAGAACAGAGAAAAGAAAAGAAAAAATTAGACTTGATTCTAGGAATTATTCTTGGAAACAAGAAGTAACTTTTTTTTTTCTTCATTCTGTTCCAAATCTATTTTTATAGACAAAAAAATGTATTTTTGTTTCCGGGAATAAAAAACTTATCAAACAGATTTATATTCTTTTTTTGTTCTAGAGAACAAAAGAACATAATCAATTATTCTCGGGAGTGTTACCAAGCAGACCCTTAGCATTGTTTGGCTTAGGGATGAGAGAATCCGGGAGATGGGGGAGCACTAATTTTGTGTCATGCTTTGCTTCGCTAGGTAATGTTGAGTTATCTACTCGTCCAGATGATCTTCTAATATATAGGACTTACAAACACATCTTGGCAGTTGTTAACGCCTTCTGATAGTAGGTTTCTAGTTCTCTGTGGTGCATGGAGTCAAGAGAAGTGCTAACGCATGTGGGAAAATTGCGGAACGTAGTCGTCCCTTTGGCTCCTTTTTAGGAAATGATTGTAAATGGAAAAATGATTGGTTCTCCGACTATAGAAGAATGCTTCCCAATTAGACTCTATGAATCACCCCCATTGTTGTTGTTAATTACGTGGATGCCATTAAGTGGTATCCGGACCACTTTTGGGTTGTTTTTTTCGGTTGATTACTTTTGTAGATCATGTGCAAAACCATTTTCCTTTTGGCTTAAATTCTCTAAGAGTTGTATCATAAGTAGACATACGAAGGAGGATCGCGCATATCTTCTTTCACCATTGCCGTAATTAATTATGAAAAAGTCGAAATTATCTCGCTCGAAATTCTGCTTTCACTTCTCCCAGAGATGGAGTTGAACAAAGGCGAGCAGAGCCAGTGAGAGAACAAGAGTTGCAAGTGAGACATTTCATTATTGCATTTAGTTATTATTTCGGAAGTCGGACAGAAGGGAGATAAGTAAAAGAAAAAAAAAATGAAGAGTGGTTAATGTCAAGTGTACCCGAAGATGTTCACATTTAAGGAGTTTGACAATAAGTTTAAAAGAAAAGTAAAAGCACTCGAATTTCAACATGAGTAGGCAAAGGGAAAAGTCATTCGGTGGATACACAAATGTCAAGCTAAGCTCAGCCAATGAAAATGCCATCAAGATAAACCACCCAAAAATAAAGGCAAAAAAGAAAAAAGAAACCCTTTAGTCCTGATATCCTTCTTCAAACATCGCTTGTCAAAATGCTACAGTATCATGTTAAATGGAAATGATGAAGAGAGGTCTTTCTAAAATCCTCTCTAACTTGGGACATCTGCAAATCCCAAGTTGCTTATTGAAATCACAGATGATCTTGCCCCACCAACGTTCCAGTCAAAATTTATCAACTTCCTCAGCAGCCCCCGCCGCGCCCGCGCACCAAACCCACCCCCTTCCCTCTTCCAACTTAACCCTTCTAATTCTAGTTTTTGCACTGCTTCTTCCAACCCTTGAGATTTCTCCTAGGAGTTCGTACATGGACAAGCTTGTGGCAATTCATTTGCTCGCATACCTCCTTCGATCGCGATGTCACGATCAATTTGCATCCATTCCTTTCTAGGGCTATACCCACTTCTTCCAAAGAATAAGATTTCCTAACGTCATCTAAGATAAGGAGGAGTCTCCTACCCCGCAATGCCTCCCTCAGTTTTGCGCCCCTGTAAACAGCGCTTTCCCCCATCAAATTCGGTAGGACTCGGAAATATTTCGCAATGTCAGTTTGTATCGTGCCAACAGTGCCATCTTGTGATACATCGACCAAACAAGCGCCATCGAACCTTGTGCAACCTTGCACTATCTGATCATGTATGTGTACCGCAAGAAAGGTTTTGCCCGCTCCCGCCCGTCCCCAAACACCGACACGAAGCACCTCTTCCTTCATCAAGCAATCCCAGATCTCATTTCTTTTTGTTTGAGAAGCTTGTCCCACTAGTTCACCCGGTTGCAGTTCAAGGCCTCGGTTCGGTGTCACATCCACCGTGAGTCCGTCATCAAATCTACCCTTCTCGTGCAATTTTTCCACTTGAGTCATAATGAACCTCACCCGATCCGTCAACTTGAGAAGAGTAAAGAAATTCCCCCCTTCGACGTCTCGTCCTAACTCGCGGACTTGACCCTCCCACCGTTCTACATGTTGTATCCACAAGTCAATTTCTTCCTTCCTTCTCTTTAGTGGTCTCCTCTCTTCCTGCTCTAGTTGCAAACTTATGTCAGTCTTCCTGGCTGACACCAATCCCATAGTCATTTCCAGAGCATACATGTTCGCTTTAACTCCGGTGAGGTTGCTGACCTTTTGAACAAGACCCAGGAAATTTATGAGGGATCCCAAAAGTTTGTCGACATCCATTGTTAGACTGCATGGAGCATTAGGGGAAAAATGTGGTCAGTTAGTATTCCAGTTCCAGGCACAAAACTTTTTAGCTTTCAACATTTATATTTTGATTCCTATCCAATAAATGAGTACTTCGGCATTTCCGAACTGTAAAATGTTATTTAGTATTCGAGGTGCAAGACCGAGAATGAAAATGGAAAGACCTTAAAGAAAGAAAAGAAGGGTACAGCCATGAATTTGAGGCAAAGAAGCAATTGGCAAGAGTCGGAACGTCCCAAGGACATCATGTTCTTCCTTCTTTGGGAAATTCCAAGCCCATGAGCTACTACCCCGAATAACCCTGACCCTGGTAAGGTGCAATAATACTTCACATGCAATAGTCTTCTGAAGCGTTGGGAGAGCGTTGGTATAATGCAAGTCCTTCTCCCTCACTCCTTTCCCTCAAAAGTGTATTTGCTCAGAGAAAGGAAAAAAGAGAGGGTGGGGTTACCGGGGCGACCGGCAAGCCTCCGCGAGGCAAGCAGAGGCGACTGGGCGAGCGTCGACCGGGCCACCAGAGGCGACCAGAGTAGACCAGAGGTGAGCTTCACACGAGGTCGACCGAGCGACCAGGGCGACCAGGCCAGCCTCGCTCGAGCGTCGACCAGGCGACCGGTTGCAACCAGAGGCGAGCCTCGGCGAGCTTCGCTCGACCATCGACCAGGCAACCAGCGGCGCCCGGGCGAGTCTTGCGGAGCCTCGCTTTAGCGGCCACCAGGCGAGCCTCGCTCGAGCATCGACCAGGCGACCAGAGGCGAGCATCGCACGAGCGTCTATCGGGCGAGCATTGGCAAGCCTCGTGCAAGGGTCGACCAGTCGACCAGCAGCGACCTGGCGAGAGTGGGCGAGCCTCGTGCGAACGTCGACCAGGCAACCGGAGGCAACCGGAGGCAAGCATCAGCGGCGTGTCGCCAAGATCGCACAACCTCAGGCGAGCTAGATCTGAACCCTCCCACGACCCTCGGCAACCCTCCTCGCACCGCCCTCGGTGCCTAGTGCTAGAGCGAGAACAAGAATGACGATCGAAGGGATTGATGGGTTGTTGAAGTTTCAGAGAATTTGAGACATGAAGAAGACGAAGACGAAGAAGGAAGCGAGAAGCACAGACTCGTACGGCCCAAATTAAAGAGAGGCGCAGAGGGGGGTGGAGATATTTTGGGAAGGGATAGGGAAGGTCTGATGGGCTAATGGGCGCAACGTGCAGACCGTGGAAAAGAACAAGTTGAAAACGGGACTAGCGAGAGAGATTGAGAAATGCCGTGGGCACTATGGAAAATGCACCGCCTTTTGTTTTGTCTTACCAAATCAAATGACAACCGACTCCCAGAACTGGGTCACATTGAGAGCGCACGCAATTTCAGGAAACGAAAGAGGGCTCTAAATTTTGCCCTTAAATCTCATCTAAAGAGAGTTAAAGCTGTCTCACCTGGGTCAAAAACTTGCTGATATCTCTTCGAATGAAAAACCCCAACGGTGGACTTGAGAGACTATCCAGGCAGCGGGAATGATAGAATGGCTAAGCCAGAGAGAAGTTTTTTTCCCTTTTTTTGGGTAAGTAGAGAGAAGCTTCAGTCCAGGTAAATAGAGAGAAGCTTCAGTCAACGATCGACTTGAGAGGCTATCCAGGCAGAGGGAATGAAAGAATGGCTAAGCAAGAGAGAAGTTTTTTTTTTTTTTTTTTTTTTTTAGGGGAAGCTTCAGTCCATATAAAGAGGCATGAGGTCTCCGGCAACCCACCCCCCCAAACCCCTTCTTGGAAGATGAACTTTTAATGTTATGTTTATTTCGCGAAAAAAAATTCGAAAATATTTTTTTAAATGATTACTTAAATAATTCATCAATAAAAAGTATTTTCATTAATGATAATTAGTTTTTGTATAAATATTTTTGTGGATAATGAAAATATTTTTTGTTCATTGATTTTGGTTAATGGTACAATTTTTTTAAATATTTTTTTAATTATTCATTTTCTAAAAAATAAACGCACCTTCAGTTTAAAATTTTTAAGCCCTACTTACCTATTGTCATCTACTTATTGTTATAATATTTAAATAATAAATCACCTTTCATCTAATAGCAGTGGCGGTCCTATATAAATGTCCTTAGTTTGAATCTTTTCATGTCTCATTTGTCGATATAATTATATTTTAATATGAAGGGGCAAAAAGTCCGGACTAAATATGAAGGGGAATGTTAAAATACTTAAATAATAAACCATATTCTTATTTGATAGTTTAAATTTTTAAAATAATTTGCGGTGATTTTACAAAATTGACAGTTATGCTGCGTTCTTGTTCGAGGCAGATAATCGATAGAATAACAATCAAGAGTCTTTGCACACCTTCTTGGAAGAAGAGCAAAAGTCTTGAGGCCACATTGGAGGCAACTTCCCCACGCCCTTATCACCACACACGCACACACGCAAATGTAAATCTAATGTCAAAATCAAGTCGATGCCTTGTCCATCGGGCTCACGGTTGGGGGAAGATATTCGAGACACTTTCCGATCGTCTTTGGCTATTTAGCTTCGTTATCATATTACATCGCATTAGCCAAAGTTTGCAGAAAATACGATAATGTTTGCAATCAAATGAATTTTGGGTGCATTAGAACGACTTAATTTATGAAAAATATTTTCATCAGTGACAAAATTATTTAGACATAAATTATTATTAATGATGAAAATATTTTATGTTCATAATAAATTTAAGAGATACATAAAATCACTTTAAGAAAGATGTTTTCCAAATCATTAATTTCAGGGGAAACAAATGCACATTAATTGAAAACCAAAATCTCTATTTTGTTGCAAAATTTACTTATTGCATAATACCCTTTTCATAGTAGATTACAAATCATAGTGAAACGATAGAAATGATCTCGAATAGTGGATTTTCCTTCTCGGAAGATATCTAAAAGACTTGGGGAGGGGAGACTCGGCGTGTCGCCCTGACGTACATGTACAGAAGTTTTAGGCTATTTCTCTTTTCTGCTGCTCCCAACAAATATTACCTAGTTGTTGCTTCACCCCAAAAAAAAAAGGAAAAATAAATTCTAGGTTGACAAGTCATTAACTAGTTACATCTAATAATGATAACGACAACTCATGTTTTCTATATTCACTAAGGATGTTGCTTCTCTAAGAAATATAGTGTAAATCGGTATATGTTTGAATTAATTGAAGCAAAAAAAAAAGAGGCAAATCCAATTAATTTTCAAAGCGATGAAGACAATACCAATCATTATTTAATATATCAAACAAACCTTGTTAAAGCACTAAAAATATTTTTGTGTCTTACCTCAATTTGCAAATAAATAAGGGTATTTGCGTTTTACATCCTCCTCGAGCTCCCAAGTGGCTCTTTCTTAGTGTGGTTATAGTTCCACGTCACAACACTTGATCCTTGCTATCAATAATCCATATAGCTTGCTCCTTAAAAGCTGAGTTCTCCTTTGACTTCGAAGGTGTAATCTAGCACATGTTTAAGATTTTGCATATATTTTCCCAATAAAGATACATGAAATATAAAATAAGACGGTTGTCTCACCAGTTCACCCAGTTGTAGTTCATAGCCTCAAGCTAGTTTCACATCCAGCGTGAGACCGTCACCAAATCTACCATTCTTGAGTAATTTGTCCACTTCAGTCGCTGATACACCAATGTAAGAAGTGAAAAGTATTGGGGTTTATCCCACGTCGGTTGTGGAAGGGACATGTAATATTTATAAATGTGGGGGAAAATCTCACCCCTTGAATTAGATTTTGAGGGAGAGAGGTCCAAGATCACTCAATACTAGCATTAGAGCCTAGGTGAGTGACTGTTGTGGCCTCCAACCTAAGCTTGATATGTGAGAGGAGATTTGTTAGAGTTTATCCCATATCGATTATGGAAAAGGCAAGTAGTCACTTTATAAGTGTGAGGAAAAGCCTCACCCTTGAGCTATCTTTTGGATGAAAGAGGTCCAAATTCACCCGATAAAAAGAAATACCCTCCTTAACTTTTCGTCTTAGCTCATGGACTTGATCCTCCAGCGATACTGCTCTCTGCATCCAAAGGTCAACTTCTCTTTTCTTTTCTTTTCCGGTCTCCCCTGTTCCTGCTCTGCTTGGTCACCTATGTCTGCCTTCTTGGTTGACACCGTTTCCATATTCCCTTCCAGAGCATCCATCTTCGCTTTAACTCCATAGACATAGCTGACCTCTTGGACAAAAATGAATGCATGGTTGGTGATTCCCGGAATTTTGTTGACGTCCACTGTCAGGCTGCTGAGAGCACTCGGGGAAAAATGTCGTCAGTTAGCATTCCAGGTACAAAACTTTTAGCTTTCAGCATTTATATTTGGACATTTATCCTGAGTACCTCAGTAATGTTTAATTAGTGTTCCGAAGTGCAAGACAAGAATTAGAATGGAAGGATTCTAGAGAAAGAAAAGAAGCATACAGCCCTGATTTAGGTTATCTTGGTCGAATTTACGAGCACAATTTGAGGCAGAGAGGGAATTTGGCAAGAGTTGGAACGTCCCTGAGGACATCATGTTCTTCCTCTGTTGGGACGTTCCAAGCCCATTACCTACCCCCGCTAACCCTATTCAAGGATCCCGGTATGGTGCAAATCCAAACTTGGGTGGCTGACTCCAACATGCAAACTCTTCATATAGAGGTATGAATTTTGTTGTGCCATAATCCGCACGTACAACTGTTGAGCGTATGCTATTAACCTGTGATGGAGCATTAAAATTGACCGAGCAAATGTTGCAACCTTGGATGCATAGTAGATGAAATTAAGCTCCAACTAGATGGAGAAGAGACAAAAACGAAAAAAGCTAGATTGAATCGTACTGGGTGATCTTGGGTCTCTTTGATCCCGAAAGTTAACTCAAAATGTGTGGTTTTCCCTCATATATAAATTGATCACCAACCCATTTCATAATTGATATGAGATAACTCCAACAAATGTTCATTTATTTTCGAACATTAGAAATCCTTGGAGCACTTTGAATCTATTTCAGTAGACTATCTCATTAGGAAAATGTGCCAACTGTGTTTCCAATGGATGCTCCTGCCGGTAGGAATGAACCCCCATATCCTTCAACGTCTCTTTTGCTCCACGATGTCAAAGGCTTTTCCCCCACTAAGGGGGTTCTTCTATACTGGATGGTTTATTGGACTGAAGTGATTCTTTCGGCAAAAACAGATCTACAAAAGAGAGAACACACATAACAACGTATGCCATCGTGGTAATTTGCTCATGAATTAACAGAGGTACAAAAGAGAGAACACAAAAGCGACACAACACGGGATGCAAATTTTCTTTTCGTTCCTTGCGTGAAGGATGTGCGAGATAAATCAAGGAAATCTAGGACTTAAACAGACGTGGAGAGTGCAGGAAAATTTGGGGAGAAAGCTCCAACTCTTCACAAATCTCAAGCAGTCTCACCTGGTAAAAACTTGCCGATAAGCCTTATGATGAAATTCCGCAACAGAGATTGATTCAACAAAAGGATCGGCAGAGACGAGGAATCAGCTGGCAGAGAGAAACGAGATGAGTGAAGTGAGGACGTGCCTTAGTGAACAGAATCACAGGGAACTTGCAATTCTTTGAAGT
Source organism: Eucalyptus grandis (assembly GCF_016545825.1). Classification (NCBI taxonomy): domain Eukaryota; kingdom Viridiplantae; phylum Streptophyta; class Magnoliopsida; order Myrtales; family Myrtaceae; genus Eucalyptus; species Eucalyptus grandis. The sequence goes on along the minus strand of NC_052617.1, from coordinate 12,387,093 downwards.
CCATGGCCGACAAACAGTACATGGGGTGGGACCTACCTGGAAGATGGGTTTAAAGTGACTTTAAAATTTTCGAGACGCCTTACGCTTTATGCTTGATTATCTCTTTGCTCACCAGTCCGAGTCAGGCAAACGACAAGATTTATCGTCGAGAGGCTTCCATGCACCTTCTCGGAAGATAACCAAAGTGTTTTGGGGTCAAATGGGAGACATTTCTTTTTCCTTTAAAAAAAAAAAAGTCGATTTCATGTCAGAAACTTAGTTATTTTTTGTCAGAAAATATATTCAAGCTTTGTTAGTTGACATAGTTTCTTCGTGACAAAAAACACAGGCCGCATAAACAATGAGGTCCCATAATGTACTGGGAGGATTAGTAAGCCAAACTTTAGGAAATAATTACCTTTATGGGCTTCAACTATTTAGTCTGTTACTTTATTTGCTTCTCTTAGGTAATGGGCTATACTATTGGGTCATCTCTAATTTGATGGCGTTGACTATAGTTTCCTCCTCCCACGAAGCTTTTTCTTGATTTTTCAGTGCCCTTATCACATTTAAGTTGTCTGACTCCACACTTAAGTTCAGCAAAGTGTTCTTAGACATCAATGTCAGAAACTTAGTTGATGCCTCGTGCACTGTGCCGATAAACTTATATTTTGTAAAAGATATTTGAGATTGTTTCTAGCCTGCTTTCACATGGACCTACTTTTTTTGGAAGGAATGATAGTTTTGCAATAAAATGAATTTTTAGGATATGTTTATTTTGCAAAAATTAATAATTTGAAAAATATTTTTTTTGAAAATGACAAAAATAAATAAGTGAAAAACATCTTCATTGACAACAATCATATTTAGATATTCATGTTTTGGGAGGATTAGATATTCATTAACAAACAATCATATTTAGATATTCATTGACAAACAATCATATTTAAATATTCAGAAACAATGAGGTCCCATAATGTACTGGGGGGATTAGTAAGCCAAACTTTAGGAAATAATTACCTCTATGGGCCTCAATTATCCAGTCCGCTATTTTATTTGCTTCTCTTGGGCAGTGGGCTATACTCAAGTTTTCAAATTGGGTCATCTCTAATTTGCAAGCGTTGACTCCTCCCAAGAAGCTTTTTTAATCACATCTAAGTTGTCTAACTCCACACTTAAGTTTAGCGAAGTGTTCTTAGACATTGATGTCAGAAACTTAGTTGACGCCTTGTGCACTGTGCTGATAAATTTATATTCCGTAAAAGATATTTGAAATTGTTTCTAGTCTGCTTTCACATGGACCTACTTTTCTGGAAGGAATGATAATTTTGCAATAAAATGAATTTTCAGGATATACTTATTTTGCAAAAATTAATAATTTGAAAAATATTCTTATTGAAAATGACGGTCATATTACTTACAAAGAATAAATAAGCGAAAAACATCTTCATTGACAACAATCATATTTAGGTATTCATGTTCTGGGAAGATTAGATATTCATTGACAAACAGTCATATTTAAATATTCAAAAACAATGAGGTTCTATAATGTACTGGGAGGATTAGTAAGCCAAACTTTAGGAAATAATTACCTTTATGGGTCTCAACTATCCAGTCTGCTACTTTATTTGCTTCTCTTGGGCAGTGGGCTACACTCAAGTTTTCAAATTGGGTCATCTCTAATTTGTAGGCGTTGAGTATAGTTTCCTCCTCCCACAAAGCTTTTTCTTGATTTATCATTGCCCTTATCACATCTAAGTTGTCTGACTCCACACTTAAGTTCAGTGAAGTGTTCTTAGACATCGATGTCAAAAACTTAGTTGATGCCTTGTGCACTGTGCTAATAAACTTATATTCTGTAAAAGATATTTGAGATTGTTTTTAGTTTGCTTTCACATGGACCTACTTTTCTGGAAGGAATGATAATTTTGCAATAAAATGAATTTTCAGGATATATATATTTGGTAAAAAAATTTCAGGATATATTTATTTCGCAAAAATTAATAATTTGAAAAATATTATTTTTTTCGAAAATGACAGTCATATTACTTACAAAGAATAAATAAGCGAAAAACATCTTCATTGACAACAATCATATTACTTACAATGCATAATTGTAGATAACCCTAATGATGTTATTTTTAAACGTTTGCATCTGAAAATTAAATGCCTTAAAAAACTAAAACAAAATCAATGGCCTTTTATTGTAAAATTTTGAAATTATTGCAAAATATGATTAAATGAATTGTCGACAATAATTCCTATCACTTTATGATTGATGAAGATAATTCCTATTGTTTTATAATTATTGAAGAATTGCAATGAATTTTTAAAGGAGTTTCAGTATTCTATGGATATCCACAAGTCTTGGAGAAATTCTCACGACAAAGTATACTTTAGTTACCACAAATTGTACAAATACGTGATTAAATTGAATGAAATGAATATATAAAAAATAGGGAAAAGTGCCAAAAAAGTCCTAAACCTTTTTTTTGGTGCCGATTTAGTCCTAAACCTTTTTACATTATGCCAATTCAATCATTTCCAACCAATTTTGGCCGGATTTTACTAATTGGAAGTCGGTTGGCCGACGTGGCCTGATCGGCGCTAACGTGAACAACTTTTAATAATATTTTAATACTTTTCTTTTTCTTTTTCTTTTTCTTTTCTCCTCTTCTTCCTTCAGCCGGTCGCCGGGCCTTGGCAACCGGCCAAAGGAAACAGCCGTCGAGGTCAAGGCCGATCTCACCGGCCACCTCGCCAGTGGCCGCGAGGGCGGCCTCACCCATAGCCGGCAAGGGCGAGCCTCGCCCTCGAGGCCTAGGCAATGAGACTTGCCCTCGCTGGATCTGGTGAGGGTCGAGCCTTGCCCATGGTCGGCGAGGGCAAGCCCTGCCAACTCGGCAAGAAGAGGCGGCCTTGAGCTGGCCTTGTGCCGAGCAACTGGAAGCTTCCAACCAGACAACGAGCTCCACGTGCCATTGAAGATCTCTCTCTCTCTCTCTGGCACAACTGTCGAGATTCCCTCTGCTTTGTGATCCTCTCATTCTCCGCGTCTCTCACGTCTCCGACAATGCGAGATGCTTCATCTCAATCGACTACGGAGTGATCCTTCCCCGATCGGAGGAACTCGCGCAATTTGCATGATTCCAAGTTCGGCAAGTAGTGTGCCCGCACACGCTCTTGAGGAAATTCGAATGAGCCCGCCGCCCGCAAGGGCCGAGCTGCCGATGGCGATGTCTGACAACGCCGGGGGGCTCGTACTGGCCGTGGCCTTGAGCGCGTTCATCGGTGCGAGCTTCATCCTCAAGAAGAAGGGCCTCAAGCATGCCACCTCCGACGATACTTGCACAGGTCGGCTTTTTTTCCTACCTTGTGCATTCGTGTTGCTCTGGAATCATGCCTCGGTTCGCAAGTGTAGTGGCTGAGGTCAACCTCAACCTCGCCGACCGTCGCCTCTGGCCGATTGTCGAGGTACAACGACTAGCTAGAGGAAGAAGTGGAGAAGAAAAAAAAAGAAAAATAAATAATAAATAATAAAATAATAAAGAAAAATATTAAAACATTAAAATATTATTAAAAGTTATCCACGTCAGTACCAATTAGGCCATGTCAGCCGACTGATGTCTAGTATGCAAAATCTGGCGAAAATTGGCCGAAAATGACTGAATTGGCACAACGTAAAAATGTTTAGAACTAAATCGGCACCAAAAAAATGTTTAGGACTAAATCGGCACAAAGACAAAAGGTTGGTTTAGGACTTTTTTGGCACTTTTCCCCTTGAGTGGGTCATCAAGATTAGGCAAATGTACCAATAACATCTAAGACACAATAAAACATCAATTGGCCCATGTCATCCATTTGAATTATTCTTGGAAATGCCACGACCCTCCCAGCATGGTTGTTGGGGAAATGACAAGTTTAGAGGTAATGTTGAGTTGGGACCAACAATTCACAATTGGTGCAAGTTTTCCCAAACTCTTACCTCGTGTGGTGTTGGAATATTATGATTGAAATTGATCCATCCCTGAAATCTAAACTAACTTAGAGTCACTAGGAGCCAAGTGAGATATGGAATGATGTCTCATTTCTTATGCAATTAGAGATCTAGAGTGGGTGATTACACTAGTTATCTAACTAGTGCCCTTTCGATTCTAAACTTATTTGTCAACTAATGTGTTAATGCAGTCTTCTTACAAAATTATCGATCTTAAAGTTCTTGTCCGTTAAGTGTCCATGCAATATTTTGTGTGTGTTTAATATGGCTCTAAAGTTTAACCTAAACATTCAACTGAAACAAGCAAATTACAACTTTAAAAAAAAAAAAAAAGACAACAACAACAACAACATGGAAGAAATGCAATCAATTTATCTAAGAAAGCAATGTAAGAACAATTAAATGTAAAGTGCAGTAAAGTAACCAAATATATGTTGGGCAAATAACATAATCTTAGGATAGCAACCCCATGAGTTATGATCAAAATCAGCCTAATTCATTACGTAAAAGATTTATCTACTAAGACTAAAATTATATCAAAAGTGCTCACTAAAATTCCTGAACTAAATGGTTACTAATTTAAAAAACTAAGCATAAACTAATGCTAAAGCTTAACAACCTAATCAAGGCCTCTTTCCAAGCTATATTTCGATATGTTTTTTTTCAATGTTTAAAATTTCCTCTTTTTCGATTATTTTAAAAAATATTATTTTCAGGAAACAAGGACTCGGGTTGGGCTCTTGGGCCCGGTCCGAATACAAGCCGTGCGACGGATATGAAATTGGGCTATTATATCCGCCCCTCTCTTTTTAATTCTAACCTAACTAAGCCCAAATCAGATATACCCTTGACGAGCCGACTTTTATCAAAACTGCATCAAGCCCACACTAAATCCAGTGACCGAAAGCCTACCCATTCGCTCATACCTCACAACAATCAAAACACCATAACACGAATATCTTACTTCAAGCCGAATCAGGTTAACGTCCATCACTGGACTTCCATTGTTAGCCGCCATTTCCAGATGCCACTGTCATCCATCAACTATTCAAGAATTCACAAATACGGTCACTATGATGAACCACGTCCTTACAGGTGGTATTAGAGCCGACTCTTGCAGTGTGTCAGTTTGTGGGGCGTTGTGCCTTAAGGGGTGGAGAATATGACAACTCATGTCCCACAAAAAAACATAACCAATGTGACGACTCCTGTCCCACAAAAGAACAAAACCGTGAGAACAATGGACTATAAGGACCTGGGTCTCAACTGTACACATATTATCAAAATCCTCACGGTTTTATTCTTCTCAAGGTAGCCCATACTACCCTAAGAAAATGCGTATGTATAGTTGGAGGGGTCCAAGTCTTATAAGCTAGCCCAAGACTCCCCTCCTAAACGATGTGAGACATGAGACATGTCCTTAACCTTGCCCACGTGTTGCATACTGCCCCGGGTCTAAGTCGTCACATTCTCCACCCTCGCTCCACATGCTGCCAGAGTTGGTATTCTATGGACAAACTGGTATGGACTCATTCAAGTATCATCACAAGGCCTTTACTTCTCCAACGAGCCTTATTGCTTGACCACCGGCACACGCAAGGTTCACCAGAAAAACAGAGAAGATATTGCTCAGAAACAGTCACGTTAGCCATGAATCATACTAAAAATTTCAACAAACAAGTTTACCAAACGGGTCACCAATATATAGAACAGATCGGGACATGCTCAGATTCGGACGACAACAGAGATTAACTTATAACATAGTCTCATAGGAAATTCGTCAAACAGGTTTTATGCATCAGTTCTAAAGAAATCCAATCGCTCCAAATTGAGGTTCACAACTAGGCCTGAAAAGACTCAATATAGGATGTTTGTACCAAGGAGAAGGAGTTGAAGAAAACGGTTGCGATTTCTTTGGGAGAAATCGCACAACACCTCAGCCACTCTATCTCAAAAACGGGGTATCATGGTGGATTGAGTTTCCGGTTGAAATTAATGTCGGTTATGAAGCTTGAACCAAGAACGAAGCTCTTTGCACTTCATGGTAAAAAACAGAGAAGGGAAGAGTGAGGGAGTTTGCAGATCTGGAATGAAGAAAAAAAAAGCAAAGAGGGCCAATCGACGTTGGTATAGCAACAGAGAAGCTCCCCTAAGTTTTAATACAAGCTTGGGTCGGTGAAATAAACAACGACAACTACAACTTCATCTCTTCAATGACTATGACAGAACACAAAGCTGTAATATGTGGTGAGGGAGCTGATTTCCAACAACGGGCTAAGAAGGTGATGAAAGGAACGAGAATTTGAGGAGAATCCGTGGTAATTTTCTTTCTCCTCCTTCTCTATGAGAAAATCCTCCTGTGGTAATTTTCTTCGTCCCCTTCTTGAGTTTGGATTATGAGTTCTTGTATTGCTTTATAATATGCATAGTAAATACTCAATCTGCTTAAAAGAGACGTATTGCTCAATGAATTGTAATTCTAAGTTATAAAATCTCCGATATTCTAATCAATCTGCTGGATATTTATGTTGATAACAAATTGCTGATTTTTATTTGAGGGAGCATCGGATAGAAGGACAACCGTGTTATCTCCATTCTTGTTGGTTGTGGTGCTTGACATTAAACTTGAAGGCACATTTGATCCAAATCGTTTTAAATTTGTTGGGAACAAACATTGCTATGCTATTTGCTTCTCTAGGGGATTAGTAAGTTTCAAATCATCCCTGTTTCACCCCTATGCTCTCATATGATTGTGTGTATTGATTTTGCACTCTTGTCTCTATATTTCTCAGAATTCTCTATATATGTAATTGTTACTTTGTTAAACATGATAGCACCCGACTATTTGAATGAAACAGGTCTAGAAAGGTCAATCCACAGTTTCCCTATTTGCTTCATCTTAGAATGAAGGTAGATTTTTAGTTTGCTTCTTGAATTTTGGCGAAGACCAGTTTCCAACGTGGGTTTTGTTGTATCTTTGTTTCTGATCTCTCTTAGAACTATGATTCGAAGTTTCTTAAGATATATCCAAAGCTTCAGCCTACCCCGCTCCGGCTTGAGGAGGATCTAGAATAGCTTGAAGTTCTTGAGAATGGTTATAAAATGAAGGTAAAACAGACATTTCCTTGCTTCTTTTCATCAGTAAATCCTCGAGCTACTTGAAAAATGCAAAGATGTAAAGTTTTGGTAGTTATGAAGGTGGTGTAACATATTGGCGGTTGTTTTTGGCCAAAATAAGGATGGCAATTTCTCAACTTTTTTGGATTCCTCATCTAATGTGAGGCTAAAATTAGGAAGTAGATCTCATACCATGTTGGTGAAATCTTCATCTTCTAAATAAATACTTTTCTAGCTAGAATTTCAATCAACTCTCTTCTTGAAGCTATTAGGATGCCTTCATCCAACAAAAAACATCTATATACTAAAATTCCTGAACAAGCATCACTACTAATAGAAAATAAACAAGCAGTTTCTTTTTCTGGCATTCTGATTGCACGACCAATTTTTGTTTTTTACTTGAACAGGATGATAAAGGTTGATCGTGAAGCTCATGGTGTTGATCCTCCAGAAGATGTTGATAAAATAGAATCATTTATTTCTTTACTTTTTTGGTCGATAAATAAAATTATTTATGCATGAAAGGAACTTGACCTAGGTTGATGGGATTTTATTGTTTTTTTTTTCTTTTTTGGGTCAATGTGTACTTGTAAGTTTATGTCAGACTTCAACTTGGTCAAAGTTATTTAGCCTTGTTCGGCTCGAGCGTGAGCGAATTCGGGAGACACGGTAGCACTGATTTTGTGTCATGCTTTTTTTCGTTAGGTAACGTTATCTACTCGTCTAGATGATCTTTAATATACGGGCTTACAAACACATCGTGGCAGCTGGTCATCTCACCCCTCTCTTCTTGTCCTTTTCTTTTTTTTCTCACCCCAAGGCTTGCGGCCGCCATGCCCAGAGCTCAACCTTGAGTAATCGAGGTCCCGAGCTTGAGATACAGCAGACTAGCCAAATGCTAATATTGATCATTGCCCATTATTGTAGCTATGTTGGTGCCGGGCGGACCTGCTCAATTGCTATTTGCAATAGTGCCTGAACTGCTGCTGCTAGTCTGTGCGGAGTGTACAGCCGCTATGGGAGCATTCCTTTTGCGTGCCTTTCCAACTTTCCCTGGATCCTAATTTGGAGGATATCCATTCAATTCATCTCATGCCTAACCTTCTCACTTTAGGTTTCCTGAACAGTACTTTCCTAGGACTTTGCTCTTCCAACCCAGACGGCAGCATCCTCGATCTTCTTTTCCCTGCCCCTGACAATTGATCATTGGCAATCCTCCTGATCATGGAATAAATCTTATCGAAGGAATGGAGTGGCTTAAAGTTGACAATTTGAGAACAAACATTGTCATAGGTCTCGACATTAAGGCTCATAAGAAACTAGTAAACCTTCTTCAGCTCTTTCTTCTTTGCGTACTTCATGGCTGCAACATGGGTGAATTCTAGGATATCATCATAATCCTATAAGGCCTTCAATTTGGTGCAAATATTCCATGAGTGAGAGTCCTCCTTATTGTAGCAGCCCAATCTTGGTTTTGATCTCGTGGATTCGAGATCCATTACCTTGGTCAATCTCTCCTTTAGCTCCTCCCACATTATCTTGGCTTCCTTTGCATATGCCACGCTTCTCTATATACTCTTGTCAAGGAAATTGAAAATCCATGAAACTATTATGGAATTACAATGTATCGAGTATTAAATTGGGATGCCATTGGATTTGGATTCTCTAACAGTCAGTCGATATACAGAGTTTGTTTTTCACCTGCAATGTTTTGTCGCTTTCGACTATGTTGCCTAATTATCTTTGGGTTAGCACACATGAAACAAGTATGCTTTTGGGTTTGTGTGAGGTGTTGAGGTGATATGGTGAGGAAAGGTCAATCACCCTCTTTGCAGGTGCTTCCTCAGCCACATCGCAAATGATGTGGGTTGATTTGTTTGACGTGTTCTAAACACTTTGCTCGATTACCACAAGAGAAACTGTAATTACATGCATTACTTAATTGTACAGTATAAACAAAAATCCAGTATGTAGTTTAATAGGAAAGGAAAAGAAATAATTACAAAATAGCTCTAGCTAATTATGAGAGATATACCAGATATTATGTTAACTAACAAGTATTGATAAGAGATATGCTAAATATTAACCAAAACAGCAAGAAAAATTTCAGCTAATCTTTCATAATAGTCCTGTTAGAACATCATACTAGTCAAAATGCTGCAGCGATAGGAGGAAGAGTAGAAGGGGAACCACCAAAAGTCGGATCCAGTTCAGGCGGTTCTTCAAGATGTTGCAGTCCTCTGCAAGGAGTCAGATGCAGTTTCTCGAACAATCGCACTATTTCGAGTTCCCAAAGAGGCGGAAGATTGAGGTAGTCGCGAAGATGGGTCCATTGATTGGTTCGGGGTTGCTCACCTAGTTGTAATTCAGAGCCTCCAGATTGCAGTCCTTCGAGTTCCAAAAGAGGCGGATCATTGAGGCATTCGGGAAGAGGGGTCAATTCATTTGTCCGGGATTGTTCACTTAAGTGGAGTTCAGAGCCTCCTGATCCCCGTCCTTCGAGTTCCAAAGGAGGCAGATGGTCGAGGCAGTCGTGAAAAAGGGTCGATTCATTTGTCGGGCATCGCTCGAGGCAGTTGGAAAGAGGGGTCGATTCGTTTGTTCGGGATTGCTCACCTAGTTGCAGTTCAGGGCCACGGTCCAGTGTCATATCCAGCGTGAGACCATGATCAAATCTACCCATGTCATGCAAATTTTTCACTTTAGTCGCGAGGCCACTCACCTGATCCTTGGACAAGAGATGAGAAAAGAAATGTCCCTCTCTAACTTTGCGTCCTAGGTCGTGGACTTGATCCTCCAGCGATCCTACACTTTGCATCCACAACTCAATTTCTTTCTTCCTTTTCTTTCCCGGTCTCCTCTCTTCCTGCTTTAATTGGTTACCCACGTCGTCCTTCCTGGCTGACAAGATTCGCATATTCATTTCCAGATCATCCATCTTCGCTTTGACTCCAAGGACCTCGCTGACTTTTTGAAAAATACCGATGCCATAGGCGGCTCCCACTGTAAGACTGCAGGTAGCATTAGGGTAAAGTTGCTATTAATTAGGGGAAAAACTGTGGGAATTCAAACCAACAACTTAATGCGCTTTTGATGCTGCTATAAATTGAGGCAAAGAAGCAATTGGCAAATGGGAACGTCTCAAGGACAAGTTCGTTCTTTCTTGAGAAATTCCAGGCCCATGAGCTAATCCCTATTATTAGTGCAAATCAATGCAATAGTTGATAAAAAATTATTCGATCTGAATTGACCCATTTTTTTTAAAATACCATTTTAGTGATCTTTACTAGGTCCAACCACAAATAGACCATATCAACGCGACCCATAGTATTTTAACACATCCTTATTTAAACAAACCTATGAAAACAAATACCCACCCATATAAAAAATCTAAGCTATTCACGTAAATATCTACTTGAATAAAATTTCATATCAAATTAAGAAAAGTGAATTAACAAAATAAAAAGATGTTAGTAAATAAAATAAAAATGTAAAAAGAAACTAAAAATTATAACATTCGTAAATAATTAGAAAAGAATGCACGTATTGTAGCCGCATACATTTTGAATGCATGCCTTAACATGTGTTTTAGGGCTATCCTAAAGAAAACACCCTCGAAAGACAGAAATACAGAATTGGTGTTTCAAAAAGTGGTAAGAGACAAAATTGTACTAAATGAGAAGAACCAAATTAAGTAAAATGATTACGCTTTCAACAGCAGACCCCACATCAAGTAGATAGCTCCCGACGTCTCCCTCGTCGTCGTTGTCTCCATCCTCATCGTCCAGGGCATCCTCACTGCCTCCTACAGAGTGAATGGCGACCAAACGAAAAGTTGTTCAGTGAACGCATCTTGAATTAATCCGAAAGAAAAAGAAAGGACTACCCCACAACATCGTCCTTTATGGATTGAATATGGCTACCAAGCCTAGAATGATGTCTATTAAGATCAGCAGGCGGAGTAGATGCCAGTGGAAGCACGTTAATGGAGCGCCTAATCGGCAAGGACGCAAATGCGTGGGCCTTCTAAACGATCCAACGAAGTCTGACCAGGGATAAGAAGTTGGCAATTCTAAGTGTCACTATTGGTGGGCAACTTACAGTGAAATCTGCCTATTATTCTTTGGAACTGTGCAGGAGATACCATGGAAGAAGGGACATTCAAACTCAAACAACGTGAATCAGAAGGCATGGGGAAGGCCATTTGGAGTCGGAACCGTGAATGCCTATTTCATTTAATGTCGACCTCAATTCTTTTAAGGCCTTTCCCCCATTGACAGGGTTGTTCTGTGCTGAAAAGTGTATTGGAATGAAGCAATTCTTTTGGCAAGAAAAGAAAAGAAACGAAAAAAGAAAAAGAAAAAAGAAAACACAAATATAGCAATGTATGGTATCATGGTAATTTGCTCATAAATTAACATCTACAAAACGAGAGAACAGACAATTCACACAACACAGGATGTCAATTTTCTTCTCGTTTCTTGTGTGAAGGATGTGTGAAATAAATCAAGGAAAACGAGGCCCGACAGTTTACCAGTACCATTTCCACGGAGAGCGCAGGAACATCTAGAGAAAAAGATAAAAAGAAAAAAAAAAAAAAAAAAGCTCCGGATTTGCACTAATCGAAAGCAGTCTCACCTGGTAAGAGCTTGCCGATAATCCTCCGAAGGAAGTACCGCAACCAGAGATTAATTCAAAAATGGAATTAACAGACAGTACAGGGAGAGTAAAGGAAGGAATGGCTGCGAGAGAGAGAAGCCAAAGTCGGGGAAAATGGTGAAGTGAACAGACGCGTAGTGAACTTCGCAGACGCACTGCTCTTTTAATTCAATGCACGGAGTGAAATTCTTGAGGCATGGTGTCTCCGCGGAGGACACCTTCCTGGAAGATGGTTGAGGCGGACAGCCGCTGGGATCATCATCGAGAGTCTCGCATCCACCTTCTTGGAAATAGCCGAAGTCTTTCAGTTCACACTCATCGGTGGCACCTTTTAACCCCAAGATGGTTGGTTTCATGTAAGAAACTAGTTGATTAATGCCCTCTTTTCTGGAAGACAGGATAATCGGGTAATCAAATAAATAATCACCGTACGTTTGTTTCAGGAAAAATCAATAATTCCAAAATGATTTTTATAAAAATAATTACTTGCATCGCTTATTAATATAGATCGATGAAAAGCATTTTTTTAATGATGAAAATATTTACATATAAATTATTATTGATAATTATATTATTATCTATTAATTAATTAATTCTAAATGCTTTAGACAATCATTTTAATAAAATTATCGATTTTTGATGGAACAACGGAGTCTTGGTTGGAAAGCGAAATCTCTTTTTTGTGGTAATATTAGTTATTGCGTAAAAACCCTTTTTCATATGTTGCAAAACTACACGCGACAATGTTCTCCGACCGAGGGGAGAGACGCAAGATTTGACCGAGGGGAGGGAGGTGTACCAGACCTTCCTGGAACTTCTTTTCTTCTCCTTTCTTTTTTGTTTCCTGACCTTTTTCTACTCAGAGGAAGCACGAAAACGCGGGAAAAGATGAGACCGCGATCGAGTTAACTTGGCTTGAAAACAGTATTAGATGTTTAAAGTAAAATAAGAATTGAAGAAAAAAAATTAAATGTTTAAAGTGTTATATTCCATAATAACAATCATATATAGATTATCGTGCATATTTTTGGGAATTTTACTTTTTATGAGTATACTTTCTATACATGAAGATTTTGTTTCAAATATCTGTATGTAATGTAAACATTAATTCCATAAATATCGAGTATAATTCCAATTACTTATTTCACTTGCACACTTTTTATACATTGATTATTTGGATTATCAAATCATGGGATAATTCCAAATAAGGATCCAAAGTTGACCGAATTTCTCAAATAATTATCTGAAATGAACTTTGTGTCAAATAAAGACCTAAAGTTGACCCATTGTCTCAAATAAGGACCCAAAGTGGTTGAATCAATTCCAAATAAGAACCCGAGCTTACATGTGACATTTCCGACAATTAGAGTTTGGGCAATTTTGTCCAAAAAAAATATAGGGAAAATTAACAAATCCTAAAACAAAAAAAAAAAAAAAAAAAAAAAAAAAACCCTAGGTTTTCTATGGTCTCCCCGAAGTCAAAAACCAAAGTTCTCCCATTCCTTGTACCCATCCTCCGCAAAGTCGAAAACCCAAATTCTCCACTTGATTGAGGCATGAATTCAAAAAAAAAGAAGAAAACTAGATGCTTCTTTCTTTGTTTGCGAAGACCTAAATTCTCCACCGGTCGAGCAAGGTGAGGAGCGACAAGAATCAAGTTGTGATGATGATTGGGCAGCGATTTGGTTGAGGAGTAGCGGGGAGAAGAAAGAAGAAAACGTAAATATCTAAATGAATAACCTAAACTTAATTAATTTAGAATTTTCCCTTTTTTTCCAATCACAAATTTCTAACAAAATTGCTCCCATTTTAATTGCCGAAAAATGTCCACCGGCGAACTAAGGCCCTCAATAGAGATTAACTTGATCACTTCGGGTCCTTATTTGAAACAATAATTCTATTTCGGATCATTATTTGACACAATGTTCACTTTAGATCCTTATTTAAGAAAATAGATTCACTCCAGGTCCTTATTTGGAATTTTTCCTCAAATCATTCATCTCAAGAGCAACTATTTTGTAGATCATGAATCCTCATTCCAATTTCATGCGTTAAACAAAGAGGTGGGAGTCAAATTTAATTTTTCCTTTTTGGAATTATGTTGTTTGTATTGGCTTTTTCAATAGAATTGTATGTTGCTCATGATCAATTTGTTTAGCCACGAAAGATGACAAATAGTCCCTTTACCAAAAAAAAAAAAAAAAAGATGATAAATAGTCAGTATTAGAGGACTTGAAGGTTGCAAAAGAAGATTAAAGATAACCTCTACCATCATGACCATGCTCATCTGCCACTTTCTTCCCATGAAGAAAAAAATTGGTCAAATGGTTCTTCTATATGAGAAGGTAAGTTGTCATTCTTTCTTATTTGCACTTTGCTTTGTTTGAGTTATTTCCAATAATACATCCATGTTACAATCAAGGACAACATTGCTGACGTTTTCGAGATTTGCTGAAGGAAGGAAATATATATTTGTTGAAGAATTCTTCAGTTGTTAAGAAATAGGATGTTTATCTTTGTCATTGTAATTTCAATTAAAAAGGTCTATCCTTCTTTTAGTTACTATGACCCTCACTACCTCGAGACCTACTAAGATTTATATAGATTATTGTGTTGCAGGAAATAATCTTTTTTATATTTCTTTGTTTTTCTAAACTAAATTATTCATTGTTTGGCAACTATGGAGAGCATTTGAAGAAAGAACAGTTGGTTCTACGTTTCTAGTGGTTTTAAGCGAATGATCACGGTAAGAGGTCAAGCTTTTTATCGTGATATATGCGTATCTGTTAACTACCCAATAATAAGTTCTCTACATAATGTATACAACGTTGGTTTATTTATAATCTTTGATTTTGCAATTACGAGAAATATATACATACGCTGTTATTTTCTAGGTTTCGTGGTGAAGTTGAGGTAGAAGACAGTACAGCATGTGGAGCGTTTAGAATCTTTTAACAAGAAGCTCAGAAGAAATAGGGAAGTCAGCAAGCGAATTGAACAATGAGGATTGTGAGAATGCGAAAAGTGATGAAAGTGTACATTACTAGTTAGTGTCCTTTCTAATTAATCCTATGTCAATTGTTTTATCATTCATTTATGTTCCATTTGGTCATCTAGATCTAAATAGGATAGAATGTGAAATTCATGGATTTTATTATATCCTATCTATTATTTAATGAGTCGCGATAACAAAGATGGATATTTTCCCATCATAAATGAAACCAAAGAGAGATGATAACAATCTCTCTCAATATTCTTGCCTACTTCATTTATTTTTCTTATCTTTTCCTCTCTTTTTTATTTATTTTTTCTCCTTCCATCATTCTCTAATAAATTTTTATTAAATAGGAAATTTTATAAATATATTTAAAATACTTAAAATATGTAATAAATATATTACATATATACATATACATATGTGTGTGTGTATATATATATATATATATAGATGATGATCGACCGATTATGGAGTGTTGATCCCGACCAAGCTTTCTCGCTGACAAGGACGAAGGAAACGTCTTGCTTAAGCTTCTTCCCTTTGGCTTTTATTTTATATTATTTTATTTATAACCTTTCTTTTGGCTTAAGCTTCCGCACACCACCGCTTACGTTCTCCCTTTTTCTTCTTTCCAGTGAAATTTTTCGTTGACCAAAACTACCGATTGTATCTCTTTCGCTCAATCATTCTTGTCCTCTCCTTGACCCCCACGAAAAAAACAAAAGAGACGAAAAGCCCACCGCTTCCAGCTCTTTGACCCCGCGCGCGCGCTCTTCTCCTTTAGCCCCTTCACGTGGTGATGGCGAGAGATCCCCATGTGGGGTGGTCGAGCTCGAGATGCCCGGATGGAGGCTTCCGCAGGATCGCGGGGCAGCGGACGAGGCGCGATCGACAAGCACCGGCGCTTGCTCGGGGAAGGAGGTCCACGGCCTGTGGTGGACCATCAAGATTTTCCCCTGACCGAGAATCACGTTCAAAAAAGGCATAAACCTATTACAATTGTTCCAATTCAGTTCTAACTTCTTTTTATCAAATAAAAAAATTATGAGAAGTTATTACATAATATAATAGCCCATACATAACAAATAAATAATATTAATATTAATTTAATCTGTGCTCAGTAAGATGCTTACTAGGAATTTAACAAGGTGGAAATATCTTTTGTCAAACAACAGACTCTATATTTGAAAAGTAAAATATATTGGCCTATTAAAAGAATCATCCCTCATCACAAAAAGAACTACATTAGATGTTTTAATTAATAACTTATAGGAAATTAAAAGAAAAAAGTTATCGATTATTACAAAAAGTCTATAGAACAAATATAATAATTTTTTTTAGGTTATATAGTCATGGGCATTAGTCATAAATTAATATGGCGAAGCACATAATTATTGATAACTCTTATTATTAAAACTCTACCTCTAGCAGAATTCTGATAACTTTGTAGTTGATGTGAATAAAGCCCTGCATTCAATATCATTCGTACCCCGTTCAGTTGATGAGAACAAAGTAAGTTGAATAATGTATATAAAAATCCGTATGACAAAGCATTTCACCAACAAATAATCTCAATGTCTCAATAAAAAATTTCTTGACTTGGTAGCCCATATTTGACAAACAAACGAGATCAATATGATCAAAACAAGATAATACATATTTTATGTACAAGCGAACATTATCAAATAAACAATAAATTACCTATTAAAATGAACACT
Source organism: Eucalyptus grandis (assembly GCF_016545825.1). NCBI lineage: Eukaryota > Viridiplantae > Streptophyta > Magnoliopsida > Myrtales > Myrtaceae > Eucalyptus > Eucalyptus grandis. The sequence continues at coordinate 12,370,625 of NC_052617.1, read as the reverse complement.
TTATCGAAAAAAAATAATCACTATAAAAGGAATATGACTTGATACCCACTGTTTAAAAAATAATATGATTTTAAAGGATCAACAAAAAAGAATCATCACTAAAGCATTATAACTAATGTGTTCCAGATAAATGAATGCTATATGACTAATAAAATAATCACATTAAACATAAATAAAATAATCCATTAACTACTAAAATTTATAGAATATATTTCAAGGGTCATATTACATGATTATGCATATTTCATTAATAAATATTGAAAACACAATTAGTTGTGACCAATGGTTAAATGCATAATCAAAGATAACTCTTTTCATTTTGAATAATAACGATTTATGCAATGTTTCCATGTCATCTTACTAGTTAAGAGTATTTGGTGCAATTTTTCTATTTTTTGTGGATTTCCTCATGTAAATTGCAGCTAAAATGAGGAAGTAGATCTCGTTACATGTTGGAGATATCACCTTCAAGATAAATACTTTCTAAAATTTCGATCACTTCTTTTCGTTACTCTTTAGGATTCTTTCATCCGACAAAAAACTCCATATACTGACATTACTGGATCCCAAACGGGTCACGAATGGAACAGAAAGCTAACCATTTCTTTTTCCGGCATCCTAATTGCACGGTTCATTTTCTTTTTACTTATGCAGGTGATAAAGGTTGATCATGAGGCTTATGGTGTTGATACTCCAGCAGATGATAAAATATATTCATTTATGCACGAGAAGAACTTGTCCTAAGTACACGGAATTTTCTTGTTCTTTTTTTCTTCAGTTAATATGTACTTGTAAGCTAAAGATGTCACACTTCCATCTTGCTCAAAGTTAGTTAGCCTTGTTCGGCTCGAGGGTGAGAGAATTCAAGAGACACGGGAGCTCTGATTTTGCGTCGTGCTTTGCTTTGTTATGTAATGTTGACTTATCTTATTGTCCAGGCGATCTATAACATACGGGGCTTACGAATACATCGTGTCAGATGGTAATACCTTCTGATAATAGGTTTCTGGTTCTCTGCAGTGCATGGAGTCAAGATAGGTGCTAGTGTATGTGGGAAAATTGCCAATAGTAGTCGTACCTTTGGCCCTTTTTAAGGAAATTGTAGATTGAAAAATGATTGATTCTCTGATTTTAGAAGAATGCTTCCCAATTAGACTCTATAAATCACCCCTATTGTTGTTGTTAATTACATGGATGCCATTAAGCGGCATTCGGACCACTTTTGGGTTGTTTTCTTCAGTTGATCACTCTTGTAGATTATGTGCAAAACCGTTTTTCTTTCGGTTAAAGTTCTCGAAGAGTTGTGTCATAAGTAGCATACAAAGAAGGATCGCGCATATCTTCTTTCACCGTTGCCGTAATTAATTATGAAGAATCCGTAATTATCTCGCTCGAATCTGCTTTCACTTCTTCCAAAGATAGAGTTGGATAAAGGAGAGCAGAGCATGTGAGAGAGGACGAGAGTTGAAAGCGAGTCATTATATTATTGGATTTAGTTATTATTTCAGAAGTCAGAGAAAAGGGAGATAAAAATAAATAAAAATGAAGAGGGGTTATGTCAAGTGCAGTGCACCCAGACATGTTAGCATTTGAGGAGTTTCACGATAAGTTTAAAAGAGAACTTGGGCTGAACATAAACTAAAAGCACTCGAATTTGAACATGAGTAGGCAGAGAGGAAATGTCATTTAGTGGATACCCAACTGTCAATCTAAGCTCAGTCAACATATATGCCATCAAGATAACTCCCCCAATAAATAAAGGCAAAAAAGAAGAAAGAAACCCTTTAAGCTGTAAGTTCTCGTCCAAACATCAAGCTTGTCATAATGCTGCAATAACACAGAAACGAAAAAAAATGAAAATATAAATTTCCACTATCACGGGTTACGTTAAATGGAAATGATAAAGAGAGGTGGTTCTAAAATTCTCTCTAACTTGGGACCATCTGCAAATCCCGAGTTGCTTAATGAAATCACAGATGATCTTGCCCGCCAACATCCCGGTCATATTCATCAACGCCCTCAGACCCACCGCCACAACCCCCACTTCCAGCTTCCCCAACCCGTCTATTCTAGTTTTTACACTTCCGCTTCCAGCCCTTGAGATATCTCCTCGGGAGGAGTTGATACATGGACAAGCTCGTGGCAATTCATTTGCTCGCACACATCCCTCGATCGCGACGTCACGATTAATTTGCATCCATTTCTTCCTAGGGCTATACCTACTTCTTTCAAAGAGTAATATTTCCCAACGCCATCCAAGATAAAGAGGAGTCTCCTACCCTGCAATGCCGCCTTCAGTCTTGCGCCCCAGTAAACACAGCCCACCTTCGTCAAATCTAGTTCGAGATAGTTCGCAATTTCAGTTTGTATTGTACCGACAGTGCCTGCTTGCGATACAGTGACCAGACAAGCACCATCGAACCTTGAACAATCTTGCACTATCTGATCATGTATATGCTTCGCAAGAAAGGTTTTGCCCACTCCTGCCTGTCCCCAAACACCCACTTGGAGCAACTCTTCGTTCATCAAGCAATCCCAGATCTCATCCCTTTTTGTTTGAGAAGCTTGTCCCACTAGTTCACCTGGTTGTAGTTCATAGCCTCGGGCCGGTTTCACATCCAGCGTGAGACCGGTATCAAATCTACCCTTCTCTTGCAATTTGTCCACTTTAGTCGCAAGGCCACTCACCTGATACGCCAATATGAGACGAGAAAGGAAATGCCCATCTCTGACTTTTCGTCCTAACTCATGGACTTGATCCTCCAGCGATCCTGCTCTTTGCATCCACCGGTCAACTTCTCTCTTCCTTTTCTTTCCCGGTCTCCTCTCGTCTTGCTCTAGTTGGGAACTTATGTCAGCCTTCCTGGCTGACACCGTTTCCATATTCATTTCCAGAGCATCCATATTCGCTTCGACTCTGCTGAGGTCGATGATCTTTGGAGTAAGACTCAAGACATTGTTGGCGAGTCCCACAATTGCGTTGACATCCATTGTCCGACTGCTGAGACCATTAGGGGAAAGATGCAAATTAGTACTCCAGGCACAAAACTTTTTAGCTTTCAGCATTATGTTTTGACTTTTCTCCCACAATTGAGTACTTACAGCAGATATTTCCGAGTTTTAATTGCAAATTAGGATTCGAGGTGCAACAAAAGAATGAAAATGGAAGGACTCTAGAGAAAGAAAAAAGAAGCATACAGCCATGGCGTGGGTTGTCTTTGGGGAATTTGCTATGGGAGAACCTGCAGGGAATCGAAACGACAACTTAAATCGTTTTGGACGCTGCTATAATTTGAGGCGAAGAAACGATTGGCAAGAGTGGGAACGTCCCGAGGATACGTTCTTCCTTCGTTGAGAAATTCCAACTTCATGAGCTCCCCCGAAAAACCCTGACCATGGTAAACTGCAAATCGAAACTTGGGCGGCTGACTCCACAGGCCTCAAGTAAGTGTATCGGAGAGCTTTGGAAAAATGTGAAGTCCTTGGACTCAGGCGACTGGAAGCGAGCTCCGCGGCGAGCGCCGACCAGGCAACAGGCGACGACCGGCCAAGCCTCCGACCAGGCGACCGGAGGCGAGCATCGGTGGGGCGCCGAGATCGCGCGATCTTGGGCGAGGTAGATCTGGACCCTCCTCGGCGACTGGCGGAAGAGCGAGAAGAAGAATGAGAATGGAAGGAATTGAAAGTGGTTTTTCTTTTTCTTTCTTCCTTTTTTTTTTTTTTGGGGTGGGGGTGGTGGTGAATTTGGGATTTTGAAGAAGAAGAAGACGACGACGAAGATAGAAGGGGGAGTCGTCAGATTCGTGTGCGCTAATGGACGCCAGACGCAAACAGTGGTGGCGTGAATTATGTTGTGTCACAATCCACCCCTCCAAAAGTAATCCTTTCGGGATCAGTTATCGGAGGAAAACGAGCAAAAATCATTCTCCAAATTAACGTTTGGACTGAAAACAAGGCGCTCTTTGATATAAGATAATCGATTGGAAAGCGAAAAAGCTTTCGGAAACATATTGCTTTTTCTCATTTTCTCTTCCTACTTGTGATTTCACTAGTGATTTCACTAACTACCGACGTGATCAGACGAGCAATTCGAGATGGTTAAGGTTCGAATGTGTCGAGGCCATCAACAGAGGAGGACAGTCACGAGAAAGGAAAAAGAAAAACAGGACTAGAGACGGTGAGAAATGATAGTTCTGCTAAAAAAATGTGCCGAATCTAATCTAGCAAATCAAATGACGGCCCACCGGCACTAGCTACGAGGAGAGCGCCGGACAAATTTAGGAAACGGAGGAGAGCTCACCCGGTAAAAAAACTTGCCAATAATCCTCCGAATGAAACCCCGCAACGAGAGATTAATTCAAAAACGGAATATATGCGGGAGGAAGGAGTAAAGGAAGGAAATAGCTAGGAGAGAAAAGCTTCCCATCGAGATATATAATGAAGTGAATAGAAGCATAGTTTCCAGACGTACCCCCAAGTACACGCCTGCGGGCATGCAAGGGGTCAACCGGGGACTGTCTCGAAATACCGACGTTGACATTGGAGGCATTCTTTTCCTCTTTTAGCTCTGCTTCGTCACCGCATCGCGTGAGCCAACGTACCCGGACGATACGTTCTTCTTTTTTCTGAACCAAAAAAAAAAAGTTATCGTTGATGATGAAAATAGAGTTAAGGTTTTAAACTATATAGACAATTGTTTTCAAGAAAATGACTCGCAAGTTGTTGATTTTAAGTGAAATAAACGGATCATCAGTTGAAAAAAATGTAATCTCTCCTTTGTTATAAATCTTGCTGATTGTGATAGCCTAGCACCATCAAGAATAGAGGATACTCAAAAGACATAACCTCATATAGAAATCAATAACTTGTTATCAATATATGTATTTCTATACATATGTATGATACATCAACAAGTTAATTATAATATCAGAGTTGGCTCACACGAACCCAACAAGTACAAACTCAGAAACAATAAACTAGCTAAGCTCATACTTTAGAACTCCTACTACCAAAAGTTCTCTACTGACATCAATAGTCAAATCCATTGATCAATATTTATCAAATTATAAGGCAAGGCAATGGTTCATTCCATCGACCAATCTATTATTCAATATCTAACCATGGTAACAACATGACATCTAGTGACTAGGTGACCAATATTCCCATCAACAAGGTCTTTACTTATTATCAGCCGGTGGTTCGGCCCCGAAAGATATCTTAGAACTCGTATGCATACTCAAAACTCCTAATTGGCTTCATAATGATATTGAGCACCAAACCATTATCCTCCAAAACCAGAAATCCATACCTTAGGCCATATGACAAACCAAAGTAAATAACCTTTCACAACTCAACTCATCTACCAAAAATACATTCCATAAGTCATTTCTCAAATCATTATAGAAATTTATTTTATAAACCAGATTTGCAAAGCAAAACATACATATAAACTTTCATAATACCTTTTGTAACACATTTCTAAAACCATTCATGAATAACTAAAGAGGAGTAATTGTCCGATTCAGATTTTATACAATAAAAATACCATTTCATAATTCATAATACATCACTTACAAAATATGAGTTTACAAACTTGAAAAGGAAATAAAGTGTCACTCACTTGGGGAAGTCTAAAAACCAACATCAATCAATGCTCACACAAATCAATGAACTCCTGATCTTCAACATCAAAATCAAGTAAAATGATACATCAACTATAAATCAACTAAACTATGCTTAATCGCCAATAAAACGAGTCCTACACACTAATAACGAGTCCTACACACTAATAAAATGCTTGCTCAAAGCAAAAAGTCAAAGCTGTCCAAGTCCCTTTGTGTCAAACCCCATGGCTCTATAATACCCTAATCTCTTGTTTCCATGTAATTTCACAATTTAAAAACTCATAAATCAGACCCTGTAGTTCAAATTTCATATAACTCAAAGGTTATGCCATAATTCTAAAAACTACTCCGATTAAATGGATAAAAGACATTAATCCTTAGCGAGCGTTGCAAAAACGAAGTCAATCCAGTTTGGCGAGGTCTCTGTGATGTATATGCGAGAAACCCTTCTTTTCTTCTTTCTATTATTTCTCTTTTTTTCTTCTCTTTTCTTTTCCTACCCTATGCGTGCCCTTTTTTTCCAATATAACTCTTCTTTTTTCATTTTTTTTTCATTTTAAATTCAACCCCACTTTCGATGAAGTCAACAAGGCAACATTACACTTGTTGCATCATATCCTTGTCATGGTAGATTAAAAATAGTTTGAAAAACGGTAGAACTTAGCACGAATCTTGGGTTTGCCTTCTAGGAAGATAGCTAGAAGACTTGGAGTATGTTCACGTTACCTTCTAGGAACATAGCTAGAAGGCCGGAGAGTATTGGGAGGGGCGAGTTTTTGACGAGGAACAGTACCTTACTTTGGCCGCGTTTCTTTTATGTTAAAAACTAGCCGAGGATATAAGAGGATATAATGCGATAGCCCATATTGGGAAAATTAATGATATTAGAGGAGTATAATAATGGTTAGACATTTTTCCACAAATAAATGACTATTAAAAATAAATAAATAAATAAATAAATAAATAAAGGAAATAAGATGACAATTTCGTTTTTTTCACTTGTTAATGTGACTAAATTTGTAATTACAGATAACTTTAATAATAATACTTTTTCAAAAAATTATATGGAAGCTAAACATAAACAAAAAAGAAAAAAAAAATTAAGGGCTAGTTTATTTAAATTTTTAAAATTATTCAAATATCATTAAATAGAAAATCAATGACAATTCCTATCACTCTAACAAAAAAAAAGTCTTAAACCTATTGCAATTGTGACAATTCAGTCATAAACTTTTTTTGGCCAATTTAGTCCTAAATCTTTTACAATTGTGCTAATTCAGTCCATCGGCCAAAATTTGCCAATCGGCGTTGACGTGGACGCGGGCGTCCGCGAACGCTAACGTGGCATTTTTAATTATTTTTTAAAATTTTTAAATATTTTTTTGAATTTTTGAATTCTTTTTTTTTTTTTTTTTTCCCCATCTTCTTCTTCCCCTGGCCGATCGGCGAGGTCAACCTTGCCGGCCAATGGCGAGACTCGCCCCTGCCGGCCGGTGGCAAGGGCCGGTGAGGTCAGCCTCACTAGTCACTGGCGAGGGCAAGGCCGCACTAGATTTGGCGAGGTCAACCTCGCCGGCCACTGGTGAGGGCAAGGCCCCGCCAGATCCAACAAGCTCGACCCTCACTAGATTCGACAGGGCGATTTGGCGATGGCAGCCTTGCTAACCACTAGCAAGGTCGACTCTTGCTTTGGTTGGGCGAGGCCCTACCGGATCTGGAAAGGGCTGAGCTCATCGGATCTGGTGGGGCCTCACCTTCGCCGGCCCTCGCCTCCGGTCGGCATCAGCTGGCTAGGGGAAGGAGAAGATGAGGAAAAAGAAGGAATTAAAGAATTCTAAGAAATATTTCAAAATTTGAAAAATAAAAGAAAATAAAATTTAAAAATGCTACATTAGCATTCACCGGGCATACCGACGTGCACATCAGCGCCAGCTGGCCAATTTTGATTTGATGGATTGAATTGACACAATTGTAAAAGGTTTAGGACTAAATTGGCTCAAAAAAAAAGTTTAGGACTGAATTGGCACAATTGCAATAGGTTTATGACTTTTTTGGTAATTCTCCCCTCTAATTGACGAACATAATTTGTATCACTTTATATTTGACAAGAATAAACTTTGACTTAAGAAATACAGTAATTTTTTGAGGGAGCTTTAGTATTATATGCGTTTCAATAAGTTTTGAAGAGATCCTGACAATATATAAACAAAATAAATTGATGAAAATGAATAGAAAATCAACAAAAAAATTACCTTTGAAAATTTATAAAAGAAAAGTACAGCCTAGGTTTTGCTTCACTGAAAAACATGAGATAAATTTATCTTAGATTGACATCTAATGGACCAACCTACATTAAATAAATAAATAAATCTTCATGTTTTTTATTTTCATCACGGGGGTTGCTTCTCCGAAAAATATCAGATAAATTGCTATACATTTGGACTCATTGAAGCAAAAGATAAGGTAATTCGAAAGAATTTCTAAAGCAATCAAAACAATGTTGATCCACATTTAATTTATCCAACATAATTCGTTAACGTAATAAAAATATTTTTACAACTTACCTCAACTTTCAAATAAATGAGAGTTTTTGCGTCTTGCCTCCTCTTTGAGCTCCCAATTAGCCTCTTTAAGTGTAGTTTTGCCGTTGGACTTCACATAGGGAATATTTAGGGTCACAACATTTGATCAACTCTGTCAACAATTGGAATAGATTGCTCCTCATAAGTTAAGTTATCCTTTAACCTAAAGGTATAAAATTTAGCACATGTTTAGGAGTAAACACATATGTTCTTAATAAAAATACATAAAACACATTATGTATGTCGATAGAGCTGGTGGTAAAGCAAATTTATAAACAACATTGCCAATCTTTTGTAAAATCAAGAATGATCTCACATATTTTAGACCTGTTATGTGTGCCAAATTTCATAACGTCATTCTATGACACCTTTGAATCAACTCACTTAAAATATTATCTGTTTTGATCCAACCCATACTGAACCTCAATTTTGTCCTTGGCATACAGGAATGCACTTTTCTAGGTCACACATCCTAGTAATACTTTCATCTAAGCATGCTTAACATTGTAGTACCAGTGGCAAATGTCGTTGTTATGTGAAAATGCATCTCTTGTAAAGCAAATTTTAGTTTCACAATTAAGTTCATTCCTTACCCCATTGCTATCTTGGAAGCTTGTCAAGAGTTGCTCTTTTTCTAGACCCATATGGCTCCAACGATTACTACCCACCCTAATTAGATCAAATCGTCACAAGTATATCAGCTTCTACGTGATTTATTTGTGAATCGCAGTCCTTATGGAGGGGGTTTTGCTCTACTACCATATTGTGACACTCTTGGATCAACTCATTTGAGATTTTGTTTTCTTTGGCCCATCTCATACCTAATCTCATAGTTTTGTCTTTTGGTATACAGGTAAACACTATTCCCAAAGATCATCATTCCTAGTAATGCTCACACCTAAGCATGGTTAACATTGTAGTTCCAATGCCAAATGTTACTATTACGTCAAAAGATGCCTCTTGTAATGCTCCCCCTATTCTCGCATAATTCGATTCATTGCTAGCCACTTCGCCACCCTAGAAGCCTGCCAAGATCTGCTTTTTGTTGAAGACCTCTGATCTTGACAATCACTCACTGCGCTTATTGGACTGGGTCGGTACACTTTCATAGGAGAAACCCCCATAAACAAGTGACCCCTACCTTTAATTGCACTCTACACCTTTTAAGGTTTGCACAACTTTTCTCTCAACCCTGTGCTATTTTTAAATGCTCCAGCACTAACTTGACTTTCTCTTTTAATTGTTTAATAGACATTGGGACGATCGGTCTTTTCATTTTCAACCATACGACACTTTAAAAAGAGTCATTTTAGTCAATCGATCAACAATCACCCATAAAATATTCTTACCACTAGCGTTCTCGATAGATCAATGATAAAATCATGTTGCTCCAACTGGTTTTCGATGCTCACTTTTCACTTGTTGACATCATTTTTCACATAAATCCACTAGGAGTATTTTCTCAAATCCCTATAAATTCTAGTGTCCCCGGGATAAATTGGGAATCTGGTGTTGTGGGCTCCCTGCTTTTTCTACTATGAATCATTAGGAACATATGGCCGACCACAAATCGGACCTGTCCACTTAGATAGTAAAATTTGCTTGTCCTGCAATTTCTCCAATTGAGGATCTTCGTCTTGTTCCAACTTGATTCTGTTAATCAAGATCAGTCGTACTCAAAGATTAGCTAAGCGAGTATCAAGTTGATGAGTCAATGCCTCTAGACTCAGTTTTCTCATATTCTCGAGAATATGTATCTGATGTCGCCGACCTTTAAAACAAGACTGATGGCATGCTTGTCGATTCCCAGTATTTTGTTGACATCCATCGTAAGACTGCTGAAAGCTTTAGGGGTAAGCCGTTGTCGGTTGCATTCGAGGTGTTAAGAGTATAACACAAGATATGGGTGCAAACTTTTTTCAATAGCCTTGATGAAAACAAAGCATTCAGTATTTTGACTTTTGCCCGATAAGTTAGTTAGTTCTGTTAAGCTTTAGTTTCAGAATTTCCGACCTATGAACTGTCAATTAATATTTGAGGTGCAAGACAGCCTTCAGCATTCAATTTTGACTTTGCCCGATAATTGCAAGACCTAGGAATGAAAATGGGAGGACTCTGGAGAAAGAAAAGAAGCATACAGCCCATGATGTGGATTGTCGTGGTGGAATTTTGTTAGGGGAAAGCTGCGGGGAATCAAAACGGCAACTTAATTCGCTTTTGACGCTGCCATGATATGAGGCAAAGAAGCAAATGGCAAGAGTAGGTACGTCCCAAGGATATGTTCTTCCTTCGTTGAGAGATTCCAAGCCCATGCGCTATCTTCACTAGCCCGATTAAAGGAACCCGGAGGAGCAAATCGAAACTTGGGCCTGACTCAACATGCGATAGTCTTCAAGTGGAGTAATGAATTACGTCGTGCCATAGCCACACCTACAAAAGTAATCTTTCTTAGATCAGTTTTCAAATGAACACAAGGAAATATTGATTTCCCAATTAACTAATAGACTGAAAATAAGGGACTACTTGATATAAGAAATCAAATGAAAAGTGAAAAAGTTTTGGCGTTTTTTGGGGGCGATGAAGCCATTCAAAGTAAATTGCTTTTTTTTTTCATTATTATTATTAAAAGACATCGTTTCACTAGCTGCTGAATCGATTAGATGAGTAATTTGAGATAGTTCAACTATGTCAGAGACATTAACAAGGGAGGTTAAAAAAAAATACAAAACAGAACCAGAGAGAGAGAGAGAGAGAAAATGTTAAATGCACTGAGAAAAATGTACTACATTTTGTTTACCAAATCAGATGACAATCTTGTGCAGGAGATACCAAGCAAAATCTGCCTTTGCTTTGAGATTGTACAGGAGATACCATGCAAGAAGGGACATTCAAGCTCACATAACGTGAATCAGAAGGCATGCGAGGCCTTATGGAGTAAAGATTCTCCACCCAAACAGAACAACTTTTTCTTGGAGGACCGTTTCTGATGCAATTGCTACCATGTGCCGAACGAGAATAAAGCAGAAGGCTAGCTGTTGTCCTTTCGGCAAGGAAGATACCATTGAGCATATGCTGCTAAAATGTGACTGGGCATCTTTTCTTTGGTTCCGTGTATTGGGCATTAAAATTGACTAGGAATTGACGCATATAGCCATTAAATTCTAGCTCAATATGCAATGCTATCCTTGAATATTTAATTAGTTTAATGTGGTATTTGAACTATTTATGAATGGTCAATATAGTCATGAAACTTACGTGTTTTATCTAGTGCCTCTATTTTTCATGACAGAGTCATCAATCATTTGACATTAATATATCTATAATCATATTTATATTAATCTAAATCATGTTCCTTACAAATATGTATAAATATGATTATAGATATATTAATATCGTTTCCACGTATCCAGATGAAAACACTTAAACATAAAATGGCAAGAGTATCAACTGGATACAACTCTAAACGAGAGTCTACTTCTATTACTATAGAGATAATAAGCTAAATTTTACTTGAATGAAAAATTGTAATATTTATGAAAACTAAAAATGTAACAGAAAGATAGCATATATTTTTCTTGATTTAGGTAGATGATTCAAATAAAACGATATTCTGAAATCTAGGTAATAATGCAATTGTAAAACTTATTAATAATATTCTTATTAATAATATTGAATTACCAAATGAACTTTTCTAGAAAGTTGATGGATTAAATTGAACAATTAAAATTTTAGAGACTGCATTAAACATTTAAGAATCGTTTAAGGACTACATCTAACGGAATGATATTGGCAGAAGTTTAGGGATTATTCGTGTCATTTCCTAAAATTGACAGGGCAATAGTTGCACAGTGGACGAAATTAAGCCCCATAGATGCAAAGTTGGTACCACAAGGTGTGTCTGGTCCTTCAACCAGGAGGGGTTGTGTTCCTCTGTTTTCGAACTTTAGAAATCTTTTTGAGCTGTTTGAATCTATTTCGGCGAAGTATGTCGCTAGCAAGTCCAGTGAATGCGCCAATTGGGTTTCATTGGCTGCTGCTGCTAGTAGGAAGATGTGTCCTCGGAACAGGATCAGTTAACCCCCCATCTGCTCTAATGTCGCTATTACGTGATGATGTGAAGGCCTTTCACCCATTAACAGGCTTGTTCTGTACTGGGAAATTCAGGGGAACGAAGCGATGCTTTTGGCCAGTGAAAGAAATAACAATGTATCGTCTAACACATCTACGAAAGAGAGAACGGACAAACAAAACAACACAGGACGTAAAGTTTCGCATTCGTTCCTTGTGTGAAATAAATCAAGGGAAACTAGGCACGACAATTTACGGTAACCAGTTAACATGGAGAGCGCAGGAAAATCTACGAAAAATAACAGAAAAGCAAGCTCCAAATTTGCGCTAATCTAAAGGAGTCTCACCTGGTTAAAGCTTGCTGATAGTCCTCCAAATGAAATACCGGAAGAAGAGGTTAATTCAACCATGGAATTAAGAGACGGATAGAGGGAGAGTAAAAGAAGGAAGGGCTGCGAGAGAGAGAGAGAGAAGCCATGGTCGAGGAAAATGGTGAAGGGAATATGAGCAGAGTAACCTCTATTTATAGGCCGCTCTGATCTTCCCCAAGTCAAGCCGAGAGAAAGTCACGCCCCGCGGTCAAAGTGAGGACAATCTGTCGGGGGACACCTTCCCAGAAGAGTATCTTTACTCCTCAATAGAAGTTTTAAACGGCCTTTTTCCACTTTATTATTATAATCCAGAGTCTTGCATACTTCTTCTTGGAACATGACCCAAAAAATATAAAGAAATACACCTTCTTGGAAGATAGCTGGGGGTCACATTGGAGGCGTTCACCCAAAGTGGCTTTCATATGGTGAAAAATTTTAAACTAGTACATATCTCAAACTTATTTTCTAACCATCAAAAACCTAAAATCAGTGCACTTGTGATAAATTATCATAAATTAATTTCTTGACTATCAAAAATCCTAAATTGATACAATTATAACAAATTTACCTTATATTAGTTTATGTTAAATTGGATTGATAATAAGAAAAATCATAAACCGGTATACCTATCAACTATCATATATCATCAAACTCAACAATTTGACAGTAAAATTTGATAAAAATTAACGGATAGTAAGTTTGTCATAAATGTACCAATTTGGAAGTTTTGATGGTTAGAAAATTACTTTTGGTTAAATTTATTACAAATATACTAATTAGGGTTTTTGTGGCATTAATCATTTTTTTATGTGTACTTTGCAAAAAAAATCAACAATTTGGATTTTTTTTTTTAAATAATAAGTTGCCTACGGAAATAAACTAGTGAAAAGTATTTTCATTAGTTACAAAAATGTTTTGTTATAAATTATTGTTGATGATGAAGATATCTTCCGTTAATTAATAATTTTAATCAGTACAAATAATTATTTTTAGGAAAATATCTTTCAAATCATTGATTTTAATTGAAATAAATGGGTCAGTTCAAAAACCAAAGCCCTTCTTTCTCGTAAAACCTACTTATTGCATAATACCCTTCTCATGATAGACTATAAATTTTTGAAAAACGGTAGAACTTATCAAGAATTTTGGTTTCGCCTTCGCAGAAGATGACGAAAAGACTTGGGATGTCTCTTCACAACTCACATGGGAGGCGCATTCAATCACGTCTAGTCTATAGAACATGGTTTTAGACTATCTATCTTTTCTGATTCAAAAGTCAAATGAAAATTTATTGGAACAAACAAAATTACGTATATGGACCCCTTATGATGACTCCATTTAGAAAATACATCCGGCCGAGAGAATGCGTCATGAGAGTTGAATGCATTATGTTCATAAATGAAGGCAGTCACCGAAGCTACTACCAACGCAGTAAACCAAGATCTCAAAAACATCACGATAAGATCTTGTATCTAATATGGATCCTTCAGATGTTCATAAGGCTAAATTCATGAATTTGAGCCTAGGAGCCAACGCTTACTGATGCGTTAGCAGGAGAGAATAAGGAAACAAGTTGCGCTTTGCAGAGTTAAGAAAATAGAATCGAGTAAATGGTCAATTGAGAAGTATTAATACACATAATCCCTTAGCATACTGACTGGTTTCATTGCCATCTAGTGGTGAAACAGAAGAAATCAGGACTGATTGAGTATGGACTTGAAACAACAAACTTGAGTAAAATTCAGATTGAAGCGATCTGTATCAGGAGAGAGCTGAAACTGGATTTGAATGACCCTTACTCAAACTCTGGACCTGTAGTAAACAGAACTGAAACATCCTGATCCAAAATCAAATTGATCAGCCTAGCTGCAACAACAAGGCATTAAGTCGAAGCTTCTTTCTGAGGAAGAGTTGCTATCTGAACCAGTTCATTACAATTCATTTGATCACAGACATCACGTGATCGTGAAGTCAATATTAGTTTACATCCATTTCTTTCATGGCCTATTCACAAGGTCACTAAAGAAAAATACTTATGAATATTATCTAAGGTAAGAACTAATTCCCTACCCTCCGACACGTGCTTCAGTCTTGCACCCCGATGATTAGGATTGACATTTGCCAGATCCACTCCAAGATAATTAGCAATGTCACCCCGTGCTTTGTCAACTGTGTTTTCCTGTGGAACCGTGACCAACAGCCTTGTACTACACGACTATGTATGTGCTTCAGGATATTAGTTTTGCCTGCTCTTTTCGCTAACACCAACACTGAGCACGTCCTCCTTCATGAAATAATCCCAGATCTCATCCAATTTAACTCGAGAAGCTTGTCCCATTAGTTCTCCTACTGGCAGTTCTTAACCTCCAGGAGGTTTCCAACCCACCGGGAGGCCTTCAGCTATTTCTAATGGAATTCTTTCCCGTACTCTCCTAGGATCGTTGATCCAATTCTCCAATGTTAGACGAGCCCAGAGGCTCCCATCTTTAACTCTCCGTCTTAACTCTTTGTCTCGATCCTTGAGCGTTTTACATTCTGCGATCATAGGCCAACCTCTCCCTTCCTTTTCTTTCGGGGCCTCGAGCTTATGAGAATTGGACACCATTTCCATTTTACTTTTGAGAGTATTCATCGTTGATTCGACTTCTTTGACGTCGCTGATCTTTGGGGCCAGACTGAAGCTACCGTCGCCGAATTCGGCGACTTCTTAAGCTTGCATCAGAAGCAGAACATGACCGTGCACTATTACCTTCATTGACTTAATGATTGCTTTTGTTATCTGGCTGGTCGATAACAAAATGTTTTGGGGACAAAAGTAAAATGGAATTGAAAAGATTGGCTCGCGGATCTACAAAAGAGAGAACAGACAAGAGTAAGGACACGGGGGAAATTGACCGAGCAAAACTGCACGCGACAACGTACGCCGAACCGAGAAGGAGAGAGGACAGAAGCGAAACCGAGGGAAAGGGTAAAGTGAGAAGAACGACACCTTATTTGGTAACATTTTTATTTCTTAATTTAATATTTTTTTATTTTTGGCATATAAAAAGAATAAAATTATATTTGATAACATCAGTTAATTTTTATATTTTGAGAACAAATTAGTGGCCAGTGAATATATTTGGAATTGAAACAAGAAATAGAAAAAGTTTACTTTTTTGTTTGCGAGAATAATTTCTGAAACATGTTATTTTCTTTTCTAACTCTTCTTCTTCTTCCTCCTCCTTTGGGTGACCAGACCTCACTTAGCCACCGCGAGGTCAGCTTCACCTAGAACCTCACCATGGGCCACAATCCTTGAGGCCAATGTGGTCGTCGGCTCATCTGTGGGCGATTGTTAGAAAAAATTCAAAAAAATTAGAAGAATCTCATAAGATTATTATAAAAAAAAGAAATTTGATGTCACAAAAAAATTTGAGAGTCGTACAAATCGCATTTATATTCTTTTCTTGTTTCAAAAGTAAAAATTTATACAATTATCAAAAACATTTAAATACTAAAAATAAAAAGGAAAAAAATATTTCAAAATAGAAATTATTTGAAAAATAGAAATATTATTAAACGCATTCCAGGAGGAGGAAACTTCACAGCTGCACACTTCATGAGACGCCTCAAAAGTCAAAGTCTTCGAAAGATGAGGCCTACCGGACACGTTCCTGGAAGTTTAGATTAAGTTTACCGGGACATCTTTCTGCTGGGGCGCCGACAAGGAAACTTTTTTTTTTTTTTTTAAACTAAGCCGACAAGGAAATTGCATAGCATTTAAAAGTGCTGTCTCAGAGAATATTATGTCGTTCCTCATATTCTGTCTTCATCTTTTCTCTAATAATCTTTCGTCATTAAATTGAGATGTGACGAAGCTCAACGGTTCAACGTATATCAAGCTGAACAATTGTGATTTTTTCGTTTTCGGATTCCACGATGAGAAACCAAAGAGGCACGGTGCCTCCTGGAAACCGTAAATTATATCGTGAGATTTGAGCCATGCGGCACGCTTAGGCATAAGCTTTATCAAGCTATTTGCAATTGCTGATTTGTTTAGCAGATATTTTAATTCTTATGCATATATTGTTTATGTACGTAAAGATTCTATTTTAAGCTTTATTCAGTCTTTAATTCTTTTGCTTATATACTGTTAACGTGTATATGGATTCTAATTTATTTCTATTTTGCAATATGTATATATAATTCAATAAGAAGAGTTATATTTCATGATAAAAGTTAAATGGCATGGTTGCAAATATATTCAGTAATAAATATTTTATCCTATATAGATTCTCTTTGGAAATACCTATTTAACAAGATATTGGAGGATAAAAGAGAAATATCCATCATGAAAAAGCATAAAATTTCACCTTACATGTTTTACCAAATGACTGAATGAGAAGTGACTAATTGGACACATCCAGCGTGAGACCGTGGTCAAATCTACCCTTCGCATCTCTTCCTGCACTTCTTCGAAACACACATCAGCCTTCTCGCTGACGTCATTCTCATATTCATTTACAGAGAATCCACCTTCGCTTTGACTTTGCTGACCTTAGGGACAAGACTTATGGCTTTGTCGGCGATTCGCAGGATTGTGTTGCCTTCCATTATAAGACTGCTGAGGGCATTATAGGTGTTGTCTATTAGTATTACAGGGACGAAAGTTTTTAGCTTTCGGGATTTATATTTTGACTCTTGGGTCAATTGTTATTAGTATTCAAGATGCAAGACAAGAATCAGAATGGGAGGACTGTAGAAAAAAACAGAACCATAATTATGGTTTTCCAAAAAATAATTTATAGGAGAGCGTTTTTTGGAATTTCTACCATTTGATTTATGGAAAATGAATTGGTCAATGAAAATATTAAGTCTTCTAAAATAGGGGACATAAAACATTTTCTTTACTCACATTCTCTTGTCTCACACTCTAGCAAAACCTTGCTAACTCCATCTTCTTTCTTTCTTTTTTCTTTTAAAAAAATTCAATTTTTTATTTTATTTATTTATTTTTGGTGATCCGAGAACCACCGCACTTTTTCTTCTTTTCCTTTCCTTTTTTGGAGTTTTTTTTTTCTTCCTTTTCTTTTTTTTTTTTTTTTTTTCCTTTTTCCTTCTTACGATCGAACTAGCCATAAAGGAGTTCAAGCTCACCAAATCAACAAGCCTTTTTGGGGCCAACGAGCTCACTAGGCTTGCTAGAAATCGGCTCATTGGAATTCGGCAAGCTTGAGCTGACCTAAGAGTAGTCACTGGCCACCACCAAAGAAAATAAAAATAAAAAAAAATTTTAAAATAAAAAAGAAAAATAAATAAAGAATAAAAATTTATCAAAAGAAGTGCACAGAGAAAATTAGATTTTCCATATTAAATAGTAAAAATATTTTTTTTTATTCATTTTTAAATTTTAACTAAATATCAAAAAAATATTGCCATGCTTTTTTAAAAAACGACATGTACCATGATTTGGGTTGGGTTGCCTTCCTGGTTCGGTGGTTGGGTTGTCGCAGGCACCATCCTGGAAAATGCTAGCATATCACCGTGTCTAGCCTAAACCTTCTTCGAAATGGGCCAAAAGTCTTGAAGTCACATCGGAGGAATTTTCTTAGCCAGGAATGTCACTTTCATGTCAGAAACTAGTTAAAGCTTCGTTGACTGCTCCGATAATCATGTGACTTGTGAAAAATGTTCGAGACTATTTCTAGGCCTTTTCATTGCCATGCCAGATCGCAAGGACCGACGATTCTTGGAAGATGGGATAATTCTCCAGTCAAATGAATAATTTTTAGCTCGCTAGATTTGGGTTGTCTTGGTGGAATTTGCTATGGGGGAAAACATGCGGGGAATTGATACGACAATTTCAACTGCTGTAACTCGAGGCAAATAAGCAATTGGCAAGAGTGGAATGTGCGCCCCCAGGACGTGTTCTTGCTCCGTTGAGAAATTCCAAACCCATGAGCTCGACCCTGCAATACACTTGAAATTTTGGTGCACTTAGCAATTGGTATGCTTACGGATCATAATTGGCACTAATCCTCATTTATTTTTATTTTTACTTATCAGCAATTATTTTGCTAATGGTTGTTAGGTGTCTTACAAGCTTTGAAATGTTGTATTTGTTCAATCATTATTTTCAGAAGTTATAAAATTCGAAATCATATATTATTATTGGTATTATTATTGTTAATTCAAATTTTCAATGTGTCTTTTGAGAAAGGGTAAGATTGTATATGTTCATATTTTTAAGGGTCGTTATTTTTAATGTTAAATTTTATTGTACACATGATAGTTGACTGATATAGCAATTTGGGATTTTACTCTCCGTTTGTCACAATTTACAATTTTTGTGATTTTTATGTGGTATTAATCCAATTTTTATAATAATTAGTTTGGGATAAATTTGTCATAAATATACTTTTAAATACGTAAAATTTGTCATCGAATTTTCAAATGGCGGGACGTGTTTTTGAATTTTCAAAGTATTTGCTCACTTTGCAACATTTCCCAAAGTATTGCTTCTATACTAAAGACCAAAATAATTTAGTCTATTTTTTATCTCCTTTTTTATTAAGTCCGGTTTATTTTCTTTCTATAACATACAATTATTATTCAATTGTTTCCCTTTAAGAGTTTTTGAAGAAATACCAAAATTGCTATATAATATTCTTATTTGAGATTTTGTTATATTCTAAAGAATTTTTGTCAATAACCATTAATAATATTGTGGGGTTTCACACCTCAATATCTAGTTTCGTTCTTTTGGAATGTATTTTTACCAATAGAAAACTCCAGAACTTGATGGCTTTGCAGGAATCTTCCTTCAGACTTTTGGGGATGCACTGTAGCCGGCCTTTAACATCTAAAAAAAGTCACCGGTTTCTTCCATGCAGGTCAGCTTCTTTCTTTAATTAACTTGTCTTATATCATTCTGATTATTGGAAATTTGACTCCCTGAGAAGCTTTATCATTTTAAACCAATTGGTTTGTGTAGCTTTGCGACATCATATAAAAATTGTTGCAAGTGGGGCGAATCTTTTTCTTCTTGACATTATCTCACCTAATCAATGTGCCTTTTATTAATGTTAGACAATTCCACGACAATATGACTATTGCTTATGAACTAGAGGGCCCAGAAAATTTTGGGTTAAAAAAATTCAAGAAACCCTAGGCATGACCATATTTACCAGTGCTAGTCACATGGAGAGCCCAGAAAATTTAGGTTAAAAAAATGCTTCAAGTTTTCACTAAGCTAAAGCAGTCTCGCCTGATAAAAACTTGCTGATAATCCTCCAGATGAAATACCGCAACGAGAGATTAATTCCAGCAATGGAATTAAGAGAGTACACAGGCAGAGTAAAGGGAGGGATGGCTGCCAGAGAGGTGAAAAAGTCGAGGAAAATGGTGGAGGTCAATAAAGCAGAAGTCTTGAAGCATGGGGTCTACGGGGGACAACTTCCTGGAAGATGGTCGAGGCAGACTCGACAAACGGTGGGATCATCATCAAGAGTCTTGCATACAACTTAAAAGTAGCCAAAAGTCTTTGGGTCATATCGGAGACGTTTCTTAGTCGCTTCCATGCGACTAGCTGATGCCATGTGCATCGTGCTGCTAAACCTATATACTGTTAAATTAATACAATAAAAAAATCTCTAATTTGTACGTTTATGATCAATTTATTTTAAACGAATTTTTCAACCACAAAAAATCTCAAATAATAAATTTATCATCCGTTAACTTCCATCGAATTTTACCATTAAATTTTCTTGCATGGTTGACATGTGGCAAGTCAAAGTGGAAATCCATATGTTAATAACACAAAATCAATTTACCCCAAACTTGATCTTTCGGGTTATTAAAAACTTCAAATTAGTACACATGTGACATATTTACCCTCCATCAATCTTGTGATGTGCAATTGAGTTTATTTTTACAGATTTGTCTAACATTGCCTCTATATAATGAATACCTGATTTTTTTTTTCTTTTTAATTCACTACAAAATATTACCAACAAGAAAAAAAAAGCTTTGATATTAAAGTAAAATCAGTGGACCATTCATCATAGGCAACATCCCAAGGTGAAGAACAATAGAGATCCTTTTGACAAAAAATAAACAGATGAACAAGAAGCAAATGAGCTTTAGGAATACAAAGTTTAGCCTAAAAACAAGCAGCACTAGTAGTAATGAACAAGAAGCAACGAACTCCATTCTCTTTCGGGAAATCAATGTCGAGAGTCAGCAACCCATCCATGATGCACGTGACAGGCTTCCCCGACGCGGACCTTAGTAGGCTCGAAACCAGCATCTCCCCAAACGCCGGTTTCGTCATCGCCTTGTAACCGTACCCGTCCATTAAAGCGATGAACCAGAAGCCCAGGTACCGCATGAAACGGGATTGGATGTTGGAGAACTGGAGTAGGTGGCTCTGGATGTAGCCAGAGCTGAGGAAGGTGACGTCCAGATCGACGAGGCTGAGAAGCTTGGGGAGCTTGAACATGGCATTCGCGTGGCTTTCCATCGAGAATGTATGGGAGATTATTAAATATTATACGGCATTTTTGAAATAAACTAAATAGTATATAACCCTCACGACTCCATAAAAAAAAGGAAAAATTCCAAATAAGAGTTTAAAGTGCTATTATTTTTTCAAATAAGAATCTGAAGTAAACTTTATTTCAAAATAAAAGTCCTACAGTGGATTTTGTTTAAATAAAGGGTTTAAAGTGATTGTGGCAGTGCCAAAGAAGGGCTTGATTTTCCACTTGGTCAAGGGCATTCTCATCCTTTATCTTTTTTGAATTTTTTCTTTCTTTAATTCCTTTTTTCTTATTTTCCCTTCCTTCTTCACCTGTGGCTGGCCTAGCCACCAGCAATGCCCAAAGAGGGCTAGATGTGGATTGCCCTCACCCGATCTAGCAAAGGCCAAACTTGTTGATCACAAGTGAGGAACAACCTCACTTGGGCGAGGGATAGCCTTGCCTCACCTCTCCCATGGTCATCAAGGGCTTGGGTGAGGGTCATGGCTGTCACTAGTGATTAGCGAGGGTCACCAAGCCCTCACCGGTGCTTGCTGGAAAAGTAAAAAAAAAAGAAATATATATATAAAATTAACAGTGTATTTTGATGATAATACCCTTGACTGGCTCGAATATTTAGCCGCGTGGCAACCAAGGAGGTCAGACCCTTATTTAAAACATTAATTGCCACTCTAAGCCTTTATTTGATATTGACATGATCACTCCGTATCCTTATTTGACACATAATTCACCTTAGGCTCTTATTAGGGAAAATGAGCATACATTAGGTCTTTATTTGGAATTTTCCCTTTGGAAAATGCAATTTAATAAAGTATCTCTGCATATAAACTACATTAGATTGTTTAAAAAATCATTAATGGTAAGATAGTTCATATTTGACGAATAAATGATAATAGAGGATTATTGGAAATTTGGAATAGTTATGTGTGGTGTTTATAGATTTGTCAATGTTAACAATTAAAAAAAATATTATAAACATATGTAAACATGACTAAATAATTAGTTAAACTGAACTTTCAAAAATTAAAATACATTTAAGTCTATGATTTTTTAATTTATTAAAAGATTTGATTATATGAATTATCAAAGATACTTTCAAAAGATAATTTCTAAATAATTATCATTTAAGTTTTTAAAGGAGTTTCAGTTCTCTGGGATTTCATCTAATCAAGCATCTTATTAAAATAAATGTTAAATTTTTGAGGAAAAATATTGAAAAGTTCCTTCACCAAGAATAAGACTTCACATTTTTTTTCTTTGTCACACCTGTTACTTTTCCAATAAAAATTAGATGAACTGGTATATTTGGAAGTTGTTAGGAAAAGATAAGGTAATTCAGATAAATTTTCTAAAACGATCAAGACAATTCTAATCAACATTTAATATATCTAGTAGATATTGTCAACGCATTAAAAATATTTTCAATCGACTATTGGCATTCTTGCGATTATTTTAAATGTTCCTCTGTTATTTTGTGTAGCTAATATTACTATCGCTGAGCTAATTTTTACAGCTGCAAGAGGTTCGAATATCTCATTCTCCTATTTTCCTTAGTCTTGAAATTCATCCATCTATTATTTTAATTAAATGCAGTTTAACAATATCATCTCATGATACACCGCAAAATGTACTAGGAAGGTTGCAAGATAACTACGCGCTCTATCAATATTGCACCCTCCTTGAGTGGATCGTCAAGATTAGGAATCTGTATCAGTAACATCTAAGACAAAATGTCATCCATTTGAACTAGACTTGGTATCTACATGTGCTTGCGCAGAACAGGTCAGGAAATTTGGAAGGTCCATCCGCAAGACGGGTCATTGATAATGGATATGCCTCTGATGCATGCTTTGGACTTTGGATAACAGAGGGATGCTCGAGAAAATGAAGCAGACGAGAGGAGTTTCACACTAGCTTAGAGACTCTTGGAACAAAAGATGCATCACTCCAATGCAGGTTGAGAGCAGAGCAAGCAAAAGTTAGACAAATCTTCTTATTGCTTGTTTCAGATAAATAATGAAACTCAGTTCAATTTATTCGAGCACCTTCTTGGCTTTTTCCCTCTACACGCAAAGAATGGTATTAAATTCTTTATTACACGATCAGTAACTTGTCTAAGATTCCTAAGGAGTCTAAAGCCTAGAGAAATGATGTACTCAAATACTGAATTACAGAGCATGAGCAAAGGCAATCACCATGTGTAACCATGTGCTCCGTCTGGTTCTTCGTCTTCTTCGGTTGGAAAAATGGATTCTTGGCCTGTAAATATATAATACATATATATCACAAAGTGTCCAAAATCTTATGCTTTTTCAGGATAATTCTCTTTGTGCCCTGTTTTACATGATCCTGTCTGTTCTCTGTTTGATTTCTCACATTTCCGTTTCTTGCTTCCTTTCCTATATCTGTTTGTCTTTCTTCCTTGTTCATAATCAGGTATCTCGACACCAAATTTTGATGATGCTGGATGAAGTACGCATTTTTATGTTGCCTCTTTCGTCTTTATTTGATGGATCATTACCATGTCCAGCTTTTTGCATTACGAGTATAATCGATTGCATGCAAGAATAGAGTGAAATAATTGGGGAATGACCAGCAAAGGTCAAATTTTGTGAGTATTTGATCAATAGATCTAAAAGGCATTGGCAGAGCATGGAAAAGGACAATCCTCAGTGTTTGCGATGATATGATACTTCGGCTCTGAAATGGATTTGTTTACATTCCAAGTCGGATAGTGATTTCTCCTTTTTCCGTATGGCTTATTGGGTTGCCATTTGGTTGTATGGCGGAGAACGTGGGAGATAGCTAAACTGGCTGCTTCTTTGGATCATGTTAGTATGTCTGGTCCTTGTACATCAGTAGGATCTGATTTGTTTTTCATGTTCATGCAATTTTGTCGCACATAAAGTTTCACAAACCATCAAGTTGGTGTTCTGTGATTGTTTTTCACCTTTTTTTTTCAGTAGTCAGATACAGAATTTTTCTTGAAATCTGTGTTCTACACCTAGGTCACCAAGCTATTTTCCCTAAAAAAATTATTTTCTTCTCTAGGTTAATATGGACTTGTAAGTTACAGATGTCAGACTTCATGTTGTTCAAATTTAGTTAGCCTTGTTCAGTTCGAGGGTGAGAGAATTCATGAGACACGGAACACTGAATTTTGTATGGTGCTTTGCTTCGTAAGGTGATCTTGAGTTATGTACTCGTCCGGATTGTCCACAAAATACAGGACTCACAAACATCATGTGGCAGAAGGTACAACCTTCTGATAGTATTCGGACTACATTCTGCTTGTTTACTTTGGAGGATGTGTGATCACTCTCGTAGATAATGTGCAAAACCCTTTTTCTTGCGGTTTATGTCACAATGTATCGTTTGAGCCCTTAGATTAGAAGTTCTTGAAGAATTTAGATAAATACACATACAAAGGAGGAGCATGCAGATCTTCTCCGCCGTCATTGTTGTTAAATATGAAGAAGTAATTTTCTTGATCAAAAATCTGTTACTCTTCTCTGAGAGATGGGATTGGACAAGGAGAGCAGAGGCTGTGCAAGAACGAGAGTTGAAAGTGTGTCATTTGATGAGTTACATTTGAGGAGTTTCATTTGAGGAGTTGCACAGTAGCTTAAAATTAACAAAAAGCACCCCGATCGAACAATGAATTGCCAGAGAGAAAACTTATTCGGCGGATTCATGAACTTTCAAGCAAGCTAAGTCAATAAAAATGCCATCAAGAAACCCACCACCCATAAAAAGAAAATGAAGAAAGAACCCTTTAATTTAGATGTCCGGACTCCTACATCAAACTTGTCAAAATGATGCAATAATAGAATAACGAAAATCGAAATTTCTTTTATCACACGTCATGTCAAATGGAAATGATGTGAAGAGAGGTTATTAATAATATTTTATTTAACTATCCTTTGTCTTATGAAAGAAACGAGCGACATTCGATATTGTCTTGAATGTCTACCCAAGTTATATGATCAAATTAAGAAAAGGGAGCGATCTCCTTACATCGGGGGGAAATCCTTACATTGCTATACCCAAATGGAGACAGATGAAATAAAATGGCAGGTATCCAGACATGCCGAAGCGGAGAGGGAAGGAGGAGTCTGCGCTTCTCATCCAGAGGAATCATCTAACCAACAGTGCCTTCTTGTGACGCAGTGATCTAACAGGCACCACCCAACCTTCCACCTCTTGGCCATCTAATCTGCCTGAGTTGCCGGAATTCCAGCAGCGTCGAAGAAAGCCACGAAGGCGGCTTGAACCTCAAGCGATTCAGCATTCTCAAGCTTCTGCAAAAAGAAGTTATTTATTGTGATAAACGTGTCAAAACTGTTAACTACCCCATAATAAGTTCTCTGCATATTATAGACAACGTTGGCTTATTTATTATCTTCGAGTTTGCAATTACGAGAAATATATACGTATGTTGCTATTTTCTAGGTTTCATGGGGAAATTGATCCCAACCAATCTAATTTTTCTTTTTTTGAACTATGTTGTCTGTATTGGCTTTTTCAATAAAACTGTATGTTGTTCATAATCGATTTTTTTAGTATTGAAGATTGCAAAAGCATTATCTCTTGGCGCTAGCTTTTCATTATGGAGAAGCCAAAGGGGCTCCCTAGTAAGTACTGAGCAATTGAAAGATTTATTGAAACGGTCACTCGCATCGTCGGATGGTAAGTTACTCGAGTTGTGGTCTGATTTTTGCCATCTTCCGCTCATAAATCAATTGTTGTTTTCAGCAACGTAGAAGCAAGGGCGATGATATATAGCATCTCAATAAAAAGTTACTTATTATTATAAATGCATCAAAACTGTTAACTATCCCATAATAAGTTATAGACAAAGTTAGTTTATTTATTATCTTCGAGTTTGCAATTACGAGAAATACATACATATGCTGTTATTTTCTAGGTTTCGTGGGGAAGTTGATCCCAACCAATGTAATTTTTCTTTTTTTTCGAATTATGTTGTTTTTATTAGCTTTTTCAATAAAACTATATGTTGTTCATAATCGATTTTTTTAGCTACAAAAGATAAGATTACAAAAAAAGATTACGCATAACCTCTACCATCATGGCCATGCTCACCTATCACTTTCTTCCCAAAACGAACTAATTAGTATCAATACGATTCTTCCATATGAGAAACCAGAAGGTGAGTTGTCATTTTTTCTTATTTTTGATATTCTTTTGTCAATTGAATTTGCTGTATTCTATTTGCATTTTGGTTTGTCTACTGTGATCTTCTATTATGACATGCACGATGTATTATCTATTATCTGATTTATACGTCTATTGTACATACTATGACTATGATGTTGCTAAGCATCATTCTTCTTTTTATATGGCACATGCATTGTCGTTTGCATATTCCTCGGCTTGTTATATATTCTATTTTGGGATGAGCTGCTATATGACTATTTCTTTTCTTATATGTCAATTCAATCTCTTCAGCCAAAAGATAATAAACAAGCTCAAAAGTTTGTCCTAAAAAAAAAAAAGATATATATTACCGCGGGGAATTAGCACATGATACTTTATTATTTTGTAGGAGTTGTCCATATTACACTCATGGTAAGCGGATGATCAGTCCCTCTGAATTGCAGCAGAATGCTCAGCACTAGCTTTTCATTATGGAGAAGCCTAAGGGGCTCCCTAGTAAGTGTTGGGCGGTTGAAAGATTTATTGAAACGGTCACTCGTATCATTGGATGGTAAGTTGTTCGAGTTATGGTCTTATTCTTGTCATCTTCTGCTCAGTAATCAATTGTTGTTTTCTGCGACGTAGAAGCGAGGGCGAGGGCATATAGCGTCTCAACAAGAAGTTATTTATTATGATAAATGGGTCAAAACTGTTAACTACCCATAGTAAGTTCTTTACATATTATAGACAACTTATTGTTTATTTATTATCTTCGAGTTTGCAATTACTAGAAATATGTACGTATGCTGTTATTTTCTAGGTTTCGTGGGGTAGTTGATACCGACCAATCTAATTTTTCTTTTTTTAAACTATGTTGTTTGTATTGGCTTTTTCAATAAAACAATATGTTGTTCATAATCGATTTTTTTAGCTACAAAAGACGACAAATATTTAGTATTAAAGGGCTTGAAGATTGCAAAAGAAGATTAAGCATAACCTCTACCATCGTAGCGCATGCTCACCTATCACTGTCTTCCAAAAGAAGGACAAATTAGTATCAATACAATTCTTCTATATGAGAAACCAGAAGGTGAGTTGTCATTCTTTGTTATTTTAGATATTCTTTTGTCAATTGAATTTGTTGTATTCTACTTGTATTTTGATTTCTTTACTGTGATCTTCTCTTAAGATATGCATGATGTATTACCTATTATCTTATTTCTACCTCTCTTGTACATATTGAGGCTATGGTGTTGCTAAGCATAATTCTTCTTTTTCATATGGTGCATGGATTGTCGCTTGCATATTTTTAAGTTTGTTATATATTATATTTTGGGGGATGCTGTATAACTATCTTTTTTCTTTTCTTTTTTTATGTTATTATTCTCTCAATTGTCAGTTCAATCTCTTCGGCCAAGAGATAATGAACGAGCTCAAAAGTCTGTCCTCAAAAAGAAAAAATATTACTGCGAGGAATTAGCACATAATAATTTATTATTCTATAGGAGTTATCCATATGACACTCAAGCTAAGCGAATGTTGATTACGTCTGAATTGCGGCATAATGCTCGGCGCTGGCTCTTCATTATGGAGAAACCGAAGGGGCTCCCTAGTAAGTATTGGGCGGTTGAAAGATTTATTAAAATGGTCACTCGCATCCTCCCCACGCTCTCATGCTTGCGTTCGCATTGCTTGAGGACGTCTGTAGAGCGAACGAGAGAGATGGAAAAGGGAAGAGAGAGGCCAGGCTTTAACGATTGGGTTCGTCTCTTTTCATGGGCTTTATGTATAATGGGCTGGGGAATTAGTGTGTAGACTGGGCTGGTTAGGGCTGCAGCTTCTTGGGCCTAGTTGCTGGATGAAAGGGGCTGGACGCCACTGGCTGACGGGCTTTGATGGGTTAAACGGAATTTTGTCTTGTGTTGTGAACCATGAAATTCTTGGCCCAAGAACTAGAAAAGGGCCCAATCATTTTTATAATTCATTCCTAATTTTTTGTATCTTTTAATTTAGCCATTATTTATTATTCTATTCCTAT
Organism: Eucalyptus grandis; assembly: GCF_016545825.1. Taxonomy (NCBI): domain Eukaryota; kingdom Viridiplantae; phylum Streptophyta; class Magnoliopsida; order Myrtales; family Myrtaceae; genus Eucalyptus; species Eucalyptus grandis. Next base: position 12,342,263 of record NC_052617.1, on the reverse strand, counting down.
CTTCTCCTTTTTTGGCTATTTTCTAATCTTATACTCTTTATAACAATGAACGCTTGAATTGTTGACAAAAATTCTAGTGTCAACAGATGATTTAACGTGTTTACGCAAAACCAGTCTAGAAACTTGATGGTCCATACGCAGAACGGGTCATTCATCATTGGATGTGCCTCTCATGCGTACTTTGAAATTTGGATAACAGAGTTATGCTCGAGAAAACGAAGCAGAAGAAAGAGGGGAGTTTCGTATTAGCTTTAGAAACTCTTGGAACAAAAGATGCATCACTCCAATGCATCTTTGTGCAGTTCGAGTGTGAGAGAATTCATGAGACACGGAGCACTTATTTTGTATGGTGCTTTGCTTCGTAAGATAATCTTAACTTACGTACTCATCCGGATGGTCTACAAAATACAGGACTCACAAACATCTCGTGGCAGATGGTACTACCTTTCGATGGTAGGTTCTGATCCTCTGCAGCGCATGGAGTCAACCTAAGTGCTAACGAGTGCTAACGAATGCGCAAAAGTGGTGGAAGGTGGTCGTACCTTTGGCTCCTTTCGAGGAAATGATTGTAGACTGGAAAATGATCACTTCTCCGATTGTAGAATCCGAAATGCTTCCCAATAAGACTATAAAAATTGACCCCACGTTCGGCTTTATTACTTCGGAGGATGTATGATCACTCTCGTTGATATTATGCAAAACCCTTTTTCTTGCGGTCTATGTTGGAATGTGTCGTTAGAGCCGTTAGATTAGAAGTTCTTGAATAGTTATATCAAATACACATACAAGGGAGGAGCATGTAGATCTTCTCCACCGTCACCGTTGTTAATTATGAAGAAGTAATTTTCTTCATCGAAAATCTGTTCCACTTCTCCGAGAGATGGGGTTGGACAAGGAGAGCAGAGGGTGTGGAAGAACGAGAGTTGAAAGTGTGATTTGATTATTGCATATAGTTTTTTTCTTCAGAAGTCAGATAAAAGAAATGTTAGAATAACATGTTACATTTGATGAGTTTCACAATAACTTAAAAGAGCACAGGGAAATTAACAAAAAGCACCTCGATTCGAACAATGAATTGGCAAAGAAAATGAAGAAATAAACTCTTTGGTCCAGGTGTCCTGATTCATACATCAAACTTTTCAAAGTGATGCAATGACAGAATAACAAAAAAGACTGAAAACCGAAATTTCTTGTCATGCATTGTGTCAAGTGGAAATGATGTGAAGAGGGGGTATTGATAATATTTGATTTAACTATCCTTTGTCTTATGAAAGAAAAGTACAAGATTTGATATTGTCTTCCAATGTTACACGATCAAATTAGGGGGGAAATCTCTCCTTACATTAGTATACCCAAATAAAGAGAAGAAATAATATGGAAGATATCCAGACATACCGAAGCGAAGAGGGAAGAATGAGCCTGCGCTTCTAACCCATCCAGAGGAATCCTCTAACCAACAATGCCTTCTTGCGATGAAGTGACCTAACAGGCACCATCCAACCTTCCACTTCTTGGCCATCTAATCTACCTGAGTTGCCGGAGTTCCATCAGCGTCGAAGAAAGCCACGAAGGTGGCTTAAATCTCAAGCGACTCAGCATCCTCAAGTTTCTGCAAAAAGATGCTTGTCTCACTAGTTCACGTAGCTGCAGTTCGTAGCCATGGGCCGGTTTCACATTTAGCGTGAGACCATTATCGAATTTGCCTTTCTCGTTCAGTTTTTCCACTTCAGTCGCAAGTTCACTCACCCGATCCTTCAACATGAGATGAGAAAAGAAATGCCCCGCTTTAACTTTGCGTCCCAAGTCGTGGACTTGTTCCTCCAGCGATCCGACACTTTGCATCCACAACTCAACTTCTTTCTTCCTTTTCTTTCCCGGTCTCCTCTCTTCCTGCTCTAGTTGCAAACTTATGTCAGCCTTCCTGGCTGATACCATCCCCACATTCATTTCCAGCGCATCCATCTTCGCTTTGACTCCACGGACCTCGCTGACCTTTTGAACAAGACTTATGGCACTGATGGCGATTCCCAGGACATTGTTGACATCCATTGCAAGACGGCCTAGAGCTCCAGGGGAAAAATATTGTCAATTAGTATTCCAGGTACAAAACCTTTTAGCTGTCAGCATTTACATTTTGTGTTTTATCCAATATTTCGGCAGATCAGTACTTTCGAGTTGTAATTGTTAATTAGTATTCGAGGTGCGAGATAAGAATGAAAATGGAAGAACTCTAGAGAACGAGCAGAAGCATACAGCTATGATTTGGGTTTGTCTTGGGTGGAGTTTGCAAGGGGAAAACCCGCGGGGATTAGAAGACGACAACTTAATTCGCTTTCGACACTGCTATAGTTTGAAACAAAGAGGCAATTGGCAAATTGGAAGGTCCCAAGTACATGTTCCTTCTTCGTTAAGAAATTAAATCAAGAGTCTTGCATACACCTCGAAATAACCAAAGTCTTCGGGTCGTTTTGGATGCATTCTTTTGTCGCTTTCATGTCGATAACTACTTGATGCCTTGTGCGTTTTGTTGATAAGCACATTGCATTAAACAACGTCTCTGGAAGATAGGATAATTTTTGCAAAATTTTGTAGAACCGCCTGCTAACTATTCAAATAAGTTAAATTCTTAAATGAAATTATGGTTTAATATTAGCACTACCCTCATGCATAGATTATATTTTGGCTTAAGACTGAGTGTGGAGATATATTTCAAAAGAGTGTCAAAATTTATACAAAGGGAAACAAATAAGAGATTTGGAGAGATTTGAAAATTTCAATACTTCCCCTTACACAGAAGCTAGATATTGGCCTCAATCTGGGCATGGAATATATGTTAAGGGAGTAGGGACCTAGAAAGATTTGAATTTAAATTTTATGGAACTATTACTAACTATTTTAAAACCTTAAACGGTTAAATGAAAACATGATATGATATTATGATATTTTAACATTATGTATTCAAATGGATTTTCAAAATTAGTTTGTTTCACAAAAGATAAACGGTTTGGAAAAGATTTTCCTTAAAATTATTACTTGTATCACTTACAACAATGAAATAGGCAAAAAAAAAAATTATCAAAATGAAAATGTTTTAGACAAAAATTATCATCAATAACAAAAATATTACAAATAATCATTTTTAAGAAGATATTTTCCAAATCATTGATTTTCAGTGAAACAAGCGTACTGTCATTTGAAAAACAAAATCTCTCCTTCTTTGTAAAACCTACTGATTGCATTTTGCAAGATTGTATGAAAATGATAGAACTTATCACGAATCTCAAATTCGTCTTCCTCCATCAAAGGCCTTTTAGGTGAGTGAAGAACTGCTACCGGCACCTTATTCTGGCCCGTTGGTTTTCATGTTAAGAACTTGTTAAGACACAGTACGTTGCTCCAACATACACCTAATCTCTATAAGATAGTTTTAGAGTATTTATCTTTTCTATTTTGGAATTCGAAAGAAATTTATCAAAACAAGCAAAATTATATATACAATCCCATTACAATACCCTTAGAAAATACAATATGAAAGATATTTCAACAAATAAACGATATTAGATGATTTGAAAAACTATACATAGTACGATAGCCTATATTTGACAAGTAAATGATATTAGAGGATTATTAGAATAGTTAAAAGTAGTTTTTACAAAGTTAACGTTTAACAAAAAATAATAAATATAAAACACAAAAACGTCAATTTCATACATTGTATATAAAGGAAAAGTATATTGTCAACATATTATATAATTTTCCATATTTCATAGGTAGACATGACTAAATCTCTGATTAGTTATGGCTCTTATGATTAAATGCATGATTGTACACAACTCTTTAAATGTTTACGTCTGAAAATTAAATGTCAACAAAAATGTAAAACAAAGTCAGTGGCCTGTTATTTTAAAATTTTGAAATTAATGAATCATCGCAGATGTAAAACAATGTCAAAGGACCCTCGCCTACATAGGGTTAGAAAAAACAAGAATTCGAAAAATACTATAATATTATTTAAAATTATCCATATCAGTACCAGCCATGCCACGTAAGATGACTAACGTCCACGTCAGCAATTTCTAGCAAAAATTGATTGGCTGGATTCAATTAATATAACGTGAAAATGTTTGGAATTCAATTGGTAAAATTGAAAAGGTTTTAGGCTGAATTAACGAAAGTGTAATACATTCAGAACTTTCCCTAGCTTAAGATTTACTTTATCGAAATTATACTGTATATTTTAAACACTATTCACTCTCCTTTTTCCCTCCTTAATCTTGAGATTCATCCATTTATTATTCTGATTGAACGCAGTTTAACAATATCATGTCATAATGCAGAGGAAAATGTGCTAAGGGGGTTGCCAGAACAGGTTGCAAAAGTAGGGCCACTCTACTAGTATGGCACCCTGCCTTATTCGGTCATCAGATTTAGGCATAGGTATCAGTTATATCTAAGACACCACAAAACATCAGTCAGCACGTAGATTTGGTATGTGCTTGCACGAAACGGGACTCTCAATTTGGCAGGTCTATTGGCAGAACTAGTCATTGATCATTGGATTTGCCTCTCATTCATTCTTTGGAATTTGAATAACAGAGTATGCTCAAGAAAATGAAGCAGCAGAAAGAGAGTTTGGGGTTGTGAATCTCTAGGTAAAATGTCTCGTCTTATTGCTACTATTTCTTATGAAAGTTTGTTGCCGCCTGCTTAAATTGATTCTTTGTTGATAAGTGAAGTTTTCCTCTTCTAACTCTTCCAATGTCACTGCAAGTGGATGGTCAAACTTCTGATTTCTTGAAGCTGCATTGTTTCTTCAAGGGTCACTTTAAGAGATATAGCATCTTCTTCTATGTATCTGCACTCATTTGCCCTTATGGTGTTTGCAGGCTGCCCCATATGCAGTTTTTAGCACTGCAGTTATTCCTTAAATCCTGAAGATGCATTTGATCTAAATCGTGTTTAATTATTGGGGACAATCGTGGCTATGCCATTTACTTCTCTAAGTGATTAATTTGGCATAACGAGTTTCAATATATCTCTGTTTCACCCATATGCACTACCATAACTATGACTTTATGTATTGATTCTACACTCTCTATTTCTTGGAATTCTCCGTATGTGTAATTGTATGTCACGGTAGCACCCATCTCCCCAAATGAAACAGGTCAGGAATGTCAACCACGGTTTCCCTGTTTGCTTGATCTAGGAATGCAGGTAGATTTTCAGTTTGCTTCTTGCATTTTGGTGAGGACCAGTGCCCGAGGTGGAACTTAGTGCATCTTTGTTTCGGACCTCTCTCAGAGCTATAATTCAAAGTTTCTAAAGATGTATGCAGAGCTTCAGCCTTCTCCACTCCAGCTTGAGGAGGATCTAGAACAGCTAAAAGTTGTTGAGAATGGTTTTAAAATGAAGGTATACTGGACGTTTTCCTTTCTCTTTTCATTGGTTAAATTTTCGAGCTGCTTGAAGAATGCAAGGAAGTAGAAGTTTCTTAGTTATGAAGATTATGTAACAAATTGGCGGGATTTTTTGGGGCCAAAATAAGGTATTTGGTTCAAATTCTCTATTTTTGTAAATTTCCTCAAGTAATTTGAGGCTAAAATGAGGAGGAAATCTTCATCTTCAAGATAAATACTTTTCTTTGGACCAAAAGAAAAGAAGATAAATACCTTTCTGGCCAAAATTTCAATCACCTCTCTGCTTGACTCTATCAAGATGCCTTTGTCCGACACAAGAATTTGTATACTAATTACTAACATTACTTAATCCGAGCCGGGTCACTGCTAGTAGAATGCAAAGCAAGCCGTTTCTTTTTCTGGCATTCTGATTGATCGGCTCTTTTTTCATTATTTTTTCTTTTGGAACTTAAACAGGTGATAAAGGTAGATCATGGCGCTCATGGTGTTGATACTCCAGAAGATGTTGAGAAAATAGAATCATTGATGCATGAAATTGTCCTAGGTTGGTGGGATTTTCTCGTTTTTTTTTCCTATGGTAGTTACAGATGTCAGACTTCATCTCGGTCGAAGTTAAATAACCTTGTTCAGCTCGGGAGTGAGAGAATTCGTCAGACACGGAGCACTGATTTTTGTATGGAGCTTTGCTGTGTAATGTGATCTTGAGTAATTTCCTCGCCCGGATGATCTACAATATACAGGCCGCACAAACATCTTGTGGCAGATGGTAATACCTTTTGACGGTAGGTTCTGTTTCTCTGCAGAGCATAGAGTCAACATAATTGCTGACGTATGCATGAATGTTGCCGAACGTGGTCGTCCCTTTGGCTGCTTTCAAGGAAATGATTTTATATTGGAAAATGATTGGTTCTCCGATTATAGAATCCGAAATGCTTCCCAATGAAACAATAAAAATTGACCTCGTTGTTGTTGTTAATTATATGGATGCCATCGAGGGGTATTCGGACCACGTTCGGCTTGTTTTCATCGGAGGATGTATGAGCATTCTTGTAGATAATGTACAAAACCCATTTTCCGGCAGTTTATGTAGGGATAAGCCGTTTGCGCTATTAGATTGGAAGTTCTTGAAGAGTTCCATCAAGTACACATACAAAGGAGGAGCACGCAGATCTTCTCTACCGTCACCATTGTTAATTATGAAGTAATTTTCTTGCTCAAAAATCTGTTTCACTTTTCCAAGAGATGGGGTTGAAGAAGGAGAGCAGGAGTGTGAGCACGAGAGTTGAAAGAGAGTCATTTGATTATTGCATATAGTTTATACTCCAAAAGTCAGATAAAAGGGAGGTTAGCAAAAAAAAATGGATAATGACACAGTTGATCTATAAAATTTGACATAATGCACAATATGGTCTCTAAAAATTTTAATATATTCAATGCAATCATGTTCAAATTGGTTCTTGAGTTATATAAAAATGTTCAATATTGTCATTCTATTAATTTAAATTCAAGAACTAAATTGAATATTTACCAAAAGTTCAAGAATCATACTGAATAAATAAAAATTTAAGAACCACATTATACATCAGGCCAAATTTCAAAGATCATTTGTATCATGTTTCCTTAAAAAAAATGGAAGAAGTGTTGATCCCAGGTGCATTCAAACATGTCGCAATTGAGAAGCTTCACAATAGCTTAAAAGAACATTTGGGCCGGACATAAACAAGAAGCCCTTGAATCAGAATGTACCCTTCTCGTGCAATTTGTTCACTTCAGTCGCAAGGCCACTCACCTGATCCGCCAACATGAGATGAGAAAAGGAACGCTCCCCCTTTTTGACTTTTCGTCCTAGCTCGTGGACTTGATCCTCCACCGATCCTACACTTTGCATCCACAACTCGACTTCTGTCTTCCTCGTCTTTCCCGGTCTCCTCTCTTTCTGCTCTAATTGGAAACTTATGCTGGCCTTCCTGGCTGACACCATTCCCATACTCATTTCTAGCGAATCCATCTTCGCTTTGACTCCATTGACCTTGCTGACCTTTTGAACAAGAATGATGGCATGTTGGCGATTCCCTGAATTTTGTTGACATCCACCGTAAGACTGCTGAGAGCATTTGGGGAAAATATCGTCAATTAACGTTTTAAATATAAAACATTTTAGCTTTCAGCATTTACATTTTGACTTATATCGGATAATTGAGTGCCTCACTATCTTCGAGTGTTAATTGTTAGTTAGTATCCGACGTGCAAGACAAGAATGAAACTGGAAGCACTCTGGAGCAAGAAAAGAAGCGCTGATTTGCTAGGGGAAAACCTGCGGGGAAGTAAACAACAACATAATTCGCTTTAGACGCTGCTATAATTTTGAGGCAAAGAAGCAATTGGCATGATTTGGAACGTGCAAAGGACTTGTTCTTCCTTCGTTGAGAAAATCCAAGCCCATGAGCTACCCCCACTAATCGATTAAAGGACCATGATAAGGTGCAAATCGCAACGTGGGTGGCTGACTCCGCATGCGGTAGTCTTCATGTGGTGGTGTAAATTATCCGTGCCATAATCCCCATGTACAAAAGTCTTATCTTTTCTAGATCAGTTTTAAAGGAAAACAAGCAAAATTATCCTCAAAATTGACTTCTGACTGAAAACAAGGTACTGTTTGATATAAGAAAATCAAATGAAAGGTGGAAAGGTACTTGGAAAAGTCATAAACTTATTGTAATTGTCTCAATTCAGTCTTAAACTTTTAACATAATTTGAGGCAACGGACCCATTCCATTAGATTGCTTTTTTGTTCGGAAAGCATCATTTCACTAGCTATCGAATCAATCATACGAGCAATTTGAGATAGTTCAAATGTGTCAAAAGACATTAACAAAGGAGGACATAAACCGAAAGACAAAAGAGAGAGAGAGAGAGAGAAATGCTAGATGTACTAAGAAAACCATACCGAATATACACCAAATGACGTGGTATGAGTTACCGGTCAATTAAAGGATTCACTTTTTGTATCAGATCTAGCTTTTAATATTGAAAGAAGATGACTTGCAATTTTGCGTCATTTAGTGTTGACATTAAAAAAATAACTATAGCCTTATGGATCGGTGTGGAGTTTATATCGACATGTCGATAGAGCAAACACTAAGGACAACCGCAAATTGGTGTTATGTGGCCAACGATGTTATTGATGAAGGATGATCTACTAAGATAGTTGTCAATGTAGGATGACGAGTGGAGTTCGACGGGTTATTGGTAATAGAACCCAAACAAACCGTTTCTTTTTCTGGCATTCTGATTGCATTGCTCCTTTTTTTTTTTTTTATAACTTAAACAGGCGACAAAGGTTGATTATGAGGCTCACGGGTGGATACTCCGAAGATGTGAGAAAATAGAATCATTTATGCATGAAAGGAACTTGTCCTGGTTTGGTGGAAATTTTCTGCTTAATATTTTCTTGTAAGTTACATTTGGAAGATATGCCTGAAGATCCGCCGGATTTGATCTAAATTGATCATCCGCTGGATTTGATCTAAATTGATCTAATCGGATCAATTAAATATTGGACAAAAATATAGATTTGATTTATAGAATTTTTTATTTCCTTTCTTCATGTACACTCTATATTATAATTACAGAACATTGTATATCGAATTCATACAATTGAAGTAAGGCGTAGCCGTAACGGTCGAGCATTGTCTCCGCGAAGCAAACCGAGCTGCAGATTGGCTCGCAAACTCCTACCGGTCCAAAAATCTTCCTGCAAACTGGGTGAATTATCCTCCTCTTTTCCTTTTGGAAATTCTATGTTCAGAATTTTACCCATCGTTGACTTGTAAGGCTCGTTTAGTACAATGAATGAATGCAAAATCCTGATTTCGACCAAAAAAAAAAAAAAAAAAAAAAAAAGTAATTGAAAAAACTTCTCTGAATTTCTTCGCCTCTTGCTTCCTTTACGCATTCTGTCAGTTACAGATGTCAGGCATCATCTTTTGGTCAAAGTTAGTTAGCCCTGTTCAGCTCGAGAGTGAGAGAATATATGAGACACGGATTACTGATCTAGTGTGGTGCTGTGCTTCGTTAGGTAACGTAGAGTTATTCACTCGTCTGGATGGTCTACAGAATAAAGGGCTTACCAACATCTGGCGGCAGATGGTAAAATACATTTTGATAGAAGGTTCTTGTTCTCTGCGGCGCATGGAGTCAAGATAAGTGCTGATTTACGTGTGAATGTTGAGGAACGTGGTCGCACCTTTGGCTGCTTTCAACGAAAACGACTGTAGATTGGAAAATGATTGGTTCTCCAGATCCGAAATGCTTCCAAATGAGACTTTAAAATACCACCCAATTCTATTTTGTTAATTACATGGATGCAGTTGAGTGGCACTGAGACCACTTTCAGCTTGTTTTCTTCGGAGGATGTACGATCACTCTTTGTAGATTACATGCAAAACCCTTTTTCTTTTGGTTTATGTCGGAATAAGTCGTTAGAGCTTTTAGGTTAAAAGCGCTTAAAGGGTCGTATCAAGTACATACATGAAGGAGGAGCATGCATTAATATACCGACATAAAAAGACAAAAAAGCGCAAGGTTGTCTGAAAAGAGAATTTATGTTGCTCTTTTCTTTGCACGATCGAGATAGTGGGAGCATCTACTTACATTGACAGAAAAGAGAGAGCAAGAGAGACGAAAACGTATGCAGGATATCTAGACATGCCGAAGTGAAAAGAGTAAGAGGAGGTCGTACTTCTACCCTTTCAGAGGATTCCTCTAACCTACAGTTCACTGTCAAATCTCCTGTGATCTTGCACCATGTTCTTCGCGGGAGAGGTTGTGCCCGACTCCGGCCGGTTGCACATCCAGCGTGAGACCCTTATCAAATCTACCCCTCTCGTGCAATTTGTCCACTTGAGTCGCAAGGGCACACACCTGATTCTCCAAGTTGAGACGAGACATGAAAGGCTCCTCTTTCACTTTTCGTTTTAAGTCGCGGACTTGATCCTGCACAGATTCTACATAACGCATCCACACGTCAACTTCCCTCTTCCTTTTCTTCAGCGGTCTCCTTTCTTCCTGCTCTAGTTGGTCACTTATGTCAGCCTTCTGGGCCGACACCATTCTCATATTCAGTTCCAGGGCATCCATCTTCTCTCGGAGTCCTCTGACCTTTCCGACCGTTTGAAGTATACCGTAGGTGGCACTCAGAATTGTGATGACATCCAGAAGTTTGATGACATCCATTGTTAGACTTCTGAGAAAATAATGGTCAAAACGTTGTCAATTATTTTTGCTTTCAGCATTTATATTTTGACCTTTATCGGGTAATTGAGTACCTCAGTAGTTTAGAGTGTTAACTGTTATTTGGTATTCGATATGCAAGGGAAGAATGAAAATGAAACGACTCTAGCGAAAGAAAAGAAGCGCACAGCCATTCGAAAGAGGGTGCTTTTTCCTATAATAACCATCATTTCACTAGCTAATGAATCAATTATATGAGCAATTTGAGAAAGTTCGAATGTGTCAAGGACATGAACAAAGGAGGAAATCAACAATACAAACAAAAAAGTTAATACTATTAAAATCCAGACTTGATAACCTTGATAGATTTATCCCATGTTTCACAAAAGGCTCAAATTGGAATCCATGACATATTTATCCTAAACTAATTTTCATCTCCTGAAAACCCAAATTCATCCTCCCGTTAAATAGCATAGGTTTTAACACGTGGAAAACAATTGCAAGACGAATTTGATGTATAGGATGCTAGAAAATTGGCCAAATGGACTCAATTGACAAAATTTTGAATGATTTAGGAAAATTGATATAATTGAAAAGTTTAAGTTTAAATTAGCAAAAATATAATAGATTTAGGACTTTTTGGATAATTTGCCCAATCTAAGGGTGTGTCTGGGAGGCTTTCGAGGAAATTTCTTGAGAAAATGCAAAGGTCTTTTAGTTAAATGAGTTTTCCATAATGTAAATTGTGTTTGGTAAATCATATTTGTGAAAGTCCATTGTGAAGTACCTTTGAGCAAATTAAATTTACAAAAGACTTTTGTTATTAAAAAAAAAAAAGGAGAAGGAGAGTTGGCCGACCAAGGGCTTGGCCTGTGACCGCCGGTGAAGGGTAGGCCATTTGGCGAGGGGCAAGCGTCCAGCTAGGGTCGTTGTGCGGGGGATGCGGTGATCCTCACCGAACAGTTTGGCGACCCGCCACGCTACAACCTCCGTGCAAAGGTCATCAGGACCGCTTGATCTAGGTCGCAACGCTCGATCTAGTCGCCGCGACCAAGATTGCCCAACCAAATATGGGTTGCCGTAACCCTCGCCGCACCGCGTCCTCCACACGGCAACCCTCGTCGAAGGGTCGTGAGATCCTAGTTGGACCACTTGCCCTTCGCCGAATCGCCTACCTTTCGTCGGACCGCCTATCCTTCACTGGCAACCACACGTATAGATGCTGGTCATGCTTAGTAGAGAGAAGGGAAGAAGATGAAGATGATGAACAATTATCGAGGATAAAACCAGAAAAACAATATATTAGCTAGGAGAATTTCGAGTTTCACTACCCTTGAAGGCCAGCATGCTAAGAAAGCCCAAAGCAATCCCTAACCTACCTTTGGCTTTCAACCTTCCGAAGGCTTGTATTTGATGAAGGCAAGTAAAAAAAAATTGCCAAACACAAAGTATTTGGCTTTACATGCCCAAGGGGCTTTGGGAAGACAGTTCCCAAATGCACCCAGTCTCACCTGGTAAAAACTTGCTGATAATTTTCTGAATGAACACCGCAACAAGAAATTAAGTCAACAATGGAATTGAGAGACAAAGGAGGCAAAGTAAAGAAAGGAACGGCTGCAAGACAGATTGCCAATGGTAAAGTGAGTATATATAGATTTTGCAATCCGTGAACGGAGCAAAGGTCTTAAGGCATGGGGTCGACCGGAGAACAATTTCCTTTTTTTTTTTTTTTTTGGTCGAAGGGGAACACTTTCCTGGAAAATATGGCTTTAGTTAATTGAAAATGATCAAGCCCTCTTCACCTTTTCTGCTTTATAATCACTTATACACACGGCATGAACTTGCCTTATCCGAGGTGGACAAACGATAGAACGATCATCAAGAGTCTTGCATACAACTTCTTGGAAGACAACCGAAGTCTTGGGGTCTCATTGGAGGCTTTCTTCCCTCCGAAGAAAGGTCGCTCGCCTTCATGTCAAAAGCTAGTTTGGCGCCTTGTGCTTTGCTGATAAAATACGATCTGTGAAATATTTTTGAGACTATTTCCAATCCTCATTAACTAATCTGTTTCATAATCTTCTGCGATCAAAGGAATTTTGGGTGCATTCAAAAAGCTATAATTCATGGAAAAACTTTCTTAAAGTTAATCGTCAAAAATGAATCGGTGAATGATAATTTTTTGACGATGAAAATGCTTGGACGTAGATTATTGTGGACGATGCAATATTTTCGTTAATCTATAATTTTAAGTAATATGAAAAACGGAAATTTCTCCTTTATTGTAAAGCCTACTCATTGGAGAACCCCTTTTCAAGGTAGATTAAAAATCATGGGAAAATGGTACAAATTATCACGAAACCTGTATCCGGCTTCTCGAAAAAAGGTACCGTACTTTGTTCTTCTTTTTTCTTTTTGGCCAGAAAAAGGTACCGTACTTTGGCCGCGTTTATTTCGAGTTAAGAACTAGTTGAGACTCTGACAATTATCTAGTCTATAGGAGATAGTTTTAGACTATTTATCCTTTCTGTTTCGAAACTCAAATGAAAATTTAATGAAACTCCATTTAGAAATACAATTAAAAAATATTTCCATACATAAATGATGTTAGACTATCATTAAAAAAAAAATATATGAGATGAAAGCCCAAAGTGGAAAAATAAACAATACTACAGGATTATTAGAATGGTTAGACGTTGTGACGAATTAGTAAAAATATTAAGAAATTGCATAACAAATTAGAAATATAGAAAAAGCGATAATTTCATATATAAAAAATAGCACACAGTTTCCCATATTCCATAAATAAATATGGCTAATGCATAATTACAGATGATTATAATGATATTATTTTTAAATATCGAAACTATTTGAAAATTAAATGTTCACAAAAAGTAAAATAGAATCAAGAGCCTGTTAGCCGTTAATATAGATTCTATAATGATTCAGACATGATTAGACAGATTATCAAAGATAATCCTTGTCATTCTATAGTTGATGGAGGTAATTCTTATCACTTTATAATTGATGTGAATTAATTTGAATTGAGAATTACCGTAATTTTTTGAAGGAGTTTCAGTATCATATTGATTTTGATGAGTCTTGAGGAAATACCTCACAGTAAAGTATATTTTCCAGGATTTTACAAATAAATGAATAAAATAAAATAACAATAACAATAACAATAATAATAATGAATAAAAAATCAACGAAAAAGTCACCTACTTTTTCAAAATTTATAAAAGAAAAATATTTCCTAGTTGCTGCTTCACCAAAAAAGATGAGATAGATAAATATTAAATTGTCATCTAAGCAACCTAGCTACATTTGGTAATGATAACTAAAGCTTCATGTTTTTTTATTTTATCACTAGTGTTTCTTCTCTAAGATCTGTAAGTTAAATTGGTATGTGTTTGAACTCATTGAAGCAAAGAAAAAGAGGTAGTTCCTATAAATTGGAAAGACAATGTCAATCAACATTTAATGTATCCAACAGAATATGTGAACGCACTAAAAATATTTTTGCGCCTTACCTCAACTTTCAAATAAATGAAGATATTAGCTTATTGCATCCTCCTCAAATTCTCAAATGGCCTCTCTTAGTGTGGTTTTGGGAATTGTTTGGCATCGCTGCACTTGATCGTTTCTATCAACAATGTCAATAGGTTGTTCCTCATAAGTCAAGTCATCCTACAAACTCAAATGTGTAAAATCTAACACATGTTCAAGATTTGGCATATATTTCTACAATAAAAATATACAAAACAGATTATCTACGCCACATAAAGCTAATGGCAAAGCAAGTTTATAAACAGCATCACCAATCTTCTTTAATATCAACAATGATTCGACATATCTTGGACTTAATTTGCCATGCATATTAAATCTCAAAGTGTCATTTATAGGAGAAACTTTCAAGAACATGTCCATGCTAAATTTCACTCTGCACCTTTTAAAGTACGTGTAGCTTTTCTCACAATTCTGTGCTATTATGAGACACTCTTCAACAACCTAACTTTCTTTTTTTTTCTTTTTCCTGATTTTCAAATAAATTCTTGCTAGTTAGCCTCTTTTCACCAACACTATCCCAACAAATAGGAGTTTTGCTTTTTCCACATTATAAAGCTTCAATAACGCAAGATCTCAAAATGCACTTGAAGGTTTGAATCATTCTCTCTAATTGTTAAATTTGTCTACGGATGAAAAGCTATACCATATGAGTTTAGTACATAATGCTTTTTTTGAACTCCTTCAAAGATTAGACACGAAGCTAACATATCTGTCATAGAATATGCTCGCTGGAACTTCACGAAGCTTCCCCATCTCTTTTATGTTTTGCCATGTTTTGCAAGAAAACATTGCAAAGAGATTAATTCCACAATGGAACTAAGAGACAAAGTAGGCCGAATGAAGGGAGGAATGGCCGCGGGGGTGAATAAAAGTAGGATTTTAAGTCGATTCCCGGAGCAGAAGTCTTGAGTAACGGTGATGGGGTCTACGCGGGACACTTTCTTAGAAGGTGGTTTTTGTTCATTTTAAATTTTTTTAGGCTCTGCTGTCCTTCTCTGCTTTATAATCACCTACTTCCACGGCATGAACTTACCTTGCATTAATGTCCGAGCCAGATAACGCGTGGAATGGTCGTCGAGGGTCTTGCATACACCTTTCTTGGAAGATAGCCAAGCGACTTTGGGTCATATGGGTGGAATATTTTCCCCCCAAACAAGGCGCTGTCATGTCAGAAACTGGACGACGCCCTGTGCATTTGCTGATTTATATATTATTTGTAAAGGATGTTTGAGAATATTTCTGGCCCTCTGGCTTTTCTGCTTCATCGTCATATCACATGGCATGAACTACCAATGAATACGGCGTAGAGATGCAGAATTTCCAAAAACTATTGAGTCGCGTGTTAAGAAAATCAGAGTTTCCACAATTTTTACAATGCAATTATTTCAGTGCAAGTTCTCATTTCACCGGTTTTTCAAGGTCATACATGGCGAAGAAAATTATAGTGTTTTCAGTCAAAACAAAGAAATGGAAACCACAGAGAGAGAGAGAGAGAGAGAGAGAGAGAGAGAGAGAGGGGACATTTTGACGTCATGTAAAATAAAATCAAGTTCAGATATAAAAGAAAGTTGTTTTACTTCAGAAGCCATTAAATAAGTATTGCCAGAAAACAACATTAAAAGATAATACTAGTGGCGGGTAAAATAAACAAATCCCAACAAATTGATTTACTAGTGCATCGTAGAGGAAAATAAATGTTTTTGGGAAAACAGCTTGGTGACCTAGGTGCAGTATAGAGATTTCGAGAAAAATTCTATACCTGATTTTTGAAAGGAAGGTGAAAAACAATCACAGAACACCAACTCGATGGTTTGTGAAACTTCATGCGATACAAAATGCCATGAACATGAAAAACAAATCAGATCCTACTAATGTACAGGGACCAGACATAATAACATGATCGGAGGAAGGAGCTTTCTTTAGCTCTCTCCCCTGTTCGCTGCCATACAAACATACGGCAACTCGATGAGCCATACGGAAAAAGGAGAAATCGCTATCCAATTTGGGACAGAACAGCAGATCCATTTCAGAGCCAAAGTATCCAATCATAACATTCAAATTGGAAGTCTCATGCAGTTGACATGACTGCAAAGTGGTCGTTTAAAATCTAAAAGACAAATCCAATCTGCTTATTCGCCCCCAAGCATAGAGAATATTTCTATCTACTCGTAATGTTAGGAATATGGTACATTCCTTTTTCGCGAGATTAATTTGCAAGAGATTTCACCAAGATAAATAAGTGATGTAGGCCAATTAATCCATTCGGTCTAATGTCGATGTAATATGACCATCCATCTGTACGAGGGAGAGCACAAGAAAAATTTAGGAAAAAAAGAAGAGAGCCCCGAATTTCCAACAATGGAGTCGAGAGACAATATGGGTAGAGCAAAGGAAGGGATGGCTTTTGAACCAAAAAAAAAAAGAGTGAACGGAAGCTCCGGAAGCATCGCAGCGGTTTCTGCTCTTTTAAGCCAATGCCCGAAGCAAACGTACTGAGGCATGGGGTCTACGGGGGACACCTTCTTGGAAGATGGAAGATGGGTTCTATCTAATTTTCTAACTTGTAAGCCCTCTTATCATTTTCTGATTAGTTATCACGCATTCACATCGTCTGAAAAGATTATTGCAGAGTCTTGCGTGCATCTTCCCGGAAGATGATAGCCGTATGACTTGGGGGTCACACGGGAGGCATGTCAAAAAATGGTGCTGATTAACATATAATTTGTAAAAGATATTTGAGAATATTTCTAGTCCCCTCTCGCTTTTCTGCATCATCATCACGTCATATCTCATGAACTATATCGTTCCGAAGATATGATAATTTTGTCATCAAATGAATCTTTGGAGTGTGCACCTTGCCCGAAAAATCAACAATTCAGAAAAGACTCCCTATATATGATAGCTTACAAAATTGATCGGTGCAAAATATTTTTCTTGATGACGAAAATATTTATATAAAAACTATTGTTAATATTAAAAATATTTATCATTAACTAATATTAGTAAATGACAAATTGACGATCATTTTCACGAAAAAGTCCTCCATATTATTGATTTCAGCCAACACAAAGCACCGTTGGTTGCAAAACGAAGTCTCCCTTTGTTTTAAAAGCTATTTTATAGCATATATGGTAGATTAAAAATCGTAGAAAAAGGATAGAACTTATTTCGAATATTGGGACTGGTTCTGCACTAATCACACCGGAGGTTTTTTTGGGGGAAAAGAATTTTTAACGGTACCTTTCTTTATACTATTTATCATTTTTTGTTCAGAACTCCAATGAAAAATTATTGAAACAAACAAAGTTAAAAATATGACCCAGTTACACGACTCCATTTAGAAAATACAATACAAAAAATGTGTCCACAAATAAATGATGTTAGACAATATTATGACAGCCCGTATTGGATAATTAAATGATATTAAAGGTTAAAAGGAAAAATATTGCATAGGTGTTGCTTCACCCAAAAAGAAAAAAATAATAGATTTTAGATTGACATCTAATCAACTTAGCTACATTTTGTAATGATAACTAGGATTTCATGTTTTTATTTTTTATTTATTTCATCATGCGTGTTGCTTCTCAAAGAAATATACATTAGATAAATTGGTATATGGTTCACTCATCAAAGCAAAAAATGAGGCAATTCCGATTAATTTTAAGGCAATCAAGACAATGCCGATCACCATTTAATATATCAAATTGAACTCATTAACGCACTAAAATCATTTTTGGGCCTTACCTGAAATAAGGGTGTTCGCGCTTTGCATCCTCCTTGAACTCCCAAGTAACCCCTCTTTCGGTGTGGTTTTGCCATTAGATCTGCACAAGGAATATAGCAATGTCGCTGCACTTGATCATTTCTATGGACAATGCAAATAGTTGCTTCTCATAAGTTAAGATTTCCTTTGATATAAAATCTAGCAGTTGTTTGGAATTTGACACATATTTCCGTAATTTGACACATATTTCCATAATTTGACACATGAAAGTGTGTACGCATCGAGCTGGCGGTAAAGTGTTTATAAGCAAATTCACCAATCTTTTCTAAGATCAAGAATGATCTCACATATCTTGGACTTTATGTATTATGTGTGCTGAATCTCATAATGCGTTTTGCAAGAGAATGAATTTTTTTTTTTTTTTTTTTGGTAAGGAAAGAGAAAATTTTAGTAACACAAGATCCCCAAATTCAATTCCATTATGCCTTTTAAGGTTTGAGTTTTATTATTATTATTATTGTTATTAGAACGATTCTATGTTGTTTTGGGATGCTATCAGACTAACCTGCCTCTTTCTTTTGATAGTTGAATAAACTCTGAATCAGTTAGTCTCTTTTCACCAACATTGTCCCAAAATCGGATATCTGCATTTTCAACCATACAACGCTTAAAAAAAAAATTCATTTAATGTGGGAATAATAGTTATTATTATGAGAAAATTCTACCAAGTTTTTTTTTTTTTTTTAATGCCAAAGATCCGGCTTAGCTCACCTTACGGAAGTAAAGCACCGACTATACCTCAAATGAAATTGGCCCAGCAACCTACTGCACAAGGTCCTCCACTTAAATCACGGAGCATATCTTGGGGGTTCGAACTCCTACCTCTTGGTTCGGATATACCAAAGGAGAACACCCCCACCAATGCAACCATGCATGGGTAGGTAAATTCTACCAAGTGTTCATCTCAAGAGCCACCAAAATCAATAATGTTATAGCTCAATATGTCCAATAAGGTCTGAATCGTTCTCTCTAACCCTCCATTGTCTGCGAGAGAGCACAAGAAAATTTAGGGAAAGAAGATAGCTCCAGATTATCAGCAATGGCAGAGACAACAAGGGTTGAGTAGAGGATAGAGCAGCTACAAGAGGGAAGCCAAAGTCAAGCAATATTATGTCAACTAATGTCAATTGTAACCAAGCCAATGAACCAATGCCTCCAAGTCCAACTTTCTCATATTCTCAAGAATAGATTTTGGAGTAGTGAGTAAAGCTGTCATGTTTTCACAAGACTTAAGAGTCAATGCATCCGTCACCATGCTTGCTTTGCCTATCTAGCAATTAATAGACCGATCAAAATCTTTCAAATGCTTTAACTGTCTCATCTACCTCATCTTCACTTCTTTTTAGTAAAAGCATATTTCAAGCTTTCATGTTCTGTAAAATCTTCATTCTTTTCATTACACAAGCAATGCTGATGTGTCATAGTAAATTGTTAACCCACTTGTCGATGTATGCAAAATCAATACCGGAGCCAAAATTAACTGCCTTTTTAATTCTTGGAAACTGCATCCACATTGGCCTGATCAAACAAATTTAACTCCCTTATGAGTTTGGCAAAGTAAGTGGACTGGCAATTTTAAGGAATCCCTTCACCAATAGCCTGTGGAAGTTAGTTAACCGAAGAAAGTTTCTCCCATCTATAACATTAGTAGGCCAATTCCACTGAACAATTGCTTCAGGATGAAACATTGGGTCTATTGAAACACTTATCCAAAAGCTCTTCCAACTGTGTTTTCAATTCCTTTAGTTTAGAAAATACCATCCGATGATGGTGCATAGGTACTGTATCGATCATCAAGTCAATGTAGACTTCAATCTCTCCATCAGGAGGCAAACTCGGTAGATGTTAAGGAAACACATCTCGAAACTCTGATAATAGGAATGCTTTATAACACCCTTCCTTTTGTCTTTTAGACAAGTCAAATAATCATAAAAGTCCATTTTCAAAAGTCTCTTGCTTGCAAGGCTGAGATCAATATTGGACAAGTGCCTTTACAATTTCCTGAAAAAGAAAATTCAAGCTAATTTGAAAGGCAAATGGTAACTTTCTTTAAAAAGCAATCAACAAAAGCATCATGTGATATGAACCAAACCCTCTCTTAAATAACACCAAAATCCTATATAATTAACTTCACTAGGCAATTTTTCATTATCAATTTGGGGCACACATTACTTGAAGACTCGATCAACAACTACAAAACATCAGTGGGAGCATCAACACGCAATTCACATTAAAAAAATCAGGCAACGCATCTTAGCAAATTCAGTATAGATAAAGAAATGTGCAGCGTCAAGATCAAATAATGCAAAAAACATATTGCAATGCAATAGTATTGTCACCTGCAACGACTGCATTAAAAACTGCAGCATCCGACTCTGTCACGATGAAAACTTTTCCAGTTGCTTTTTGCCTTTGTTCATTACCTTGTGGCATGCAAACAATAGGGGCATTCCTCCCCATAGAACAAGTTCATGCTCTATGTCCAACCTGCCCGCACAGAAAGCTTGATGTACAATCAGCTAGATCATCCCTTTGCATACAACAGCCATGTGCCATATATCTAATATTCCCACAAAGAAAGCATGCCCCTGCATTCGAGCGACAATGACCAATGTGACGCTTCCCACAAGTGTCGCAAGAAATCTGAATATCTTCACAAAAGAAAGCATGCCCGTGCATTCCAGCGACAATGACCAATGTAACGCTTCCCACAAGTGTCACAAGAATTCCCACTATTTTCACAAAGAAAGCATGCCCCTGCATTCCAGCGACAGTGACCAATGTAACGCTTCCCACAAGTGTTGCAAGAAATCTTTTTTATTTTGATCTTCAAAACTTCACAGTTGGTTGCATGCTATTCGATGTATCAAAATTCTTACTCGCTTGATTAAAAATTCAATAGTACTCTCTTATTGTATGGGAAAAAAAAAAAAAAAATATCCTCCCCTCTTAGAAACAAAGGGTCTTCTCATGTGCCAACCGGATTTCAACTGAATAGAGGGAATCAAGTAATTAGGTGTTATATTATATGCGTATGTATTTTAGAGCTCCTTTTAATTACATAGACGATTTGTTATCAATTTCAATTGAAAGATTCATGAACAGAGGATTGTAAATGGATCAATATTTTGGTAACTCTGATATCAACAAATGTCATAAACTCTTATACCTTTACAAGTCAATAGTAAATGACAAGGGTTCTCCAATCCAAAGGTCGAAGCTTCAAACAGAGATATGAACCTGTTCTTCCTACCCAGCAATCCGTCCCTCAGTCTTGCACCCCGGTAAATATCGCTCACAGATAGGGATATGGACCTGTTCTTCCTACCCTGCTCCGTCAAATCCAGTTCGAGAAGTACGCAATATCAGTTTATACCACACCAACAGCGCCTTCCTGCGATCAGTGACCAAAAAAGCACCACGGAAACCTTCTACAGTTCTGCAAAATTTAATCATGTATATGCTTCACGAGAGAGGTTTTACTCGGTCCCCCTCGTCCTCAAACTCCAGTGCAGAGCACCTTTTCGTTCATCAAGTAATCCCAGATCTCATCCCTTTTTGCTTGAGAAGCTTGTCACCCTAATTCACCGGGTTGTAGTTCATAGCCTCCGGCCGGTTTAACATCCAGCGTGAGATCGTTATCAGATCTACCCTTCTGGTTCAATATTTCCACTTCCACCGTATGCGATTGTGTTCCTTCGTACTCGAACATTAGAAATCCATTGAGCAGTTTGAATCTATTTCAGGCAGAGTATGTCATCAAAAAGTCCATAAAAGTGGCAACTGGGTTTCATTGGCTGCTACCGCTAGAAGGAAAATGTTTCCTCGGAATCAGATCCGGAAACCCCTGTTTCCTTTAATGTCTCTTTTCCTCCATTAGCAGGGTTGTTCCGTACTGAAAAGTTTATTAGAATGGAGCAATTCTTTTGGCAAGAAAAAGATCGTGGTAATCTGCTCATGAATTAACAGATCTACAAAAGAGAGAGCAGACAAACGACACAACACGAGATGTAAATGTGGTTTTACGTTTTTACGTTCCTTGTGTGCGAAATAAATCTAGTAAAACAGGAATCAAGAGACCTGGAGAGCGCAGGAAAATTTAAGGAAAAAAAGAGTACCGCAAATTTTCACTAAACTAAAGCGGGCTCACCTGGTAAAAACTTGCCAATAATCCTCCAAATGAAATTCCGCAGCAAGAGTATTAATTCAAAAACAATATAGGTGAAGTAAAGGAAGGAACGACTGCGAGAGAGAACCCAAAGTGGAGGAAAAATGGTGAAGCGAACAGAAGGCAGAGGAAGCACCGCAGCAGTTCGTGGTCTTTTAAGCCAATGGCCGAAGCAGAAGTCTTGAGGCTTGGGGTCTAGGGGGGGCAGCTTCTTGGAAGATGGAAGATGGGGGTCCATCCAATTTTTAAATTTTTAAGCCCTCTTATCCTTTTTCTGCTTTATCATCACGCATTCACATGGTCCGAAAAGGTTATTCAAGAATCTTGCATTTTTGCTCCAATAAAAAAGTCGCCTTCGTGTCGCGCATTCGCATCGTCCGAAAAAGTTATTCAAGAATCTTGCATTTTTGCTCCAAAAAAAAAAAAAATGTCTTCTTCTTGTCAAGTAATTTGAAACTACTTATTGGATGATACCCTAAGGAAGATAAAAAGTTGTAGAAGAAAGGAAAAAGTCACAAAAAATCTCCAATTATATTCATTACGACACTTGGAACTTTTTTTCTTGATATCAAAAACTCTAAATCATCCCAAAACATGTACCCATGCAGATCGATTACATGATTTTTGGGCCAAAAAACATCATTTTTATTTCACTTAAGTTTCATGAGTGTCATGTTAATATTGTTTGCTTTCTAACAATTATGTAAATAGATTTTTAACAATTCCCATCTTTCTGATATCATAAATGGACCTAGGCTTAAAATCGGAGAAGATGGAGTCAGTTTCCTACAAATATGCATTTCCATTATGGGCAAACCTCTTGTTTAAGCCCTTCAAAGATAACTTTTAATAGGAAAATCCATTCTAACTTTTAGTTCAAAGCTTAGAAACACTCAAAGGTACTAAGAATGGTAACATTTTTAACTATCTAAACTGCATTTCTCAGAGGATCCTACCAAGCTTGAGAAGAAGAAATGTTTAGAAAAATATTAAGAGTTTTACAAAACACTCATTTTACTTCAAAGGACTCTACCTTACACATTACATATTGATGAAAGGTAAATGTGTTATGTTAGTATAAGTTTGAGATTTTTAATATTGCGAAAAAAAATAGGATAAATTTGTTTGGGATTTTTAATGGCTTTTACCCTCGAAATCATATAATTTAACACGACTCTTGAAACTGTTTCTGCACAACTCACATGAGAAGCTTTTTTGGGGGAGAAATAATTGGCAACGGTACCTTACTTCAGCCGCTTTCATGTCAAGAACTACTCTAGATTGAGCGCGTGGCTTTGATGTCCATCTAGTCTTATAAGAGATAGCGTTAGAGTATTCATCCTTTTGTTTCAAAATTCGGATAAAAATTTATCGAAACAAACAAAATTAAGTATAATGACCCAATTACGACAACTAGACATTACTTATACAAATATTACTTATACAAATAAGTATATACTATATAAAATGAAAAAATTAGAAAATATAAACTCGAATTTTTCAGATTTTGTTTATAGAGAATAATTGATGAGAATAAGCTTTTAATCGAGTAACAAAGATATAGACCTGAAAATTTTCAAACACAAACTCACACGTACATAATAATATAATCAACCTAGCTATATATGATAATTATAACTAAGACTCCATGTTTTTTTATTTTCATCAAGAGTGTTGCTTCTCTAAGAAATATTAAATCGATTAATATATGTTTATTTCATTGAAGTAAAAAACAAGGTAATTCTGATGAATTTGCTAAAGTGACCAACTAATATATCAAATAGAACTTGATAGTGAATTAAAAATATTTTCACAACTTACCTCAACCTTCGAACAAATAAAAGTAATTGCGATTTGCGTCTCCCAAATGATCATTTTCTCAGTGTGGTTTTGCCTTTAAATCTTTATATAGAGAATAGATAGGCGTCGTGCACTTGACCCTTTCTATCGACAATGCGAATATACTGCTCCTCATAAGTTTGAATCTCCTTCAAGGTGTAAAATCACATCTTCGAGATTTGACATATGTTTCCGAGATAAAGATACTGTAGAGCAAGTTTATAAGCAACATCTTTAATCTTGCTTGAACTATATTTATCACAAGTGTCGAATCTCATAGCACCCTTCGTAGAAGAAATTTCATGTTCCCTCACATTAAATTCCACTGTGCCTTTTGAGGATTGCATAACCTTTTTTTGACGATTCTATGCTGGTTTGAGATGCTGTCGAACTAACTTGACTTTCTCTTTTGAGAGATGAATCAACTCTAGATCAAACTGTTTTCACCAATATCATTTCCAAATAGGAATTCTGCATCATCGACCATACAATTCTTCAAGAGAAGCCATCTTGATGCTAGAACGATTGCTAGAATAAGAAATTCTGCCAAATGTAACTTCGTCTCAAGAGCCGCCAAAATCAATAATGCAAGATCTCAAGATGTCTTCTAAAGCCTGAATCTTCGCTTCAACCATCCATCCGCTTGCGGGAAAGCACATGAAAAGTTTGGGAAAAAGAAGAGAGCTCCAAATTTTCAACGATGGAGTCAAGAGACAATATGTACACAGCAAAGGGAAGTGGATAGGAGCAGGGCAAACTTCGCAGTCGTTCTGCTCTTTTAAAGGCAATGCCCGAAGCAGAAGTCTTCTCAGGTCTACGGTGAACACCTTCCCGGAAGATGGCTTTAAGTTAATTTAAAATTTGAAGCGCTTTTCATATTTTCTGCTTTATGATCGCTTGTTCACACGGCAAAGACTTATTTTCGCGCAATTGTCCAAGTCAGACAAACAATAGAATTACCATCAAGAGTCTCGCATACACTTTCTTGGAAGATAGCCAGAGTCTTGGGTCAAATGGGAGGCACTTTCTTCCCCCCAAAAACGTCTCTTTCAGTTTAAAAACGTATTGATACCTTGGGCATTGTGCAGACAAACATATTAAAGCGACTTTGAGACTCGTGTCCTTTTGCTTTTCTGCTTTGTCATCACGAATTCAAATGGCATCAACCCCGCTTTTCATCGCCCGAGCCAGACAAACAATAGAATTGTCGTCAAAGTCTTGCACACACCTTCTCGGAAGATAGCCAAAGTCTTGGGTCACATGGGAGGCACTTTTTCCCCAGAAATGTCGCCTTCAGGTCAAAAAACAAGTTGATGCCTTGGGCATGAGGCCGGTAAACATATTAAAGTGATATCGAGACTATTTCTAGTCACCTTTAGCTGTTCTGCTTTATTGTCACGTATTCATATGGCATCAACTTTCCTAGCATAATCGTCCGAGCCAGACAAACGGTAAAATTATCATCAAAAGTCTTGCATACAGCTTCTTGGAAAGATAGCAAAAGTCTTGGGTTCCCATTGGCGACACCTTCCCCTCAAAAGGCAGCTGATACCTCGTGCGATACGCTGATAAACACTCAACTCTAAAAAAGATATCCGAGACTATTTCTAAGAGTGCGTTTGGGAAAGTTTTTTGAGAAAAGCCTTTAAGAAAATGCAAATGCTTTGATCTAAAGGGTTTTGATGAAATGCAAAAACTGTTTGATAAACTATAATTAAAAAACGCATTAAAAAGCAACTTTGGGAAAATGCTGTTTGGTAAACACATATTTGGAAATTCCTTTAAAGCGACTAATTTAAGTTTTTATTTTTATTTTTTTAAATTGAAAACAAAAATAATGATTATATATATATTTTTACAATGAGATGTATATATAAAAGAGATATATTAACAAATTCAATGACATTTTTGTTATTACATTTTTGCACCGAAATGTATATATAAAAGAGATATATTAACAAAATTCAATGACATTTTTTTATATATATTTTTGCACTGAGATGTATATATAAAAGAGATATATTAACAAATTCAATGACTTTTTTTAATTATATTTTTGCATTAAGATGTATATATAAAAGAGATATATTAACAAATTCAATGACTTTTTTTAATTATATTTTATATATAAAAGAGATATATCAACAAATTCAGCCTTTTTTTTTAATTATATTTTTGCCCCAAGTCCCAAACTGGTGCTTGCTGTTGCACCAAGGGGCGGTTGCAGGCAAGCGCCAAAGCATGGGTGTTTTGTATCCATTGAGCAAAGACGGGTTGTAATTGTATAGCGGTATCAGAAAAATATCTTGGGGTCGCCCTAAAGTACTTATGCCACTCGAACCCAGAGCTAGCTGGTTCTCCCCGAAATGCGTTGAGGCGCAACAGTTGATTGGACATCTAGGGGTAGAATTGACGCGATTCATAAAAATGAATTGGTTAATATGGGTGTGTACAAGTTGGGTATACGTAATGTAATGGCTAGAATCCAACTATTGGATGTTTCAGTTCAAGAACAAAAATAAAAAAAATGCGAGATATAGTCAAATGGTTTTTATATATATTTTTGCGTATATATAAAAGAGATATATTAACAAATTCAATTACTTTTTTTTTAATTATATTTTTGCACCGAGATGTATATATAAAAAAGATATATTAACAAATTCAATCACCTTTATATATATATATTGCATTGAGATGTATATATAAAAGAGATATATTAACCAATTCAATGACTTTTTTTTATATATATTTTTGCACCGAGATGTATATATAAAAGAGATATATTAACAAATTCAATGAATTTTTTTAATATATTTTTGCACCGATATGTATATATAAAAGAGATATATTAACAAATTCAATGACTTTTTTTATTATATTTTTGCACCGAGATGTATATATAAAAGAGATATATTAACAAATTCAATGACCTTTTTTAAATATATTTTTGCACTTTGAGATGTATATATAAAAGAGATATATTAACAAATTCAATGACTTTTTTTATTATTTTTTTTACACTAAGAGATGTATATATAAAAGAGATATATTAACAAATTCAATGACTTTTTTTATTATATATTTTTGCACTTGAGATGTATATATAAAAGAGATATATTAATAAATTCAATGATTTTTTTTTTTATATATTTTTACACTGAGATGTATATATAAAAGAGATATATTAACAAATTCAATGACTTTTTTTTTATTATATATTTTGCATAGATGTATATAGAAAAGAGATATATTAATAAATTTAATGATTTTTTTTTTGCACTTTGAGATATATGTATAAAAGAGATATATTAACAAATTCAATGACTTTTTTTATATATATTTTTTTTTTGCACTAAGATGTATATATAAAAGAGATATATTTAAAAAAAGAAAGAATAATTTCATTATAATAAACACGATTACATACGCATCGAAAAAGGAAATGGGTTTTCATTGAAAATTACAAACATCCTTAAGTTTTTACTAAATCCATTGCTATTTGATCACGTAAACACGCCATGTCAGAAAATAAATTGTCATTGAAGTATCGGCCCTCTCATTTGTATTATCAAGGTCAACTGAATATCCATAATTGGGATTCAAATCTGCTTTTGCAAAATGTCTATCATTGGTGGCGTTTCGTCGTATATAATTATGCAAAGTCATTACTGTTATAATAATTTTTACTTGCTTTTCAAATGGAAAACTTAGCATATGCTTTAAAATCTTCCACTTCTTCTTCAACACACCAAATGCTCGCTCAATTTCCGATCGCAGCAAGGAATGAGCACAATTGAATACCTCTCGATAGCTTGTAGGGGCAAGACCTTGTTGAAATTCTGGCAAATGATATCTAACTTCTTTATATGATCCTAAATAACTCTTTGGATTTGGATATCCAGCATCTACTAAATAATATTTACTTGCATAAATATAATATGAATTTGATCAACATATACCATATTTATACATATTAATATACAAAAACCATTAATTAACAAACTTGGAGGAGGATGAGGAAATTGCACATCAAGTCTCCCTAAAGCTTTATAGAAAATACAAGTATCATGGGTTTGTCCCTCCCAACCAGCCCAAACATAAATGAATTCCATATTAAAATTACACACCGCTAAGATATTTTGAATCAGTGTACATTTTCGACCAATAAAACGAATCTGATATTTTACATGTATCACCGCTGGGATATGAGTGCCATCAATAGCTCTAATATAATCTTAAAACAAAACACAAATATTATTATATAATCAAAATTTTCATTTAGTTCTTTCTTTCTATTGAATAATCAAAGCATACCTTAAAATATGGATAAAATCTTCGATTATTTTTTATCCTCTTCAGAACAGCCCTAAATTGCTAATTAGCTGGTTGGATCAAATCTTTTCCCATTTCACATACTTTGTCTAATACTAAGCTAAAGTACCTACTTATAGTTTCTCCAAAGCGTTAAAAGCGCTCTTGTGTTAACCCGTTACCTATATCATATCCTAAAATATGAAGAAATATTTCAAGCATTTCTTTAACATCAATATTCCTATTTCATTCAAGACCATAGCGTGTTACCAAATCATGCATTAAATTATTAAGTGCAATCTTATCAATTCTAAACATTTGATAACACCTTATCATATTAGTATCTTCGCCCATCAACTCTTCTAGCCATGCATGTCCTATATATGATGATGTCCTATAAGGTTTTTTGTGATTGTATATTGCTTGATAAGCGATTGTAGCTTGATTAATTTCCACAAGTTGATTGAATTTCTCATCCTCTTTTTCATTGATTTCTCTTTCAGGAGAATCGTCCATATCTATTTAAAGTAACAAAATAGTAAGAAAAGTAACAAAACAGTAAGAAAAGTGATGGATAATCATCCATCAACGGAACAATTATCATCCATAATATATATGCAAATTCCACCAAATCGAAATAAAATAAACTAAACACACATGTCTCACATTAGAACATAATCAGAAGAAGAGTTCATAAGTAGTGCAAATTAGCAACTAAAAATAAGTCTCACATTACAACATAGATTAATATGAAAGAGCTCAAAGAAGTAACTAGTATCCTAGTAGTGACTATTATGCTCTTCCAATTTATACTTCAGCCACTCAACTTTTTTTTCATCTTCATCCAAGTTCATAAAAATCTGCATGTTGTCTTTCTTCTTAGAAAAATGAGATAGTGCAAAGAAGAACAACTTTCTGTCTTGCTTAATCTCAAGTATGGCTTTCGATGTTCGCACAATTTCTTTGTAAGGATCAAACTCCATTGCAACCGATGTTGCATTGCTCCTACTTTCAACAGCTGAACAAAGTCTATCGATTTGTGATGCTAACTTATCAGGTCCGCTCAATTTTTTTCCTTTCTTTCCTCAAGTTTACTTCGTTGAACTTTCTACCATTCTTTTATGGCTCTTACTTTGACTTGGTTGGGCATTTGTTTCACCTACATTATGTTTTAAAGTATCATTAGTAGATCCTGCATAAATCACCAATATTAGCTTGTGTGATTTCAACATTCTCATTATTACATAAGCCTTATACAAGATTCCAGGTAACACTTCCAGTCGCAACTATACCTTAGAACATTTTGATCCAACAAAACTTCCAGATTTAGATGTATGCCTTTCGTTCAAAAGACTCTAAGTTTAGGATTGGCCTGTTATAATAAAATATTTTAGGAGTTATATTATAAAAGATGAAGTTACAAAAAAAAAAAAGTAACAAAAGATTAAATAAACGCCTAAATTTTTCTCTCACACCATTCATCACTCGCGTCAATGGTTTTCTTCCTTGGATCCCATCCTAGTCCTGTTTCATTTTGAATCAATTGCTTTCATTTTTTCCATTCTTCCTTTAAATTATCTCATTTACTCTTTATTTGAATTTTATCATACTTTTTCCTCTCAACTCTTCAAACTTGTTAATTATATCTGTCCATCCATCCGTTTTGTTGCTCGCAGGACAATTTCCTTTTTCAATTTGTTCAATGCATAATCGACAAAAAGTTTCTACATCTTCAGAACTCCAATATGCATTTTCCTTTGATGAACTTGCAATCTTTCAATAAAATGAATACAAACATATTTGAAAAATGAAAAGAGATAATGTTAACTATGAACACAAAGCAAAGGACACTATAAATAAATTAAAATGCAATTCATATGAACCCATGAAAGAGCACACCAAGTTGGATATGTAAGTGGGGAAAAAGAACATAAACATAAAAAATAGAAGTGAAAGAACCTGAGTTTGAGGTGGGACAATCGACACCTTTTGAGCAAAGAGAGAGGCGAGCACTTCGGTTGTGAGCGAAGAGAGAGTTGAGCGCCTAATTCTAAGCCAAAGAGAAGTGAAGAAGAAAGAATATTAACAAGTTAGAAGAGTCAACATACTAACCTAACTTTTAAAAAGCTCAAATAGGTACTAGACCTAAAAAAAAGGGTCAGAAACATTGTCATTTTAACATTGACTTCTGAACTTTGTGAATCAATTCAAAACAAGGCAATAATCCGTTGCTGACTTTTCCAAATCTTAGCTTCACGGCATTGTTAATCAATGACTAGGTCAAAAAGCCAAATAGAGCCCTCAAGTTTATTTGCTATGTTTGGCATATGGGGGAACAAACACGGATCTGACACTTCTTAACTTACCAAAGACCAACCTAGCACATTGGACAAGAACTTATCATTTCCTGCTCATCACCCTAATGGAAAGTCCAATTAGTCTAATAGTTGCAAGTTGCACGACAGACCAACCCACAACTGATGATTACCTAGTGTCATACCAACTACTATGTTCATTGGCATCAAGACCAGAATCACAGATTCTTATTTATGCATTAGAATGTAAAGGAGGAGAGAGGGAGGAAGAGGTGCACTAGTCCTTAGCCTTGTCATATTAACACCAGACTTAGCTCATTTTACTTGGAAAACACTTTCCTCTTTTTTAGCAAGGAGCTTCATTTTCTATCTTTCATGTTGCTAAGGTTTCATTGACATAAAAAATCAATGAAAACAGTTTCCAAAAAAAAAAAAATACTTTCAATGCAACAAACACATCCCAAATCAAATCATATCTTCTCTAAAAGAATATATCTGATGGTTGCATACATAAGTCTAGCACAACATATTTTCCTTGTGGAAAAATAAAAATTTGTTTTTGAAATATAGCCATCTCCTTCATGCCTAATCTCATACATGACAGTGGTCACCCCATTTCCCCAAATAAAAGGTGGTTTAGTTAAGCACTCAAATCAGGTCAAATTTTGCTCAATTTGCATCTAAATCGTCAAAATAAAAATTAACAATAACTCTTTGCAATTAGAGCTACTTGATTCTAATCCACCAAAAACCAAGGCTGCTTAAATTGTAGTCATCCCATTCGTATGTCTCGATTCGCTTCTAGAGAATCCTCGTAACAGAGCAAGCAAATATCAATCGTGTGGTAGAACTTGCCACCGCCCATCATAACGCAGGCCTCAATTCATTGACGTCCTTCAAGCTTGTTTGATGTTCGTCTCGCTGCTGAAAGGTTCAGGTAATTTGCATAAATTCGAGTAATGTCGATGTCACGGTGATCGAATCACGTTTCTAGTGAGTTCAAAATCTCTCGATTCTAGCACCCACATTCTGAATTTGCCCATTTGCTAGCAGATAAGCCATTTACAATGAAAACCAAATGCAAGCCATTTACAATGAAAACCAAATGCAAGAGACACAAAGAGAGAGAGAGAGGGTCCTCACTGTCGCTAGTAGGTGCGGGAATCGAGCCGTGGGACTAGGCCTGGGCGATGAACGCAATGGCGATGAACCAAGGCTCAGACGACGGTATCCACTGAAGCTTCGGCGACCAAACAGGTGAGCTTTGGTGACCGATCGGAGAGGTGAGCTTCGACAAATGACTGGAGATGCAAGCTTTGACGACCGGAGGGGTAAGCTTTGAAGTGGCAAGAGCGAGATATGAAGAATCGAGAAGAGCAAAGCAGAAGGGAAAGGAAGTAGCGTATCTGAAGAATCGAGAAGAGCAACGCAGAAGGGA
This sequence comes from Eucalyptus grandis, assembly GCF_016545825.1. NCBI lineage: Eukaryota > Viridiplantae > Streptophyta > Magnoliopsida > Myrtales > Myrtaceae > Eucalyptus > Eucalyptus grandis. Next base: position 12,310,189 of record NC_052617.1, on the reverse strand, counting down.
AAGGAATCGGTGTATCTGAAGAGTCGAGAATTGCTTGGAAAAGAAGAGTTAGGGTTCTTTTTAAAGGGTCACACTTGGAATTTTAGTAAAATTTTAAGGGTAAAAAAGGAATAACGATTTTTTTTTTTTTTTTTAAGATTCACTGTTGCTTACCAAGAATGCTAGAAAGCCAAGGCAGCCCCTTGGCTGCCTTAGGCTTTTAGCCTTCAAAAGGCTAGCATTTATGCAATGGACATTCAAAGTTTTTTGCCAAACGCTCTCTATTTGGCCCAAAGGCCTTTAGACCCCTAAAAATCCTTGGCAAAGTGGTTGCCAAACGCAGCCTAATCCCCTTTAGCTTTTCCACTTCATCATATCACATTGTATAAATGAGAGTTTTTGACAAATGGGACAATTTTGTGATAAAATGAATTTGCGGGATTATACTTATTCCGTGGAAATGCAGTAATTTTAAAAAGATTTCTCTCAAAATGATAACTTGCATTACCAATTCACATAAACGAGCAACAAATATTTTCATCCATGACAAAATTGTGACATTTCTATTGTCATGACCTATATTTTCCATCCAAAGGGAAAAAGACATAAATTTATATTTATTATCTAAAAGATGAGTTTAGGACTCTTGATTACACATCAAGCTACATTGGAATGTTAACACTATAAGAATTTCCAAATGATGAGTCACCGTTAGTTTATTGAGGCTGGCTAGAAATCATGTGGAGTATGTGAGTATACTTCACTTTTTACACAATTAGAAAATCTAGAGATGAAGACTTGATTATACTAAGGTTACATTTGGCAATCGGATAAAATTTGGGATAGGACAAAATTTATCATATCCTATATTTAGTGCATGCTCAAGACAAAAATATAGTTGGATATAATTGGGACATAAACCGGATAAAATTATCTCATGGGGAAGGTGAGATAAAGATAAATAAGATATCTAACATCTATACTAAGAAAATTATTTTTCACAAATGACAATCTTCTTAAATTAATAAAATTTAAATTATATTTCAATATAAATAATATTTGAATTCTAATATAAGAAATTCAAAATAACAATTTAGTTATTTTAATTTGATCTTATTTTTATTTATATATTCAAAATTATTTTTTATAATATATATTCAATATATAAAAATCAATATTTATATTTATATTTATTACATGTTTTACGTATTTTAGTATTTTAGGTATATTAGTATAGTTTACTATTTAATAAAATTTTATTAGAGAATGATGAAAGGGAAAGAAAGAAATCAAAAATAAATTAATTTAAAAAGAGAGGAAAATAAAAAGAAAAGAAAAGTAAATTAAAAGTAAGCAAGAGCATCGTTTATACTAAACAATAGATATATCTTATCATCTCCATTTGTATTAATACACCATTTATACTAAAATAAGGCTTGATTAGGGTATTTTCTAGTGCCATTTTTCTAATTTTTTAATTACTTTTCAAAGATTTTTACTAAGGGAAAATCTCTAATAATGATCCAAAGTGTCATTCTTTTACATCGTCTTCTTTGTCCCAAATGCATATTTCGGTGGCTTGATTAGGGTATTTTTGTCCATTTTTCTTTTTCTTTTTTTTTTTGATTCACTTCTTCTTGCCTAGATCAAGAACACCGAACTTGGGGAAAGGTTAGCAAGTGCCAGCCGCTGGTGAGGGCCAACGAGGGCTCGACGCCCATCACCAGTAACGAGCGAGGGCTTGATGCCCATTGCTAGCAACGGGCTAGGGCCATCAAGCCCTTGCTGGCCGTGGGGGAGGGGGTTGTCAAAATCAAGGCCCTATAAGGAGATCCTTAAGGGCAAAATGGGTAGTCGAAGAAGTCGTTGACCTAGGAGCGGTGGTGGGAGGAAGGGATGAAGAAGGCAACGTGGGCGACTTAGTCGTAGTCCTGGTAAAAGACGAGGTTGTCGATGGAGCGGCGGGTGGAGACGGGGAGGTTGCCCCTCGTGGCCATTAGCGAGGTTGCCCCTCACCGACCCTAGGCAAAGGCTTACCCACCTCACCGGCCACTGATAAGGGCCGGTAAAGGCCTGCAAGGCCTCGCTCGTAGCCAGCAAGAGTTTAACGGCCCTTGCCGGCTGTGGCCGAGGCTACCCTTGCCAGATCTAGCGAGGGTTGGCCTGCAAGCCCTCACCCGCAGCCGGCGAGGGCTTGGCGACCCTCACCCACTACTAGCAATGGGCGTCCAGCCCTCGCCGACCCTCCCATCACCCCTCACCAACGGCGGCGGCGCTCACCAGCCCTTCCCAAGTTTGATATTCTTGAGAAGTAGACGAATAGGGACGAAGAAGATGATAAATAGTGCAACCATTGACCAAAAAAAAAAAAAAAACAAACAAACAAAAAAAAGACAAACAAAAAATAAGACAACCAAAAATAAATAAATAATAATAATAATTGGACAAAAATACCCCGATCGGTCGTCGAATATGCATCGGAAATGCATCTGCTCATCAACTGGCGAGTGAGGTCCTTTTTTGAGACTAAATAATCACTTTGGGTCCTTATTTAAGATAAGCTTCACTTTAAGTCCTTTTTGAGAAAAATAAGACACTTTGGGTTCTTATTTGTGATTTTCCCCTTTTACTAATTGTGAGTCCTAAATTTGTATTCCTAACAAGGCTTATATAAAGTCCTAAATTTTTATTCCTAACAAGGCTTATATAGAAAGTGCACAATCAAGTATTTAAAATGTACTAACACCACCCTAACAACAATTATCTTTAAGAATATTAAAAACTCCATTATAAAATCCTAAGAGCTTGTTCAATTTTGAATTCAATTTTTTATCAAATTTTTTGTACATTTCGAGATAAAACTATTAAAAATCATTTTTAAAGTTTTTCCTAATTTTAGAAAAAAATTGAATTTTTTTAATTTTCTCAAGGATTTTCATAATCCTGCGTTGCAATCAGTTTATAATTTTTTTAATATTAAATTTTTAAAAGAATTTATTTTGAAAATAGGAACTCGAGCCAGGCCCTGGGGCCCGGTCGAACATGGGCTGAACTTGGACTCTCGAGCCTAGGCCTGGGACATAAGTTGGGCTCTCATGTCAAGTCCACTCGTGAGCTAAACCCAATTCTCTAAAGTTAAACCCAGCCCAAAAAAAAGCCCACACTGTGTAACCTAAATAAAGCCCAGCTTACCCAACTAAAACTTAGGCCCAACACTCGCTGGCTCTATAACTAGAGCTCGGCTTATTCTGAACGCCGATGACAAGCCCACTTTTTTGTTAAAACAACAATCAGCCCACATTTCTTTTTTCCTATTTCTTTTTTTCTTTTTTCCAATTTCCTCCCATTGCCTAGAAACCGGTACATTAAGCCCAGTACACAGCATAATTTCTAAATAACCTCAGAATCAATTTCAATTCTATCTCAAACTTTTTTTGTCTAAGAAAAAAAGCAAAAACTTTAAGTTCAGTCTCAAATCTATCCGGATTTGTGTTTTGTCTAAAAAAAAATCACCAGATTTTAATCTATTTCCAAATTTACCCCGTGGTTTAATCCCAACTTAATGGGGGATTTCCATATCGATACCAAATCCACATTGGTATGGCAATATGAAAAATTATCTTCAAAATAAAACTGTTTTAGAATATAAAAATTAGGAATTGCTAACCATGACTTTTGATCAGAGGGTCAATAGGAGCAGATTTTTAGAACTAAAGTAAAAATTGATGATTATTTGACCAAAAAAAGGTTTGGAGTAGAATTAGGATTGGACCTAAATTTAAGGATTTTTCCTTAGACAAAAGAAAAAAGTTCAAGTAGATTGGACTAAACTTAAAGGTTGGGGATTTTTCTGATATTAAAAAAAGTTTAGAGAAAAATTAAGACTAAATCTAAAGTTCAGGGTTTTTAACATTGAAGCTCCTTCAAAGCTATAAGCCCAATCACAAACATACTCAGCAAGACCTCCATCTCTGGCTGCTTCCGGCCACCAAATGGGCATTTTCCAATGTCCATCTCCATCACCATCGATTCGAGACTCGCAGCCATACCATGGACACAAAGGACCTTTTCGGACCTATTTCTTATGGAAAGTTTATTGTCGCCAGCTTAAATTGATTCTTCGTCAATAACTGAAGTTTTGCTCTTCTAACTCTTCCAATGTCACTGCAAGTGGATGTTCAAACTTCCGATTTCTAGAAGCTGCAGTATTTCTTCTAGGGTCACTTTACGAGATACAGCACCTTCTTCTTTGTATCTGCAGTCATTTGGCCTTATGGTGTTTGCAGGCTGCCCCAGATGCAGCATTTAGTACTGCAGTTACCTACTTAAATCTGAAGATGGATTTGATCCAAATCGTGTTAAATGTATTGGGGATAATCGGGGCTATGCTATTTATCCAAGGGATTAATTCAACATAACAAATTTCAACTTATCCCTGTTTCACCCTCATGCACTACTATGTCTGTATGTATTGATTCTGCATTCGCCTCTCTATTTCTCCGAATTTTCTGTATGTGTAATTGTATGTCGCAGTTGCACCCATCTCCCCGGATGAAATAGGTCTGGAAAGCTCAATCCACAGTTTCCCTATTTGCTTCATCTTGGAATGCAGGTAGATTTTCAGTTTGCTTCTTGCATTTCGGTGATGAAAGGACATTCGTTAACCATCTTCTAATAATAAGTGTTGTATAAAGTACTTGCTAATAATATTATTGCGATCTTTCAATTTTTTTTTTTAAAAGGAAGAAAAGAAGACAAACCGAATTAATTAATATCATTCGTACAAGTATATCTCAACGACTAAAGTTTACGGTCATCATGATTTTGAGGTCCAAAACTTCCTCGTATGTGTAGCAGATTTTCAAGCCCATCTTTTGATTAAGGTGAAGTGCATCCCAAAAAGAATAACAAAGAGAAACCCATCAAACATTCAAACTACACAAAGCTGTGGAATTCTCTCTTTCTATCGGTCCCACGAGGCTGGAGGATATTGCAAGACACTTAACAATAATATAAATCGTTTCACGATGCTCCATGAAATGATATCTTCTTGCTAGTCCGTCAGGCCGGCGGATGACCGGGTCTGCAGTACTCCCACCTGGCCATCCTCGCTGTGCGGCTGTTAATGATCAGGATGTCACCGTTCAGCAGCAGCACCATGTTGCCCGCGACTCGAGCCTGGGGCATCGTCTCCATGGCCCATTGCAGGTTCGGGTTGGTTGTTCTGATGTTCCTGCAGGTGTTCTTTAAACGTGAATAAACGAGGGAAAAAACTCCAGGCTTTGGGAGATCTGAACTCATTCAGCAGCCTAATCTGTCTGTTACCTTCCAACATCCATTCAGGTCCATCTTTAAAGTTGCAGTTCGAAGGAAACTGAAGTTCACAGATACACCAGTGGACAAATATCATGCTTCAACTCAACATAAGGATAATCTGAAACTTGTTCTTCAACAAAAGATGGAGGACCAAGTCAACCTTATTCTTTCGGTCTACTTATCAGCCCAAAAAAGAAAAAGTTCTGCTTCCGATTACAGGAAAGCAAGATGCGTAGCATCAAGGTCACCAGAGTCCAGAGAGACAATAAGGACTTCGAACAACACCCCCCCAACTTCAAAACTTCAGCTCCGCCGCAGACCAAGACTTCAGCTTCGGCCTTTTTCAAGGATTGTGCGGAGTCGTTTTCAGTGGAGTCAACACAGAGGAGTCGCATGCTGCACGGGGCATCCCAATAAACAGGGCATCCCAATAAACAGGGCATCCCAAAGCTTCTCAGGAATTCCAACTCATGGGTCATCTCGACTCTCGAGACATCCCAAAACACTTGCCAGAGCATCCTATACTTGAGGCATCTCGACTTCCCGAGATAACCCGACAATGGGGCATCTCAAATTCCAGGCGTTCGAACTCATGAGGTATCTTGAACACGCAAGATATCTCGCATACGTGCGGCAGCACGCGGCATCCCAATAAACAAGGGCATCCCAAAGCATGTCAGGCATTCCAACTCATGGGTCATCTCGACTCTCGAGACATCCCAAAACACTCGCCGGAGCATCTCTATACATGAGGCATCTCGACTTTGAGGCATTCCCTGTGATATCTCGACTCCCGAGATAACCCGACAATGGGGCATCTCAAATTCCAGGCGTTCCAACTCATGGGGTATCTTGAACACGCGAGATATCTCACATACGTGCCAGAGCACGTGGCATCCCAATAAACAGGGCATCCCAAAGCATTTCAGGCATTTCATCTCGACTTTGACTTTGAGGCATTCCCGTACACGAGGCATTCCCCGTACACGAGGCATCTTGACTTTGAGGCATTCCCTGTGATATCTTGACTCCCGAGAAAACCCGACAATGGGGCATCTCAAATTCCAGGGGTTCCAACTCATGGGGTATCTTGAACACACGAGATATCTCGCATATGTGCCAGAGCACGTGGCATCCCAATAAGCAGGGCATCCCAAAGCATCTCAGACATTCCAACTCATGGGTCATCTCGATTCTTGAAACATCCCAAGACACTCGCTGGAGCATCTCTATACATGAGGCATCTCGACTTCGAGGCATTTCAAGTGATATCTCAACTCCCAAGATAACCCGACAATGGGGCATCTCAAATTCCAGGCGTTCCAACTCATGGGATTATCTTGAACACTCGAGATATCTTGCATCACGTGCTGGAGCACGTGGCATCCCAACTCGAGGCATCTCTATACATGAGGCATCTCGACTTCGAGGCATTTCAAGTGATATCTCAACTCCCAAGATAACCCGACAATGGGGCATCTCAAATTCCAGACGTTCCAACTCATGGGATTATCTTGAACACTCGAGATATCTTGCATCACGTGCTGGAGCACGTGGCATCCCAACTCTGGGCATTGTCTACACAGTGCCCCCTTGGGGCAGATAAAAATAAATATAAAAATATTTTTATATAAATATAAATATAAATATATATTATATTTTATATAAATATATAAACCTCTCCGTTCATCAAGCAATCCCGGATCTCATTCCTTTTTGTTTGATAAATAAATATATATTTATATAAACATATCTATTTTTTATATAAAAATATGTTTATATAAAAAACATAAACATATTTTTATTTAGGCGGTTCGGCCACCGGTGGCGGTCCGTATAAATGTATAAACATATTAAAAGTTAATTACAAATGTAAATTTTCCCGCTGGTTCACCAGGTGGTAGCTCATAGCCTCGGGCCAGTTTCACATCCAGCATGAGACCGTTATCAAATCTACCCATCTCATGCAATTTGTCCACTTGAGTCGCGAGGCCACTCACCTGGTTCTCCAACATGAGACTAGAAAAGAAGCGCCCCTCTTTCACCTTCCGTCCCACCTTGTGGACTTGATCCTCCAGAGATGCTGCATTTTGCATCCACGCGTCGACTTGTCTCTTCCTTTTCTTCCCCGGTCTCCTCTCTTCCTGCTCTAGTTCCGAAACTATGTCCGCCTTCCTGGCCGACACCATTCGCATATTCATTTCCAAAGCATCCATCTTCTCTTTGACTACACTGACGTCGCTGACTTTTTGAACGATGAGACTGATGGCATTGTTGGCGATTCCCAGAATTGTGTCCATCGTAAGACTGCCGAGAGCATTAAGGGAAAAATAATGTCGATTAGTAGTATTCCAGGAGCAAATTTTTTTAGCTTTCAGCATTTGTGTTTCGACTTTTATCGGACAAGCGAATACTTCAGCCGATATTTCCGAGTGTTAATTGCTACTTATTATTCGAGGTGCAAGACAATAACGAAAATGGAAGGACTCTAGAGAAAGAAAAGAGAAGCATACAGCCATGATTTGGATTGTTGTCTTGGTGGAATTTGCCAGCGACAGTTTTGAGGAAAAGAAGCAGTCCATGCGCAAAACTAATCTTTTGGAGTCAGTTCAAAGGAAAACGAAGGAAAGGTTATTCTCAAAAACAAATTACATACTCAAAAGACAAGGAACTATTCGATAGAAGAAAACCGAATGAAGAGTGGAAAAGCTTTAGGCGCAGTTCCGGGCAACCAAGCCATTCGAAAAAGATTGTTTTTTTCTTTAATAAACACCGTTTCACTAGCTATTGGATCGATAATATAAGCAATTTAAGATAGTTAGAATGGGTCATGGACATTAACAAAAGAGGAAATCAACAAAAGAAATACACAAAAAACAGGACCGGAGAGAATGAAAAACGTACTGAATCTGGTTTACCAGAAGCAAAAGAGGTTAGCCAATCATTCCTAATTGACCAGACCATTGATCTGATGGCTATTCCAACTCGGTATTACGCAACATGAGTTGTAAGGTCTCGTGCTATGTAGGCATAGGGAGGTAAATAGGAAATCAAAAAAACAAATAGATTGTTTTTCTTTAATAAATGTCTCCTAACATGGCGATCTGCTCAAGAATTAACAGATGAACAAAAGAGAGAACAGACAAACGACACAACACGGGATGTAAATTTTCTTTTTCGTTCCTCGTGTGAAATAAATCCAGGAAATTTAGGCATGACAATTTACCAGCACCACTTACATGAAGAGCGCAGGAAAATTTAGGGAATTAAAAAAACAGGAAGATCCAAGTTTTCACTAATCTAAAGCAGTCTCACCTGGTGAAAACTGGCTGATGACCCTACAAAGGAAGGAATGGCCGCCAGAGAGAAAGCCAAAGGCGAGCACAGATGGCGAGGTAAAGAGAAGCAGAGCAAGCTTCGCAGTGGCTCTGCTCTGTTGAGTCTTGACGCGTGGGGTCTTTGTGGGGGGCACCTTCCTGGAAGGATGGTTTTAGTCACGATTTAAAGTCTGTACGCCTCTGCTTTAAAGTCATGTAATCCCATTTCATGAACTTACGGTTGCATGGTTGTCCGAGTCCGTCAAACGACAGAGTCATCATCTAGAGTCTTGCATACACCCTCTTGGAAATGGACAAACGTCTTTGGTTCACACATCAGTGGCGTCTTCCCTCCTCCCTCCTCCAAAATGGTCGCTTTCATGTAAAAATTCTGGTTGACCCTTGTCCATTGTGCTGTTAGACATGTAAATTGTAAAAGATATTCAAGACTATTTCTAGTCCTCTTTAGTGACGTCAGATCGCGTAAACCAATGTTTCTGCAAGATAGGACGCTTGTGTAATGAAGCGAGTTTTGCATTTAGTTTGTACAAAAATAAAAATTTGAAAAAGATTTTCCTAGAAACGATTGTCAGCATCGCTTATAAATTGAATCGGCGAAACATGTTTACGTGTAGAGTGTTGTTGATAATTAAAATATATCCCATTTACAAATAATTCAAAGCACTATAGCCAATTAATTTTAGGAAAGTGTTTTTGAAATAACGCAGAGTCATTTGAAAAGTGAAATCCCCGCTATGTCTTGCTTATTGAATTATTCCCTTTTCATATGACGCAAAACTACAAGTGACAACTTACCCCAAACAGAGAAGTAGAGAGGCATATGAAAGCTCGGAATTTTTTTCCCTTGTATGTGTATGTGATTTTTTTTTTTTTGGGGTATGTTTAAGGGGAAAATGACACAAATGATGTTAAAACTTTGGTCCAATATGACTTTAAAGTTTTGATTTGTTCAATATAATCCCTAAATTTTTTTGCACATGTTTAAACTAGTCCAGAAACTAGTTTGAATATGTTTTAAAATTTGGGGATTACATTGAACAATTTGAAAGTTTAAGGACCACAATGTACATTTGACCAAAGTTCATGAATCATCTGTATCATTTTCCCTTCTTTAAACATACACCACACAAAAACAAGGGAAAAAACTCCAAGCTATGGAAAAATCTGAACTCATTCAGCAACCTAATCTATAACCTTCCAATCTCCAATCAGGTCCATCTTTAACAGTGCAGTTCGAAGGAAACTGGAAAATTCAAGAAGTTCACAGATACGGTAGGGGACAACTATCATCCTCCAACTCACGATAAGGTTAATCTCAAACTTGTTCTTCAAGAAAAGATGGAGGACCAAAGTCAACCTTATTCTGTCAATCTACTTTTCAGCCCCAAAAAGAAAAAGTTTTGCTTTCAATTACAGAAAAGCAAGATGCATGGCGTGAAGGTCGCCAAAGTCCAGAGAGACCAACAAGAAGGATTTCAAACAACACCGCCCCAACTTTAAACTTCAGCTCTGCCACCAGACCAAGACCTCAGCTTCAGCATTTTTTGCGGATTGTGAAGAGTCGTCTTCAGCGGAAGCAACACAGTGGAGCCCCCTGCTCGAGTAAAATGAATAGATTGCCGTTAAAATTGAGGTGGACAAGCGGCTAGAGATTGTTCTCAATGCCGCAGCCATCTGTCTGGACAAAAAACGGCTGCTATAGACATTCGAAGCTCTGGAGCTCGAAAAGATGATATAAAGATTATGCCAGTCCTACAATTCAAATTACGAATTTTACTCCAATGCTAACTTCAGAATTTAACTCCAAAAACTTTTCCCTACCTACCTAGATTCTTTGGAGACCCAGCCAAACTTAAGTTAATATGGAACTATCAACTGGTTTATGAAATTTGCTGAGTGGAAGGATCAGGTATGATATGAGCTTTTTGAAACAGAGTAATAAAAGCAACTACCATTGATTCACTAATTTTGGACACTAAATAGAAACCTCGCAATAAATACAGTATAATCATACAATTTAAGCTTCGGCACAGATTGATTCAAGAAAAATGGACGTGCTCGCATCTCATTGAAAGCTTTGGAGGGGAAAGAGATTGACAACCCCAGCAAAAGCGCATACCAAAACAAGAAAAGGAGAAGCATTCAAGTCTGAAAAAATGGAAGAAGATATGACTGCTCTCATACCTCTGCAATCGAGAAGCGAAGCCAGAAGAATATAGTCGCAGCAGGGAAGTTCTGGTTGTTTGCATACCAACGACACACCGCCAAACCATTCCCAATCAGCCTTGATCCTTGGTCAGGCAACTTGGTTGGCCTAAAATTGAGGCCGCGAAGGCATGGCATTGAAACTGGAGGCAGTGAAATTCTGTGTCGGGGCCGGAGCGAGACCATGAAGACCAGGATGAGAAAGAGAAACGAAGCTGGAGAGAGATGGAGATGGGCTTAGACCCCGTGACCTGAGCGAGGGGGAAGAGAGACACGACAGAGGTTGGCCACGGCGGCATGAAGATGAGTGCTGCAGCCGCTTGTGAGGGCCAAGATCGGTGGTGGCCTGTTTCCGTTCATCATGGACAGTGCGAGGGTGAAGAAGCTGGGTCATAGACCCTTCACCCGATTCATCCTAATGTTCTAAATGGGATCCTAGACCCCTTCTTTTGATTTTGGAGACACCCGTAGCAAGTGCCCACTCGGAGACCCTTCACCCGATTCATCCTAATGTTCTACATGGGATCTTAGATCCCTTCTTTTGATTTTGGAGACACCCCTAGTAAGTGCCCACTCGGAGCACCTTTTCGTTCATCAAGTACTCCCAGATCTCATACCTGTTTGTTCGAGAAGCTTGTCCTGCTAGTTCACCTGGTTGTAGTTCACAGCCTCGGGCTGGTTTCACATCCAGCGTGAGACCATTATCAAATCTACCCTTCTCGTGCAATTTGTCCACTTCAGTCACCAGGCCGGTCACTTGATCCACCAACATGAGACGAGAAAAGAAACGCGCCTCTTTCACTTTGCGTCGTAACTCGTGGACTTGATCCTCCACCGATCCTACACTTTGCATCCACAACTCAACTTCTCTCTTCCTTTTCTTCCTCGGTCTGCTCTCTTCCTGCTCTAGTTCCAAACTTATGTCCGCCTTCCTTGAGAAGATGATGATAAAGATGAAGATGAAATGAATCTAGTTACAGAAGAATCCACGAATGAAAAACTCGAATCACTTTTATTCCAATAAGACTGTACTATAAATCCTCTGTTCTTCCTCCCCTGTTTCTATCTTTCTATCTCAACTAGACTCATCAATTCAGTGCAGAGCATCCATGGCTGATTGCTCTCACTCCCTCTTTCTCTCACTATTTTCTCTCTCTTCATAGTCTTTCCATCAATGAATCAAAAGACTACTTAAAGGAAAAACGGAGAAAACAGAATACAGCTCATAAAGGAAAAACAGAATCTAACTAACTGTTTTACATTTGTTTTCTTTCTTTCAGCTAAATAACAGTACACGAGTTAGTTTTAGATCTATTATGACTTGGCGATCCGATGACTTGGCGATCCGTGTCACTCTTTATCTCAGGCTTCTTCTTCATTGATGTTGATCCATTTGTCTTTATCACGAATTCTTCATTGTTGATCATCTCACCGTTGATCATCCGCTCATTGTTGCTTTTCTGTCTTTGTGTTCTTTCTTTTCCTTTAGCAATATTAACTGCTGAGCTTATAGTCCTTTTATATTTAACATCCCCCCTCAAATTGGGAAGGGGTAAGGATCCCATTCCCAATTTGGTGCGAAGAGTAATATGAGCTACTCGTGAGAGGGACTTGGTGAAGATATCAGCTAATCAAGGTGACTGGAATATGTTGAACATGGATAGACCCGAAGAAACCTTTTCACGAACAAAGTGGAAATCAACTTCAATATGCTTAGTTCGAGCATGCAATATTGGATTAGCTGTAAGAGAAATAGCTGATCGATTGTCACAAAATAAGAGAGTTGGTGATGTGAGAGAAATGCCAATGTCACGCAAGACAAAGCTGATCCAAGTGAGTTCAGCAATGGTTGATGCAAGTGCTCGGTACTCGGCTTCTGTGGAGGATCGTGAAACAGTTGGTTGTTTCTTAGCTGACCAAGAGAGCAGATTAGAGCCAAGAAAAGTACAAAAGCCTGTAGTGGATCGTCTAGTAGCAGTACACCCTGCCCAGTCAGCATCTGAGTAGCCATAGAGCTTAGTGGAACTATTAGAGTGAAGATAAATGCCAAGGTGTATAGTCCCTTTAACATATCGAAGGACTCTCTTTAGCGATGAAAATCTGCCACTTTGTTGGATGTTGCATCTTTTGTGACAGAGCAGATTTGTAGCAAAGGCAAGATCTAGTCGAGTAATTGTCAGGTACTGAAGACCACCTACTAAGCTTCTATATTCAAAAGGATCAGTTAGCTGATTTTCATCATTGATCATGGTTACTGATCTAAGAGACAAAGGTGTTGAGATTGGTTTGCATTCTGCCATATGAGCTCATTTAAGCAAATCAGTAGCATACTTTGTTTGACATAGAAATAGATTCAAAGGAGTACGTGTAGCTTCAATTCCTAAAAAATAATGAAGATACCCAAGATCCTTCATATGAAATTGGACCGAGGTTCCGAATCAAGGTGGTTAAGAGCCGAGGTGAGCTACCGCTTAGAATGATGTCATCGACATAGAGTAATAATAAACCGTATGAGAATCGGTATGAAGCACAAACAGAGAAGGATCAGTTTGTCTTTAGAAGAAACCGGTTTCAAGGAGAAACTTACCGAATTTATCAAACCCGGGCTCTTGGTGCTTGTCGAAGGCCATACAAGGACTTTTTGAGAAGACAAACATATTTAGATTTCGAGGATGTATGAATCCGTGGGTTGATCCATGAAAACAGTCTCATTCAAGTCACCATGGAGGAATGCATTTTTAACATCAAGTTGATGTATTGGCCATTGTTTTATCAAGGCTACGAACAAGTACTATACGGATAGTTGTATGTTTTATAACAGGACTGAATGTTTCAGTGAAATCAAGTCCTGCCTCTTGATGAAACCCTTTGGCTACTAGACGAGCCTTTAGTCTATCAAGGCTGCCATCATGTGCTAGTTTGGTCTTAAAAACCCACTTACAGCCTATCACATTCATCTGATCAGTTCTAGGGACTAATATCCAGGTTTGATTTTCATATAGAGCATCCATTTCTTCTTGCATTGCTCTATACCACCCTTTATTAGCTAATGCTGATTTAATAGATCTTGGTTCCATGGGAACTTGAGATTCAGCTAAACAGGCATACTTTGGATTTGGTTTAGTAATACCTGACTTCAGGCGAGTCTGCATATGATGAACAACAGCAGTGTCTTGTGAAGAAGAAGAGCTTGAACTATGTTGTTCTTGATCGGAAATCTTGTTAGTAGGCAAGACCTCTATTGAGGTAAGTACCGCTTGCTCTTCCTGTGTGTAACCATTCTGTCTTTGTGTGAAAGAAGTATTTTGTGGCATATGTTCACTATATGAGTAATGACTGTACTGATCTTCCAAAGTAGGATGGTACTGAAATTTAGCTGTTTGGTGAAGAAGACTGCTATATGTTGAGTCAGTACTTGGAGACTCGAGTAGACTAACTCCTTCAACCCATTGTTTGTATAAAGGTGTATACTGTCTATACTCACTGACCAACTTCTTTGAGAAAGGGAAAAAAGTCTCATCAAAGACAACATGTCTACTGATATACACACGATTATCAGTAGGTACAAGACAACGATACCCCTTGTGCTGTTCACTATATCCCAGAAATATACAGGTAAGAGATCTGGGATCAAATTTATGTTTTGCATATGGTCTTAAGCATGGATAACAAGCACATCCAAACACCCTTAGATGTTCATATCTTGGCTGAGTATGATGAATTTTGTTATAAGGTGTGTCCATCTTTAGTTTTGATGTAGGTAGTCTGTTCACAATGTAGTTAGCTGTTGCAAAAGCATCTACCCAAAACCTCAATGGAACTTTAGAGTGATATAACATAGCTAGACCAAGCTCAACTATGTGTCGATGTTTTCTTTACGAGATTCCATTACGTTACGGTGTGTGAGGACAGGATATGAGCTGTTTTATGCCATAGTTCTTTAAATGATGTTGAAATCTGCTACTTATAAACTCTCCTCCTCCATCACTCTGGAAAGCTTTGATTTGATGATTATGTTGTCTTTCAACTAGTTTCTAGAATTTGACAAATATCTCATAGAACTTAGATTTCAACTTCATTGGATAGAGCTAGCTATATCGTGAAAAATTATCAACAAAGACCACATAGTATTTGAACTTTTGAAAAGAGCTTACTGGTGAAGGTCCCCAAATGTCACAGTGTATCTTTTCTAGAGGAACACTTGAAGTAGAGTCTGACAAAGGGAAAGATAAAGCTGTACTTTTGGCTATTTGACAATTGCTGCATATATTCTTGGTTGTTGTATTGTAGTGAATACGCTTCTGATGCTGCAGATGTTTCACTATTTTGAAAATTTGTGTGAGCCAACCTTTGATGCCATATGTCTTCATCTACAGTTCTTTGTCTCTGAGTGAAAAAGGCTTCTGTGGTTTGTGTATCCACTTGATAAAGTCCCCTAATTTTCCTTCCGAGCTTCACTTTGTCACTTTGGTATAGTTGTCCTTAACATAAACACCATTTTTGTCAAAAACAAATGAGCAAGGATAGTCATCAGTAAGTTTAGAAACCGAAAGGAGGTTCTTCTTTATTTCGAACAATCGTACATCATTGAGTGGTAAAGTAGTAACTTTTGTTCTCGCGAGGTATCACCAATGTAAGTAACGAGGTAAACATGATCCATCTCCAATCATGACAGATCGTTCCTTTGTATTTAGAAAGAGTATGAAGTATACCAGATTAGCGCTGATGTGGGTACATGTAGCACCGTATCTGGATACCATTCACTTCCTTTTGGGTCTTTAATGTGTAATGATGTTAATGCTTTGTTGGAATGTCTTCGCTTGATAGGAGTTGTCAAAACGATACCAGGCAGCGAAGAGCATCATGTCCAGGTCGTTGCATATTTGACATTCTAATCTAACATTACTGTTTCTTTCTCATCCTGTAGAGTTCTATTTGAGGTTAATGTCAAAGAAGGATAAGTGTTGGTGTTTTGATACCTCTGAGAATAACTGGCATAGGGTCGAAACCCTTGATTAGATCCAGAAAAGACATTTCTTTGTCTGTATTGTTGATCTTTTTGTCCTTGAAGTAACGCATCTGTCTTGTAATTCTGATTCCTTTAATATCCAAAAACTCGACCTCGTTATTTGCAGCTCTACCTCGGCCATAGCTGCGGCCTCCTCCTCGTAATTTCCTCTTTGAGCTACAAATCCAGAGGTTTGAGCGATATATCCTCCATCGTGTTTTCTTTAAGTTGTATATGAGATTGTCTTTGCCCGAAGTAGGCTAAATTTGGATTGAACTGATTTCTCAGCAATCTTGATTCAAGCCTTTCTAACTGTGCAATTACCTCATCATAATCTGGTTGAGGCTTAAGACAGTATATGGTAGTTCGAAAATTCTCATACTCAAGACCTAAGCCTTCCAATACACCAAACATTTTGGTTATTTCATCCACAGGTTTTCCTATAGCATTCAACTGATCACATATGGACTTATATTCTCTGAGATAGACTGAGAGGGTTCGATCATGCTTCTGACAAGCTTGCAATTTCCCTCTTAATTCGAACTCTCTAGCAATTGACTTCGTGTAAAACGATTCGAAGAGTTTGCCATACCTCATAGGATGTTTCCACACCAATTATCGGGCTCAAGATATGCTCGAGACAGATCCGCTTAACCAAGATGACACCAAATGATCGGTTTTGTCCAGTCAATATAATCTGGATTTACAACTTCCGATGCACATCCTTCAACCTCATTCTGCAACATTTGAGGAGGTGGTGAAGTATCGCCATTAATAAAACCAAAGAGTTCTTGACTCTTCAGGAATCTGTGGATCTGAGCTTGCCACAACAGAAAATTGTCTTCGGCGAGTTTGATTGTGACAAAATTCGAAATATTCACATGTATTGGGAAAGGATACTTTGGTGTTCTTATCGCCATTGTTATTATTTCCAACCTGAGGAAGAAGATGACAGTAACCCTATGAATACAAATACGATTACCGCACTACTGGTATCTGCTGCATCTTCGATTTCTCTATTCTGATTCAATGAAAACCTACTGAACAGATCTCCTCAGTAACTGTGAAAACCTGCTCTGATACCATGAGAAAATGATGATAAAGATGAAGATGAAAATGAATCTAGTTACAGAAGAATCCACGAATGAAAAACTCGAATCACTTTTATTCCAATAAGACCGTACTATAAATCCTCTGTTCTTCCTCCCCCGTTTCTATCTTTCTATCTCAACTAGACTCATCAATTCGGTCTGCAGAGCATCCATGGCTGATTGCTCTCACTCCCTCTTTCTCTCACTATTTTCTCTCTCTTCATAGTCTTTCCATCAATGAATCAAAAGACTACTTAAAGGAAAAAACGGAGAAAACAGAATACAGCTCATAAAGGAAAAACAGAATCTAACTAACTGTTTTACATTTGTTTTCTTTCTTTCAGCTAAATAACAGTACACGAGTTAGTTTTAGATCTATTATGACTTGGCGATCCGATGACTTGGCGATCCGTGTCACTCTTTATCTCAGGCTTCTTCTTCATTGATGTTGATCCATTTGTCTTTATCACGAATTCTTCATTGTTGATCATCTCACCGTTGATCATCCGCTCATTGTTGCTTTTCTGTCTTTGTGTTCTTTCTTTTCCTTTAGCAATATTAACTGCTGAGCTTATAGTCCTTTTATATTTAACATTCCTGGCCGACACCATTCCCATATTCCTTTCGAGAGAATCCATCTTCTCTTTGACTACACTGATGTCGGTGACCTTTCGAACGATGAGACTGATGGCTCCTAGAATTGCGTCCATTGTACGACTGCCAAGAGCATTAAGGGAAAAATGTCGTCGATTAGCATTCCAGGTGCAAAACTTGTTTAGCTTTCAGCATTTATGCTTCGACTTTTGTCAGATAATTGAGTACTTCAGATATATCCCCAGTGTTAAGTGTTAATTAGTATTCGAGGTACAAGACGAATGAAAATAAAAGGACTCGAGAGAAAGAAAAAAGACGCATACAGCCACGTTTTGGGTTGTCGTCCTAGTGGAATATGCTTAGGACAGTTTTGAGGCAAAGAAGCAATTATCTTAGCCCACACGCGTAAAATTAATCTTTGGGAGATCAAATTCGAAGGAAAACAGGGAAAGGTTATTCTCAAAAACGACTTCCATGCTCAAAATAAGGAACTATGTCGTAGAAGCAAATCGAATGAAAAGTAGAAATGCTTGTAGCGTAGTTTGGGGCAACAAAGTCATTCGAATTAGATCATTTTTTTTTTTTTTTTTTTTGCTTTAATAAATATCTTTTAGCTAGCTACTGAATTGATCATACGAGCAGCACCAGACAGTTCGAATGGGTCAAAGATGTTAATAAAGGAGGAAATCAACAAATCAAATACATAAAAAAGGGACTGGAGAGAGTGAAAAACATATTAATTCTGGTTTCCCAGAGCGAAAGAGGTTAGCCAATTATTCCTAATTGACTAGACCATTGATCCATGCTAGAATAAGGACAGCTATTCTGACTCGGAATAATGCAACTTGAGTTTTTGATTTTCTTTTCGTTCCTTGTGTGAAATAAATCAAGGAAAGCTAGGCATGGCAATTTTACCACTACCCGTTACATGGAGAGCCCAGGAAAATTTAGGGAATGAAAAAAAATACAGAAAGCTCTAAGCTTTCACTAATCTAAAGCTGTCTCACCTGGTGAAAACTTGCTGACGACCCTCCAATGGAAGGAATGGCTGCGAGAGAGAGAGAGAGAGAGAGAGCCAAAGTCGAGTAGAATGGTGAGGGAAATAGAAGCGGAGGAAGCTTCGCAGTCGCTCTGCTTTCTTAAGTCTCGACGCGTGGGGTCTTAGGGGGGCACCTTCCCGGAAGATAGTTTTAGTCACGATTTAAAGTCTGCATGCCCACTTTCCATTTTCTGCTTTATAATCACGTATTCATATTGCATGAAGTTACCCTTGCAAGATTGTCTGAGTCCGTCAAACGACAGAGTTATCATCTAGAGTCTTGCATACACCCTCTTGGAAATAGCCAAAAGTCTTTGGTTCACACATCAGTGGCATTTCCCCTCCTCCCTCCCCCAAAATGGTCGCTTTCGTGTAAAAAAACTAGTTGACCCTTGTCCACTGTGCTTTAAGACAAGCTGTAAGACGTAAATTGTAAAAGATATTCAAGACTATTTCTAGTCGTCTTTAGTGACGTCAGATCGCATGAACCAATGTTTTTGCAAGATAGGACGATTGAGGGGAAGAGTACCAAAAAAATCCTAAATGCATTACATTGATATTAATTTAGTCTTAAACTTTGTAATTTGACCAATTTAGTTTTAAGTTTTTCATGTCGGTACCAATCCAGTCCATTCAGGCAATTTAGATCGAAAATTACTAATGTTGACATTTTTAATAATATTGTAGTACTGTTTTGAATTTTTAAAATATTTTTTTCTTTTTTTTCCCCCTCTCCCTATTCTTTGGCTTTTCTTTTAGCTGGAGGCCATCATCGGCCACCGACCACAACCATCGCCGGCCACCAGCCATAGCTATGGTCGACGAGGGCTGGCCTTGCCTAGGTTACCATTGCCGATTGCAAGGGATGGTCAGCCTCGCCGTGCCACCCCTAGGGGAGAGTGAGCATCGGCCATCTAGGCTCAGCCAGGCAAGGCCTCCTCATGATGGTCAACCTCGCCACACCTTGCCTAAGTGAGGGTTGGCCTTGCTGTGCTTGGATGGTCGATACTCGCCCTTGGTGAGGCCAACCATCGCTTGTGGCCAATGAGGGCAACCCAAGCGAGGCCAACCCTCATCGGCTATGGCTATGGCTAGTGGTTGACGATGGCCACCAATAAAAAGAAAAATCAAAGAAGAGGGAGAGGGGGAAAAAAAAAAAAATTATTTTAAAAATTCAAAAAATGCAAAAAATTATTAAAAATATCCATATCAGCGCCAGCCATGTCACATATGATAGCCAGCATCCACGTTAGTAATTTTCAACTTAAATTAGTCTGATAAACTGAATTGATACTAGTATAAAAATGTTTATGATTAAATTAGTCAAATTAAAAAGTTTATGATTGAATTAATACCAATGTAATAGATTTATGACTTTTTTGGTATTTTTCCTGAATAATTGTGTAATGAAGTGAGTTTCACATTTATTTAGCGAAAAATGTTGACATGTAGTGTTGTTGATAATTAAAATATTTTCTATTTGCAAATAATTCAAAGGACTATAGACCATTTTTTTTAGGAAAGTGTTTTTCAATTTCAAGTGAAATAACGCATAATCATTTGAAAGACGAAATCCCTGCTATGTCTTGCTTATTGAATTATACCCTTTTCATATGAAGCAAAACTACAAATGACAATTTACCCCGAGTCAAGAAGTAGAGAGACACATGACAGCTTGGAGTTTTTTCCCTTGTTTGTTTATTTTTTATTTATTTTTTTTTTGTCAAACCTTGTTTGTGTATGCTAAAGAAGGAAAAATGACACAAATAGTCCAAGAAATTTAAACTAATGTTCTATGGACTTTAATTTATTCAATGCAATTCCTGAACTTTTAGTACATGTTAAAATTAATCCTTAGACTATATAAAGATGTTTGATGTTGTCTATGTATGTTTGATGTTGTCTCTGTACTTAAATTAATGGAATGATAACATGAAACATTTCATATAGTTCAAAGACTAGTTTTGATATGTATCAAAGTTTATGGATTGTATTGAACAAATTAAAAGTTTAGGGACTACATTGCATGTTGAGCTATATTTCAGATATCACATTGAATATATTAAAAGTTCATGGATCATATTAAACAAATTAAAAGTTCATGAGCCACATTACACATTAGACTAAAGTTGAGAGATCATTTGTATTATTTTCCCTTCTTTAAACATGCAAGGTCTGACCCAAAAAAAAAACAGAAACAAGGGGGAAAACTCCAAGCTCTAGAAAACTCTGAACTCATTCAGCAATCTAATCTATGACCTTCCAATCTTCATTCAAATCCATCTTTAACATTGTAGTTACAAGGAAACTGGAAAACTCATGAAGGTCACAGATAGAGTAGGGGAGAAATATCATCCTTCAACTCAACATAGGGATAATCTCAAACTTGTTCTTCAACAAAAGATGAAGAACCAAAGTCAACCTTGTTCTTTCAATCTCCTATGAGCCCAAAAATGGAAAAGTTTTGCTTTCAATTACAGAAAAGCAAGATGCGTAGCATCAGGTCACCAAAGTCCAGACAGACAATAAGAAGGATTCAAACAACGCCGCCCAACTTCAAACTTCAGCTCCGCCACAGACCATGACTTCAGCTTCAGCAATTCTCGTGAATTGTGCAGAGTAGTCTTCAGCGGAAACAACACAGAGGAGCCCCTTGCTCGGGTAAAATGAATAGATTGCCGTTAACATTGAGGTGGACAAACGGGTAGAGGTTGTTCTCAATGCCGCAGCCATCTGTCTGGACAAAAAACAGCAGGCTATAGACCTTCGAAGCTCAAGAGCTTGAAATGATGATATAAAGATTATGCCAGTCTTGCGATTCATTCCAATACTAACTTCAGAATTGAACTCAGGAAACTTTTCCCTACCAAGATTCTTCGGGAACCCAGCCAAACTTCAAGTTAATATGGCACTATCAACTGGTTTATGAAATTTGCTGAGCACAAGGATCATCTATTATATGAGCTTTATGAAACTTGGTAATAAGGGCAACTACCTTTGAATCACTAATTTAGGACATTGAATAGAACCCACGCAACAAATTCGGTAGAATCATATGATTTCAAGCTTTGGCAAAGATTGATTCACGCAAAATATATGTGCTTGCATCTGATTGAAAGCTTTGAAGGGGAAAGAGATTGACAACTCCATCAAAGGAGCATATCAAAACAAGAAAAGGAGAAGCATTCAAGTCTGAAAAATGGAAGAAAGAAGCAATTGCTCTCGTACCTCTGCAATCAAGAAGCTAAATCAGAAGAAGATGGAATCGCAGCAGGGAAGACCTGGTTGGTCGCGTACCAATGACATGCCGCCAAACCATTCCTGATCAGCCTCTATCCTTGGTCAGGCAACTTGGTCGGCCTAATATTGAGGTGGCAGAGGCGTGGCATTGAAGCTGGAAGCCGCGAGGATCCACAGTCGGGGCCGGAGAGAGACGATGAAGACCGAGAAAGAGAGAAACGAAGCCGGAGAGAGATGGAGATGAGCTCAGACCTGAGCAAGGGGAAGAGAGACGCGACGGAGGTGGGTCACGGAGGCATGGAGACCAGTGCTGCAGCCGCTTGAGAGAAGGATACAAATGCATGGCACTTCTCACCCATCCAACTGAATCTGAGCAACGATAAGAACTTAGTCAAGTGTTCGAGATCACAGATTGTGGCCGGCGATTGACTACAGGTAGGGGCCAATGAGAGCGTCGTGGCCCTCACCAGCCACAAGCGAGGGCAAGACCCTCGTGACCTGGGCAAGGGTAGCGAGGGTCTCGCCCTCACCAGATCCGACGAGGGCGACCCTCACCTACTCGATCTAGTGAGGGCCACCCTCACTCAAGCCGCAAGGGTCTTGCCCTCGCCAGATCCAGCGAGGGGCCATGACACCCCTGTTGGCCCCCACCTATGGCCAATGCCGGCAATGGTTGATACTGCCCACAATCCAAAGAAAGGAAAAAAAAAAAAAGGAAAAAAAGGAAAGATAAGAAAAAAGGAAAAAAAAAAGTAAAAAACATTTAAAAAAGTCCACGTTAACGTAGGATTGCAAGCATGTAGGATCACTGAAGTCCATGTCAACTGTTTTCCTATCTAAATTGGTCGGATTGACTGAATTGATACCAATATAAAAATGTTTATGACTAAAGTGATCTAATTGAAAGATTTATGATTAAATTAATACCAATACAACATCTTTAAGACTTTTTTGGTATTTTTCCCCTCCTTTTAGGGGAAATGATTGTAGATTGGAAAATGATTGGTTCTGCAATAATAAAATCCGAAATGCGCCCAAACAAGACTATAAAATCACCCCATTGTTGTTGTCTATTACATGTGCTGTCGAGTGGTATTCAGACCACTTTCGGCTTATTTTGTTCGGAGCATGTATGATCACTATAGTAGAGTATGTGCAAAACCCCTTTTTCTTTCGGCTTACGTTGGAAATAGTCGTGAGAGCTGTTAGATTGAAAGTTCTTGATGAGTTGTATCAAGTAGACATACAAAGGAGGAGAGCAGAGGGTGTGCGAGAATGAGAGTTGAAAGCTAGTTATTTTGATTATTGTATGTAGTTCTTACTCTGCAAGTCGGATAAAAGGGAGGTTAGTTACAAAATGAAGCGTTGTCAGTTTCAAGTGCACCCAAACACGTTACCTTTGCAGAGTTTTCCGAGGGCTTAAACAAGCACTGGGATTCGAACATGAAGAGGCAGATAGGAAAGTAATTCGGTTGATCCACAAACTTTCAAGCTAACCTCAGTGAAAATGCCATCAAGACTAGTGGCCGTGTCTCAAGTTTGAAACTTCATCCAACCCTTGAGGTGTCTCCTCGGGAAGAGTTGTTACATGGACAAGCTCACGACAGTTCATTTGCTCGCACACATCGTTCGATCGTGATGTTACAATCAATTTACATCCATTCCTTTCCATGACTATACCCACTTCTTCCAAAGAGTAGTATTTCCCAACATCATCCAAGATAAAGAGGAGTTTCCTGCCCTGCAATGCCTCCTTCAGTCTTGCGCCCCGGTAAACACTGCTCACCTCTGTCAAATCTAGTTTGAGATAGTGTGCAATATCAGTTTGTATCGTACCGACAGTGCCTTCTTGCGATACAGTGACAAAACAAGCACCATCGAACCTTGTACTATCTTGCACTATCTGATCATGTATAAGCTTCGTGAGAAAGGTTTTGCCCACACACCCGTGTCCCCAGACACCCAGACAGAGCACCTCTTCGTTCATCAAGCAATCCCAGATCTCATCCCTTTTTGTCTGAGAAACTTGTCCCACTAGTTCACCTGGTCGCAGTTCGTAGCCTCGGGCCGGTTTCACATCCATCGTGAGACCGCTATCAAATCTACCCTTGTCGTGCAATTTGTCCACTTGAGTCGCAAGGCCATTCACCTGATCCTCCAACATGAGAAGAGAAAAGAAATGCCCCTCTTCGACGTTTCTTCCTAGCTCGTGGACTTGATCCTCCAGCGATCCTACACTCTGCATCCAAAAGTCAACTTCTTTCTTCCTTTTCTTTCCCGGTCTCCTCTCTTCCTGCTCTAATTGGAAATTTATGTCCGCCTTCCTGGCCGACACCATTCCCATATTTATTTCCAGAGAATCCATCTTCGCTTTGACTCCATGGACTTTGCTGACCTTTTGAACAAGACTGATGGCATGTCTGGCGATTCCCAGAACTTTGTTGACATCCATCGTAGGACTGCTGAGAGCATCAGGGGAAAAATGTCGTCAATTAGTGTTTCAGGTACAAAATTTTGTGCCATAATTTCCACGTACAAAAGTCTTAACTTCTTTAGATCAATTTTCAAAGGAAAACAAGTAAAATTTACCCTCATAATTGACTTGTGGACTGAAAACAAGGTATTGTTCGATACAAGAAAATTGAATGAAAAGTGAAAAAGCTCTTTGGCGTCCTTTGAGGCAATGGAGCCATTCCACGTAGGCTTTTTTCTTAATAAACATCATTTCACTAGCTACTGAATCAATCATACGAGCAATTTGAGATAAGTTCAAATGCGTCAAGGATATTAATAAAGGAGGACATCAACAAAAAAAGAAAACAGGACTAGAGAGAGTGAGAAATGCTATATGTACCAAGAAAAACGTATTAAATATTGTTTACCAAATGATATGGTATATGATGTGGTTAGTTAAAGGATTCACTCTTTGTATCAGATCTAGCTTTTAAATTATTGAAAGAAGAGGTGATTATTGTGATTTTATGTCATTTAGCAAAGAGTCCATTGGATATCTTGGATTAACTCACTCAAATTATTGTTTGCTTTGGTTCATCCTATGCCAAATTTTAGAGAGGCAAATAAATAAGCACTTTCCCAAGAGATCATTTGTCCTGATAATGCTCTCACTTGAACAAACTTAACATCAGAGTTCCACCTCCCCATGTGTGGTGTCCAATTCAATTTACCTTTGCACCTTCACCATCCTAGATGTCTATCAGGACTTGCTCATCCAAGCACTCTAGCCCGATGATCACTCCTCGCTAGGGATGAACATCGGTCCAAGGTTAACCCTGAATCGGCCCGTTCTCGGTCTTAGAACTTTAGGGTTGGTCCAACCTCAACTAACCCTGTATATATATATAATACCAATCATGTATATATCTTATAATATATATTTATCATATATATAATATAATATAATATAATATAATATAATATAATATAATATAATATAATATAATATGATATGATATATTTTTATCTACTCTACACCATAGCACATTGGCCAAAAAAGTAGAAAGTAGAAACCCAGCCTTCATTCGACCAAAAAAATAAAATAAAATAGAAACCCTCTTCACTCGCCTCGCTTGCTACTTGTCTCTCTTTGCTTGCCTCGCTCACCTTGCTGCTTGCCTTGGCCTCCCCTTACTTGCCTTATGAGCATTGATCAATTGGTGAAATCTCTCGCCTCTCTTGGCCCGCTTCACAAACGCTGCTCAACAATTGCAAATAAAGATTTCTATTGTTACCTTACCTTAGATTTATGTTTGATAGGTATCAATGTTTATAGTCTAATTGCACAATATTACCTTGTTGATGGATATGTAATTTGAAAAAGCATGTTTTTCCTTACAAGAAATACAAAATATAAGACAAAAAAAAAAATTAGTTGGTCTCGAATTGACCTGGGAATCGAAGTGAACCCAAAGAGTTAGTCCAATCCTTGATCTCAAACTCAATGGGATCAGCCTCCCATCCCAAAATTTAAGGATCAACATTGCACAAGTTGGTCCCTTCAACTGATCCAATCGAGACCATGCTCACCCCTACTCCTTGCCCTCATTGGACCAAGTAGTTACAGGCCTACCATTTTTCATGTAATTCATCCTCGAATCATACACTTGTTGATATCATATTGTGAAATTCATGGATTAACTCACCTGACGTGCTATCACACATTGAGCCTCACGAATTTATCATATGGCATATAAGTAGACACTTTCCTAGGAGGTCACCCATCCTAATAGTGCCTTCACATGAACATGCTTAACATTGGAGTTCCAATGCTAAACTTGTCGTTATGTCAAAGCTACATCCTGTGAATTAATTCTAATTTCACATAAATAATCCAAGAACTTTTCCCCATATTCTAAGTGTAATTAGGTTTATTCCTATCACATTCGCCATCCTAAGAAGCCTCCTAGAAGTCGGTGGGCTTGTAATTACTAAAAACTGAGATGTGGCTCTTGCCACAATGATCACCCCCCCAATTACTAAAAACGAGATGTAATGATCACCCCCGCCCCCACTTGAGCTGCTGGGCAATCACTCCATGTTCTCATAAGAACAAGTAGTTATTGGCCCACCTACTTCCGCATGCCTTTTTGCCTCAACGATCACTTCCGTTCTTGTTGGAACGGGTAGTTACTAGCCCACCATCTTCTACATGACTCTTGCCTTGATAATCGTCCCTTGTGCAATCACTCCCCTTTCTCGTCGGAAAGGATAGTTAGGTCATGTTTGATAACGTTTCCATTCCTCCAAATTTATGTTTTTTTGTTCTCCAGAAAAAAAAAAAAAAAAAAAAGAATAAAAATAAAAATCGGTTTAGTAACGTCAATTGATTTTTCTATTCCTCGGAATAGAAAAGTGATTAGGGAATAGATTTGAAACATAAACTAAAAGTAAAAAAAAAAAGTAACTTCTTGTTTCCGGAAACAATTTCTAGAAATGAGTTATTTTTTCTTTTCTTTTCTTCTTCCTTGTTGCCCCTTCCCTTCGCCGTTGCCCTTGTTGTCCGACCACCACCGTTGGCCAGCCACTAGTGTCGACGCCACCGCCTACCTCCCACCGTCGCCCGTCAGTCGACCGCCTCTTACCGCCTGCTCATCAATCGACCATCGGTCAGCTGCCGTCGCCGTCGCTGCCGCTCGCCACGACCCAACGCCGATGACCATTAAGACCATCGCTCACCAGCTAGTCGATAGCTAGTGACCGCTATCACTATTGCTAGCCGCCATCACCACCGTCGGCTACTATCATTGCCGACTACCGCACCCACCACCAATGACGGTTGACATCATCACCCACTAGCTGGGCGATCGACCAATTGGCGATGACGACTGTCACCGCAAGCCATTGATGATAGCCGATGACGGATCGCCACATGTCTCCACCAACCGCCGTTGCCGACGCTTCGGCCGGCCCCAATTGGCGGTCGATAACAACGATTACTGGCGGCGGGCGGCAGTTCGTTGTCAGTGGTCATTAGTGGCTAGCGGCGACACCGGCGGCGTAGCAATTGGTGGCAAACAACGATGATTGGCAGTGGCTGCAACGATTAGTGACAGCGGCGGTCGGTGGTGAACAGTGACAATCGGCGATGGCGGCAATGGTTGATGATAGTGGTGGTTGGTGGCGAACAACGACAATTGGCGGCGGCGGCAATAAAGAAGAATAAGAAAAAATTTAAAAGAAATTATATATTATGAATCATACCAAACGTATTTATGTTCTTTTTTCATTCCAATAATATAAAGTTTATGTAGTTACCAAATGTGTTATTTTACTGAGAAATTGTTCTCGGAAATAGAAATAGAAAAAAAACTATTTATGAAAAGAAATTGTTCCCTAGAACAAAAGCGTTACCAAACAAACCCTTACAAGCCCACCTGCTTCCTCATGGCTCTCGCCCTGATGATCACTCCCTATTCTCGTTAGAACTGGTAGTTACAGGCTCACCAACTTTTGCATGGTTTGCCCTCAAATCAGCAAAGGACTTAAAAGAATTAAGAGAATTGCTGATAAATTCAGCAGTGCATATGGATTCAAAGTCGGTGCACCTGGTAGAAACTTGCTGACAATCCTCCAATGAAGAACCGCAACAAGCGCTTAATTCAACAAGCAGAGGAATTGAGAGAATTTATAGGCAGGCTAAAGGAAGGAATGGCCGCGAGAGAGGAGCCAAAGTCGTGGAAAATGGTGAAGTGAATAGAAGCAGAGGAAACTTCGCAGTCGTTTCTGCTCTTTTAAGTCAATGCACGAAGCCGAAGTCTTTGAGGTATGGGGTCTACGGGGATCACCTTCATGGAAGATGGCTTTATGTTCATTTAAAATTTAAAAACCTCTCTACCCTTTATGCTTTATGATCGCTTGTTCATGTGACGCAAACTTATTTGTGCATAATTGTCCGAGCCAGACAAACGATAGAACTATCATCAAGTCTTGCTTACACCTTCTTGGAAATAACCGAAGTCTTTGGGTCACATTGGAGGCGTTTTTTATTTCCTAAAACAGTCGCTTTCGTGTAAATAGTTGATGCCTTGTGCGTTGTGCCGATAAACATATAATTTGTGAAATATACTGGAGACTATTTATAGTCCCCTTTAGCTTTTCAAATTCGTTGTCACGTCACCTCGCATGAACCGGAGGTTGTATAACTGTGTAATCCAATGAATTTTGGATTTATTTTCCAAAAGATCAATAATTCGAAAGATTTCCTAGAATTATTGTTTGCCAAATAAATCGGCAAGAAATACTTTCATCAACGACGATAATTTCTACATAGAATTAATGAAAATACTTTTTCATTAGGGACAAATACGTTGGAAGTCCTAAAACTTATCACAAAAGTGCAATTGAGTCATCAAACTTTCAAAATGAGCAATCAAGTTCTAAAAGTTATCACGAAAGTTTAATTAGTCCTAAAACTTTCAAAATGTCTGATCAAGTCCTAAAACTTGTCACAAAATACAATTAAGTCTTAAAACTTTTAAAAAGTGCAATCAATAGGACTTATATTGGACCAAATTTACAAATTTTAGGACTTGACTGAACTTTTTAAAAGTTTTAGGACTCAATTGTATTTTGTGACAAGTTTTAGAACTTAATTGTACTTTTTGAAAGTTTTAAGACTCAATTACACTTTCATAACAAGTTTTAAAACTTCCAATGCATTTATCCATTTTCATTAACTAGTAACTTCAAGCACTACAGACTATATTAAAATGTCTTTCGAACTATTGATCTTTGGTAAAATAACCCACCATCAGTTGCAAAACTAAACTCCTTTTGTCATAAAACCTACTTGTTGCATAATACTCTTTTCATATGTCGTAAAACTACATGCGACTATATACCCGGAGGAGGAAAGAGACGCATGATTTCACTAATGAAAGAGAAGAAGAGAGTAGGTCTCTGCGCCAAGCATAACTTGCCATAATTCTGTTGGTTCAATCTGGCTAGAATGGACTGGCTGCTGCGACAGACAGAAGCACCGGAGAAACATCCCGGTTACTTCACAGGGGCTCATGGGGTGCAGATGCCTCAAAAGTCAAAAAGTCTTCTGGGATGAAGATTAGTTAAATTAGTTAAAGCAATTTTTAGCTTCTTTCCTTCTGTTTTCTGTGTCTTTTCCGCTGAACTTCTTCACAGGGCTGATGATCAGTTTGGTTTGAGGCAAAGAAACAATTGGCAAGAGTCGGAACGTCCCATGGACAAGGTCCTAAGCCCATGCGCAACCCCCACTATCCCTTTCTTAAGGTGAGAATCGAAACTTGGGTGCCTGACTCAACATCCGATACTATTCATGTGAGGGTATGAATTAGGTTGAGCTACAGTCCACACGTCCGAAAGTAATCTTTTTAAGATCAGTCTTCAAAGAAGAACAAGGAGCAATTATTCTCAAAATGAACTTGAAGACTGAAAGCAAGATACCCTTTGATATTAAATCAAATGAAAAGTGGAAAAGCTTTCGATGAAGCCATTCGAAATTGATTGCTTTTTTATTTTAATAAACATTGTTTCCCAAAAACACCAAATCGATTAAAGGAGCAACTTGAGATATTTTGAATGCGTCAAGGACATTAACAAAACAAATACACAGAAAACAGAACTAGAGAGAGTGAAAAACGAAGTAAATTTTGTGTACCAAATGATGTGGCATGTGATTATTGCTGAATTAAAGGTGTTCAATCTTTGTATCAGATCCAACTTTTAAAATATTGAAAAAAGATGACAGAGGTTATTACTGTTGCTATACATCATTGAGTAAGGAGTCTGTCGTAAGAATTATTTCACTCTGGCCCTGTTGATCAATATTACGCATGAAGCCCACCAAATTCCGCGGGAGATATGGATTCAAAGTCCATGCACCTGATCTATGCAATAATTTTCTGAGTTTGATAACATCTAGTTTTATTAAAGTGATAACTGAAGATATGATATGAACCATGCACTGACAAAGGATGTGACAGAAGAAGAAGCGAAGCAAGTTATGTCCCAATTGGGGGCCTGGAAAACTCCTGGAGTTGAAGGCTTTGCAGGAATCTTCCTTCGTACTTTTTGGGTTGTAGTGGGGCAAAATTACATATAGCAATGGAATCGACATCTGTAAAATCACGACCAATATTTTGTCTTTGACTTGAGTGCATGAGTTTCTCCTCCTCGTGATGTCCTTCCTGGGGATCAGTTTCCTGTTTTAACATAGATGTCCTGCATTTGATTGTTCGTTCTCCACTTCAAAATTGACATAATAAAGAACTACAAAAAGAACACACATTTCGGAAAGTCACGGTGTGTAATATCTTTCTTATGATACAAGTTTGTGGTGGTGGGCACTGGCAAAACTTCAAGACATCCTATTGAGTGGGCACTGCATATCAATATCGCCTCATCCACCGTATGTCTTCCAATGCTCGACAGTTGATACACAAAATCTGAAGAGAGGGGGGCAAGGAGATTCTTAATTTTGAGGAAGATGCAGCCTCACTGGCATCCTCTCTCACTTGTGACAGTCGCAAATTATTGCACTCCAGATAGTGTCGCTGACTCTTATTTCATTGCATACGCTTCAGTTCCAGTAAACTCTTCAAAGTGGGTTTCCTCAAGTTCGGGAGACGAAGAATGTTAGACAAGCAATCACATGGAACCTGGTCAAAGTCAATGCTGCTAGTTCTTTATTTGACCATCACCTCTCCGCTTCTGTCCGTTTCATCTTCTAAACGCTAATTCAGCCGCTACTATCTGCTCTATTCTGCCACAATTTCAATGCCAATATCTTCTGCGTTAAAAAGGAGTGATATCCACAGAGGCATGAACAGCTTCTTGACTTTTGGGCATTCTCTGATCTTAAGAAATCTAAGGTTTGAAAAGATGTCATTGCCAGGAGTCGGCACAGGTGACGGTAGAATGACAGCTTCTTCTCCTAAGAATGCAATGAGGGCTTTCAGTTCTCTCGGTCCTCTTAAAGAGTTAAAACACCCCATCTGCGGAAAGAGGGTGCGGTACTGTGAAGCAGAACACAGCAAACGGATCATGCACTGCCCACATCTCTTCAACTTACACAAGTTATCAAAGGACCCAACATTGTTAAAACTTCTCATATCGTTACAACCCTTAATTTTCAGAATTTTTACGTCCTCTGGTAGACGGACTAGCTCACCTTTCCCCCAACGCAAGCGCCCATATTTGTTATCAATATATTTTCCAACTCAAAATATTTTGAATCAACGTTTCCCAAAAGGATTTCCCAGTAATCAGGACCCGGCCTTGACCTAGCAGATATCTCACACAAGAAATATAAATTCACCAATGCCGTCAAACCCACATCATAAATCTTCCAAATTCCTCAATCTCATTAACTCCTCTACTTTGAATTTGTGTCCAGCAAAACAGTTAAGTAGTTGGAGATGCTGAGAAGAAACAGAATCTAGAATATAACCTGTATGTGAGAAAGTTTCTGTGTACTGTAATTGTTGAATCAATCAACTGCAAGCTTCATCATACATCTGTTCAGCCTTCTTCTAGTTCTATCTCACAGAACTCTAAGATATGAAGAAGATCAAAAGAAGAAACTAACAACAAGATCTCTTATTGAAGACTTGGAGAGAAGTCTCAGATCAAAGAGATTCCCTTTTCAGTACACGAACAATCAATTCATACTCCCTCATCTCTTTTACATTTTCCTCAGCCCTTTTTATACTAAGGCTTTCCTTCTTCAACTTCTTTTACAACAGATTTAACAACTCTTATTAACAGAACGATTAATCTTAGCCACTCGTAGCTTGATCAGCTTCGATCTTGGTTTTAATCTGTTGTATAACCAGATCCTTCACGAGGATTGCCAGCTCAGCTTGGATCAAGGATTGCCAGCTCGTTTTCAGCTTACTCCGAGCTTGCTCGTTTTTGTCGCCTTCATTCCTCTCGCTTCTATCTTGCCTCGTTTTCATCGGCCGCTTCTCTTCCTTTATCGCTTCTCTCGTTCTGGCTTTGTTTCTTAACATCCCCCTCAAATTGGGAATGGGAAGAGCACGATTCCCAATTTGACTCGTAGATAGGAATGTGTTACCCGTGTCAAAGGTTTTGTAAAGATATCAGCAAGTTGGTAAAGACTTGGGACATATTGGACACGTAATGACCCGAAGATACCTTCTCTCGAACAAAATGAAAATCTACTTCAATATGCTTTGTTCGAGCATGTAAGATAGGATTAGCGTGAGTGAGATAGCTGATTTATTATCACAAAGATAGAGTAATAGGAGATGGAAGGAAGCAACCTATATCTCGCAAAACAAAGCTTATCCATGTGAGATCAATGCAGTAGTTGATGCAAGAGCACGGTATTCAGCTTCGTAGAGGATCTACTAACGTAGGCTGCTTCTTTGCTGCCCAGGAGATAAGATTTGAACCAAGATATGTGCAAAACCCCGTTGTTGATCGTCTGGTTTCAGCACATCCTGCCCAGTCAGCATCCGAGAAGCCATAGAGATTCATAGTGCTTTGCGAGTGAATGAATAAGCCATATCTGATTGTACCTTTAACATATCTCAGTACCCTTTTTAGTCTATGAAGATCTGCAACCGTAGGTGTCTTCATTTTCTGGCATAGTAGATTTGTGGCATAAGAAATGTCTGGTCGAGTTAATGTAAGGTATCAAGACCCCAACTAAACTTCTATATTCTGCAGATTAGATATAGCTATAGAATCATTGATCAATATAGTTGGTTTTAACGAAAGGGGAGTAGAAATTGGTTTAGACTCAAGCATATGGGCTCGGGTGAGAAGATCAAAGGCATATTTGGCTTGACAGAGAAACAAATGTGCTGGAGTACGCTGAACTTCAATGCCAAGAAAATAATGGAGTGAACCAAGGTCCTTCATATGAAATCAAGATGTAGAGCAAAGTAATAAGATTGGAGAGTATTTGAGATGAACTTCCGGTTAGAATGATATCATCAACATATAACGAGGGGGATTGTGTCCGTGCTAGTGTGTAGGATGAACAAAGAAGGATCGGTTGAGCTACAAAAAGAACCCATATTCTAGTAGAAAGTCCGCTTGAACTTGTCAAACCAAGCTCGGGAGCTTGTCTAAGCCCATAGAGAGATTTTCTGAGGAGACAAACATGATGGGGTTTCTGTGAGTCTTTAAAACCTGGTGGCTGTTCCATATGAACAGTTTCACTTAAATTGCCATGTAGGAAGGCATTTTTAACATCTAACTGTTGGACTTGCCACTGTTTCATCATTGCTATTGAGAGAATAATTCGAATTGTAGCATGCTTTACTACAGGGCTGAAGGTTTCTGTGAAATCAAGACCTTCTTCTTGATGGAAACCTTTGGCTACAAGCCGAGCTTTCGCTCTCTAAACTCCCATTAGGTGTAAGTTTTGTTTTAAACACCCATTTGCAGCCAATCACATTCATTTTATTAGTTCTAGGAACTAACTCCCAGGTGTTGTTTTCATACAAAGCATCCATTTCTTCTTGCATTGCTTGATGCCATCCTTCGTGTGCTAAAGCGGACTTTTTGCCGACTTTGGTTCAACAGGAACCTGATATTCAACTAGACATGCATATTTGGGATTTACTTTAACAATCCCTGATTTTAATCTAGTTTGCATAGGATGAGTAGACAATGTACCTTGAGTAGTCTCCCGATGGGCGTAACCGACCTGTCCTTGTTCTCGTATTAATATGAGATGTTGTATTAGAATCTCGACTCATAGACACTTGCTCTTCATTATTTGAATCCATCTGAACAAGCTTCAACATTACCGAGTGCATTATCGGGAGTGGTTTGTAGCTCGATCGATATTATATTCGGCTGTGATATATTTGTTGAATTGAGTATGCCGATCCCACCGTCCCGTATTTCGGCACAATTTGGCTTGATTCAAAAGATTTGGCAAAGACTCAAAGATTTAGTTGTCTCATTAACTTGTGACCGAACGTTCGTAGTTTTGGACATAGGAGACACCACTCCTCTTATCCATTGTTTGTATAGATCGACCCCTATTGATACTCGTAGTAGTTATTTGAGTAAATGGAAATACCCTTTCATCAAACACGACATGTCTACTTATATAAACACGTCCATTAGTAGGCAACAAGCATCTCGTAACCTTTATGTTTCAGACTTGTACCCAAGAAACACAGATGAGAGATCTTGGGTCAAATTTATGCTTCATATAAGGTCTCAAACAGGGATAGCATGCTGATCCAAAAACTCGTAGATGAGTATAACTTGGTTGCTGTTTATAAAGCCTATAATGAGGTGATTTCATATGTAGTTTTGTTGAGGGAAGCAAATTGATTATATATGCTGCTGTTATAAAGGCATCTACCCAAAAGACTTTTAATGGTACTTTTTGCATTGTACAGCATTGCTAACCCCAACTCAACTACATGTCGATGCTTTCTCTCTGAAATACCATTCTGCTCTGGTGTATAAGGACAAGAAATGTTATGTTTAATGCCATGCTGTTGCAGATGATTCTGAAATTCAATGCTAGTGAATTCTCCTCCTCCATCACTCTGAAAGACTTTGATCTTTTGATCAAGCTGATTTTCAACTAGTCTTTGAAACATAACAAACACATCATATACTTCGACTTCTTTCTTATTGGATATATCCAACTAAAGCGAGAAAATCATCAACAAAGATGACATAGTAATAAAACTTCGAACCGATGGGATAGGAGATGGTCCCCATACATCACAATGTATCTTTTCTAGAGGAACATTAGAGATATGGTCTGACATAGGAAAAGACAGAGCTGAACTCTTAGCTATTTGACAACCGCTACACATCTTTTTGAGCTTTCGAATTACATTGTATTAGCTTTTGAGTTTGCAGAACTTTCACTGTTTTTTTAGACCGGTATGAGCAAGTCTTTGATGCCAAATATCTTCTCCTACTTCATGTTGAGTCCGAGTAAAGTATGCTTCGGAGTTCTAGATTCCACTTGATACAAACCCCTTGATTTTCCTTCCTAGCTTCACTTTGTATGATTGTAATTGTCCTTCATATACACCCCATACTTATCAAATATAAAGGAACAAGGATAGTCATCTGTTAATTTTGATACAGAAAGGAGATTCTTTTTGATTTCGGAACAATCAAAACATCTTTCAATGGTAATATGCTATTTGTTGTGTTTAATGTTCCGTTCCCAATGCATGAGATTGATAAACAGAGCCATCTCCTATCATAACCGTATCATTACCTCTATATGCAGCATAGTTTCGAATCTTACCAGATCTCGCAGTAATATGAGATGTGGCTCTGTGTCCGGATACCATTCTCAACCGCATTGTTCTTCAATATGCATAGCTGCTAATGCAGTTGGTATGTCATCTTCTTGATATGAATTATCAAAGCGATACCAAAGCACCTAAGAGCCGTATGACCTGGTCTTTTACGATTTGACATTCCAGAGGACCATTACTCATTAGCTTTGTTTCCGTATGCGCTTATCACCATTTAAGCCTTGTGGTGGATAAGATCTAACACCTTGATATCTCTGAGTAGAGTTTGTGTATGGTCCGAATCCCGTCCATAGTTAGACCAATTATTCTTACCGATCCGATCTTGTCTTGTTGGATTCAGATTATTCATTCTATTTTGTTGATTTCTTCCTATTCCAAGGTGATACTATTTCCTCGATCTCTTCGTTGATGAATTGTCCTCTCGCCCGAATTGTATCTTCCTTGAATACTTTCTCCTTGGCTTCGGGATTAAACTTCGCAAACCTATTTCAGTCTTTCTTTGTCCATAATATGCTAGGTTTGTATTGTATTGATTCACGGGATATGTTTGCAATCTGGTTTCAAATCTTTCAAGCCGAGAGATAACTTCATCATATTCGGGTCAGGGCTTGAGACAAGTACATAGTTGTTCTAAAGGTCTCATATTCGGGACCTAACCCTTCAAGTATACCAAACATCCTAGTTATATCATCAACGGCTTTCCAATAGCATTCAATTGATCACGGATAGTCTTAAATTCTCGAAGATATTCACTCGAAGTCTATCTCTTTTCTACACGCCCGTAATTTCCCTCTTAATTCAAATTCTTTTGCTCTGATTTACGAGTAAATCGATTGATAAGTGCCCATACCTCGAATCCGGTTTCTAACCCAATTATCAAACTCAAGATATTCTCGACACTTTGCACCGCTTATCCATGATGAGATTAACTGACTGTTTTTACCCAATCCGGGTGATCGAGGATTCATCTCTTCCCCAACCTCGGTTTGTATCATTTTTGGAGGAGGTAATGTTTCACCATTAATGAAGCCAATTAGATCTTGACTTTTCGTAAACCCGCTAAATTGTGCTTGCCATAATAGAAAATTCTCTTCATTCAGCTTGATTGTAACAAAGTTTGCTATGTTCACATGGATAGGAAACGGATACTTCTGCAATCTAGTTGCCATTATATCTTCGAAAAAACTTTGAAGATTCGAAGAAACACTCAAGTAATATTTCAAAGATCTTATCGGGAATCAACCAACTCTTCGTATTGTCTTGCTCATACAATCTCTATATAGACTTTCATAATACAATCATTAGATCTACAATTTCCGGGAAGAGAGCTCGATACCATGAGAAGAAACAGAATCTAGAATATAACCTGTATGTGAGAAAGTTTACGTGTACCGTAATTGTTGAATCAATCAACGCAGCTTCATCATACATCTGTTCAGGCCTTCTTCTAGTTCTATCTCACGAACTCTAAGATATGAAGAAGATCAAAAGAAGAAACTAACAACAAGATCTCTTATTGAAGACTTGGAGAGAAGTCTCAGATCAAAGAGATTCCCTTTTCAGTACACGAACAATCAATTCATACTCCCTCATCTCTTTTACATTTTCCTCAGCCCTTTTTATACTAAGGCTTTCCTTCTTCAACTTCTTTTACAACAGATTTAACAACTCTTATTAACAGAACGATTAATCTTAGCCACTCGTGTAGCTTGATCAGCTTCTGATCTTGGTTTTAATCTGTTGTATAACCAGATCCTTCACGAGGATTGCCAGCTCAGCTTGGATCAAGGATTGCCAGCTCAGTTTTCAGCTTACTCCGAGCTTGCTCTGTTTTTGTCAGCTTCATTCCTCTGCTTCTATCTTGCTCAGTTTTCATCAGGTCAGCTTCTCTTCCTTTATCAGCTTCTCTGTTCTGGCTTTGTTTCTTAACAGATGCAAGAGTTACATAAAATTCCTGCGTGCACGTCCTTCGTATTTTCTGTTTTTGACCCAAATTAAGCTGTCTCGAGTTGGACAAGCTTTCCACCTTCAGGTGTCTTTTCGATTCGGCTATCATAGAGATCCAGCATTCTCAAGGCTGTCAGTTTTGCGAGTGAAGGCACATATATCAGTTCGTTACGTCTTGTAAATATAATGCTGTGAGGTTCCCCAAGTCAGAGATAGAATCTAGGAATCTATTGATGATACCCGTGTAAGACAGATTCAAGATCTGGAGAGCCTGCATGTACCTGAAGAATGAACTTGGAGTGCATTTGATGGGATTTCTTCGCAAGAACAGGGTTGAAATTCCAGGTGTGAAGAAAAGTAGAAGGAACAGAAGAGAAGGATGAAAATGAATGAAGAGTTTTGGTTTCTCTCTTCTTTGTATTCAATGAATGAAAGAAGAAAACATTCGTCTGAGAGCGCACCTACTTACTTGCTCTTCTTTCTTATTTATATTATAAGCTGTTTATCTAAAGAACCGCCGAGATGCAGTTTCATCATTTAACAAACTAAGAAAACTAACAGAAACAGAATGTAAACAGTTACATGCTCAAAACAGAATAACAATTCTGCTGTGGACACGTGCTGAAAATTTCATTATTGACTTCGTTCCTTTCCTTCCTGGTCGAATCAACAGCACCAGACTTTCTCACTTTACTTCCTCTGTTCTCAGCAACATCAGACTTCTCAGCATCACCAGACTTTCCAGCAGCACCACCAGACTTTCCAGCAGCAGAGTGTGTGTTCATCATATAACTCTTAACACCAGGAAATTGCGGAGACATATCGGATGGGATTTTTTCAATCGCATTTGAAATAGGATTAAGTTTCCTAGCTTTCAATGCATTCCACGGACTTAAAGCCAGTGCCATCTCATTATTCTCATTCTTCAGATCTAGATATACAAGTAGCACAGGGAATTCAACTTATGTCTGCTGCATTCTTGCGATACGGTCACCCAACAAGCAACATCAAACATGTTACTCTCTTGCAGAATCCTATTATGTATATCGGTAACAAGATAGATTTTGCCAGCTTCTGCCGTTCCACAGGCGCTGATGCTGTGTGTCTCCTCATTCATTAGACAATCCCAAATCTTACCGAAATTTGCTCGGAAAGCCTTTCCCACTAGCTCTCTTGTTTGCAGTTCATACTTCTGCTCTGCTTCAAGTTCCAGCGTGGAACATTCACCGAATCTACCTTGCTAGCAAACTGTTCACCTTTTCTAGCTAGCTCATCCACACGATTCCCCAATTTTAAAGTTAAATTTTCGCAATCAATTGTAAACCTCCTTTTTTTTCTTTCCAAGCATCGTCTCTGCAAGTTCTAGTTCTTCATACATGTTAGCCACCCCCATTGGTCACGACCTCTAATTTTCTTCTCGAAGTTCGAAATCTCTTTTCAAACCCTTTGAGACCATTGAATTTTGCAAATCAGGTTGGTTCAATCGCTGGCCATTTCACCAGACAGACGCCAACACAGTCAAAAACTGAATTTTTGCGTTCCAGTACAAAACTTAATGCAGTAGAAAAGAGCAGAGGAGGGACGAGCGGAATCGAACTAGAGCAGATTGGTCCATTTTCGGTAAATCACATCCAATCCTACGTTTCGTCCAATTAATGCGTTTCACGCCGCTTTCTCTCATCGAAGGTCAGTTTGTTTCATCTAGCTAGTGAAAACGTAGTAGTTCGCCTATGGAAGATGCCGAACCGAATGACGAATTCCATTGCAGAATTGGAGTTCTGGACAACAAAACTTGTCTCGAAACAAAATGGGTCCTTCCAACCTCAAGCAAATGAATATTCATAATTTCTACTTCAAGCAGACGGACCATTTCCATGGGGATATCTTCGTATGGACTAGATGCAATTGAGAAGGGTCATCGGCAACGTCGACGCTCTCATCTAACGTGATCTGATAGGCAAGAATTCTGGACCTATTGGGTCACCATTCTAATCCGTCGCGCCAAATATCCTTTCGTTAAACAACCTGATCCTCGTCAAAGATTCCTCATCTCGACACGTGTCGCGCCACCCACGTCAGCTTTCTTGGCCTTATCCCTTGAATCTTGGGACATTGTCGGACCCACTTGACTATGACAAGGGCCCACCTCACATGCCTTATCAGAAGAGGAAGGTCACATCGACGTTCATTTTCAATTGTTGGGGGTTGGGACGATGACGTGACGATCTCATCTAGAAGGTCAGGCCCTTCTGGACGGTCGTCGGCTGTTGATTCGATCCGATGATGACTCGACTCGTTTCGACTTTTTGCATAACGTTTAAAGACTTTTACAAACCCCAAGCAAGATTCTAGATGGCCCCTTTACACGCGTCCATGCGTCTAGATGAAAAGGCCACTTCTTGAAGGCAGAAATTCTGTTTACCATCGGCCCGTGTTAATTAAGGTCCTAAATACACATTTATCGAACATCCTATCGTTCAGTACAAATGAAAATTTAGTTTGACTCGAGTAATATTCGACCTCAAATTCCTTCCTTTCATTTACGGAATTGTGGTGAATATGGCAGGGGTGTCCTGATCGGGATTTCTTGAAACATGAAATTAGTTTAAGTGGATGGAAAGACGAGTATACCGATTAAGAATTTTTTATTTTTTGTTTGGTACTAACGATAAATTGGCTTAAAGGAGAGGTTATTAAGGAGAGTCTAGGCCAACGCACTGAAGGAAAAAAGAGTCGTTCTCACTTGCACCGACGCGATTAGAATTTTGGGGCTAACGTGGAAAAGTCCACGAGCGTGAAGGAAAGGTGGGACGTATGCCGTCAGACCCCACGTTGTCAACCGGGACACACCCTTCTTGGAAGAAAGCAGCCGGGCATCTAGAATGTGTCCGGGACCCACCACGTCAACGTGGTCCCGCACCACTCACGCGACGCCACGTGTATGGTGAGGGGATAAAGGACCGAAACTGAGCCCACTTCTCTGACGCTCTCTCTCCTCTTTCTCTCTTTTGTCCCTCTCCCCGACGTGGTGGTCCCGGATCACCCAATATTTTCTCATGTAAACCAAGGGAGAACAACGCGACGCACGCGTTGTCTGCGGAACGTGGAAGCGTCAGATATTCGTTCTCTATAAATGCACAGCCCGCACACGAAGCTGTCTCATATCTATCAACAACCCCCTCCTCCTCCTCCTCCTCTCACGTTCAGAAAGCTGCACAACCTTTCTCTTCCTTAGCGTTGAACCCTGAACTGAAGCCGTCCGACCGACTCGTCTCGCGTTGCGCCTCGACTTTAATCTAATAGGGCTCCTTCTTCTTCTTCTCCTCGAGAACAGATCGTCAAATGGCTGTCGCCGGACAACGTGTTTCAGAGGCCGCGTCGAGCTTTGGATGCGGCGGAGATGCTCCTTCCAAGCAGAAGGTGAATCTTCCCTCGGAGAACGGGATCGTTGATGATGCCGGTGTTGATGGGTGCTTCGACTGCAACATATGCTTCGATTCGGCGACCGATCCGGTGGTCACCCTTTGTGGCCACCTGTACTGTTGGCCGTGCTTATATAGATGGTTCGATGTACGAAGCTCATCTGATGAACTGGGTCAGCAGCATCAGACTTGCCCAATTTGCAAGGCCGGCATCTCGCCCTCCACGCTGGTACCACTATACGGCCGGGGATCTTCTTCTTCTTCTTCTGAACGTGACTCCAAGAAACCTGATTCAGACATTGCCATCCCTCGTAGGCCGTCTCCCGGTGCACTGAGTCTGAACTCTAGCAACGGTTATTCTTCGGGTGGACAACGGTGCTTGAACCCTGTCCTTTCGCATTCACAGTTACCTCAGGAGCAGCAGCTAATTGCTAGTTTCAGCTCGAACGCTGGCATGTTTGGTGAGATGGTCTATGCTCGGATGTTTGGATGCTCCGACATGAGTCTCAGCAACTACCCTTATGCATACTCCCATCCTGAAGTTGCAAACGTTGGTCGTAGAATAAGAAGGCGAGAAATGAAGCTAGACCGGTCCCTCAACCGATTATCAGTCTTTCTCTTCTGTTGTATGATGCTCTGTCTACTTCTGTTCTAAATAGCTTCCATCGCATTGTTTTGGAGCTACTAATTTTTGGTTAGATGTAAATTAGTTCTGGTGTGAAGGCCAGAAGGGCATACGTGTAGGCGGACATTGTTTGATTTGTATATATAGCTAAAGTGATAAGCATGATTTTTCCTTTTCAATCTTAATCACTTTCATCTCATCAGAATATCTCTACCCTGGTTTCTGTGGAAGGGAAAAAACAAAAGCATCGTAAGCAATTGGCTTTGACAGTCCGTAAAGTGCGAGAACAGCGAGCGATATCCGTGGAAATGAGAATTCGCTTTTTCATTATATCAGCAGTTGCTCCATTTTGCTCGTTTTCATTAAGTAACATCATGGTTGCTCCATTTCCTAATGGATGATCTGCTTCCTAAGCAGTGGACACAACACAGATGAACAGCGTAAGGTAGAATCTGCATAGTGAATAGCCATCTTTTCAAAAAGTAGGATTCATAGGATTCTCCAAGAAAATCACAACAGCAACAACCATTTATCCCATTTCACTTTCCATGGTCTCAAAGGGTAATCACCGGAAAAACCTTCAATCGCGTCTTTTCCGCATCATTGTGGACCATCACTGATGACATTTAGACCTCCAGAAGAGAAGGGCGGGATGGGCGGTTCCCTGTTTTGAGGAAGGGTGCAGCTTCACTGGTATCCTAAATGACAATACCGAATGACCCAATCGGTCCATATCTCACACGGGGCGAAGCCCCATCACCCCCTAGCAAGTTCTGGAAGTGCCCTCCTCTTTCACCATGCGGAACTCATGAAAAATTCTCAATCGGGTTGTGACCAAACTCATCAAATCCAGCCGACCCATGAGAAACCGCAGCCATAA
Source organism: Eucalyptus grandis (assembly GCF_016545825.1). Classification (NCBI taxonomy): domain Eukaryota; kingdom Viridiplantae; phylum Streptophyta; class Magnoliopsida; order Myrtales; family Myrtaceae; genus Eucalyptus; species Eucalyptus grandis. Next base: position 12,267,736 of record NC_052617.1, on the reverse strand, counting down.
AAAATCAGGTCACAGTATAATGTCCAGGCCCTTGCAAATAGCAATCAGGGTCAATGTGAACATCAAAATCTACCAGGATCAGCAAACTCTCGTCTAAACTTTGCAGCTTCAATCCGTACTACTACTGCTAGTCGTCAGCCCAGAACCGCACAGACTCCTTGATCAAGATATTGGGCTGCGTATGGGCTTGCTTTGCATGGGGCTTGTTATCATTGACCAGTGATGAATTGTATGGGCTTGCTTTGCGTAGGGCTTGGGCTTGTTATCATTGACCAATGATGAATTTGAGCACGATTGGCGGACCAATCCATTAAAGGCACGTATACGTGACACTGTGGTCACGCTAACATTCCCCCTGCCACTGTCCTCATCGAGTTCCGCGGCGGATATTTTATTCGAATTTATGAAAATTAGATCTCCCCATCATGTCCGGCTCCGAGGCCGTCGGCTCGCCGGCTCGTTCTCGGCTCTCCGGGCTTTTCGTTCACCTCTGTTTCGCTTTTGACTACGGGTGCAATGCGGTTGCCGAGAAAGCAGTACGATTAATCTTTAGAGAAAGACAATTCTTTGAAGATGGCAGTGTTAACAACTTTTGACTTTAGTAAAGGGGGCAATTAGTAAAGGTTGGAAAAACACTAAAGTGAGTGATTTCCCATTTTTGTTAGATAAATAATTTGCGAGTAAATTATCTTGTCATATATAAGCAACCCAAAATGATGTATTCTTTTCATCAATTTAGGGATTTGACTATAATTCGCCAGCTGTCTGAAAATGATTCGCATAGTAATTATGTGAATCCTCATTTAAATCCGAACTCCCTTAGGTTGGAATCAAACTCTCAATCATTGATTCCTCAACTAAAAGCATGGGAATGCTCTTATTACTAAATTAATCTTAAGTGAGTATTTAAATTAATATAAATTTTAGATGATAAAGCAAGATCTATAGATTTTCTTTGGAATATGATTCTCGTGCTTTAATAGATAGTACATGTGGTAGGATTTAGATTGGTGTTTGTAACTACATGATGATTATATGGAGTTAGACATGAGAAATGAGCAAACTAAAAAGATGGATTAATTTTACTAAATTGTAAATATTGGGTCGTATTATGTAAATTTGTGAAGTTTTACATGAAAATTTCGATTGCCTAACATTAAAATGAAAACCTAAAGTCCATACGTCCAAAGATGTAAAGAAAAAGGTAAAATGTAAAAAGAAAAAGAAGTACAACTCCAAACAAGAGTTTATGAGATGTATATCTACTCCGTTTCATCCGTTGTGACTACGTTCCAAATACTCATCAGCCAAGCTGAAGAAGCTGAAGAAGCCGAGTCGTTTCAGCTCCATCACCATCCGAGAATCCGGACATGGGTTTGGAGATTATAATAATAACCTTAAACAGAAAACACCACAAGTCTCTGTCTGAAAACCCAAAACAGAACTGATCATAAGAAAAGTTAAAATGAAAAAAGATTCTTAATTCTTTAAACCCCTATATTCGGCCCTTGTCTTTCTCACTCTCCTTGCTTCCGCTCCACTCTCGCTCCTCGCTGCCCTTCTCTCCCAAAACCCCATTCATTCTCTCTCTCTCTCTCTTCTCTCTCTGTGCAGTGTACAGATGAGGGGTCCTCTGGGTCCGGTCATAGGGAGGTACCCGTCGAGCGACGGGAGCACCCAGGTGGGTGGAATCATCAGGCACAACAGGAAATGCAGGGATGTTGCGTTTCTCGTGTTCTTTATCGCGTTCTGGGTGGCCATGATTGTCAATTCCAGCTTCGGTTTCAACCGAGGAAACCCATTAAGGTATGTAATCCGCTTCTGGGTACTTCATTTTCCTTCACTAGCTACTGGAAAAAGTGACGTGCGTGCTTCAAAGATTCGGAATTTTTGCTGTCTTTTGTGGCAAGATTTGGAATTTCTGATGTTTTAAACGGAAATGAGCGATCTTTCTGGGTTTTCATAGTTTGTCTGAGCTGCTGAGAGCCAATTGTCGTAAAAAGCACGTGTAGTGGTCTAAACTCGTTAGCATTTGGTCAGATATGTCGGTTCCTCTTTCTCTTTCTTGTTAGTTGGAAGATAGTTGTGGTGGGTTATGGTAGCGCCTCTTTCTCGAGTCTGCTTTTGAAATGATGACCTTAAATTGTTAACTTATTCACAGCAACAATGTTAACCAGGGAAAAGGCCATGAAGTGAGTCGAATCATATTGCTGTCACTTATTTTGCATAACCCGGAATTAACCGGAGTATATGTCGGACTTAGCTGAACTTTGGCTTGAGTGTTTACTTTTCAACCTAGCTTGTGGTTCAGTTTTTCCTTTGTCCTAAGTGGCTCCATCTGAACTTCACAGGCTTACATTTGGTTTGGATTACAAAGGCAACGTATGTGGTGACAAGCACGCGAATCCTGGCCTAAGACAATTAAAACTTAGGTACTGGATGAATCCTAACCAAGTGTATCAGAGTGGTTTGAAGGACAGCCAATTCAACCTGGCTAATGCCCGAAGTATATGCTTGCTGGATTGCCCTACTCCATCAGATGATTCATTGAACTGGGTCTGTGATTACCCAGAGGGAGATATTCGTATCTCGACAGAGGACTGGATAGATAGGTATTACGATTATTTCGAGTTTCTCACGCCAGAAATGAGGAATACCTCTCTTCAGCTTCAAGGACCTTGTTACCCTGTCATATTTCCAAGTGTGAATGGTGAGGGACATAAGTCGATGCACCTTTTATAGCACTGGGTGAATAATATGTTTCCTCCCATTTTATACAAAATTCTATTGCATTAGATGTATCTTTGACATGAGCATATGTTCTTGTTTAGTTTATTGGAGCTGCCAATTTATAGCTCGTTCATCAAATATGTCTTTGCGGCATTGGCAGCAAATGGGAGGAGTCAAGATTAATGAGGACATAGTAATAGACAGATCCATTCACCGATCCATCAATGCCCGATCATCTGTCTTAAAGGTTTTGAACCTTTGGCTCTTTCACATTTTGTTTGTTGTGCAAATATAAATGTCAGTAGATCTTGTGAATTGCGCTGGTTTTTCAAAACAATATTCCCCATTGACTTTACTTATCAGCTGCCTTCTTTCATTTAACATAATAAACAGTGATAACCTTCTGAAGTCATGTTTAACCACGCCAGTTGTGATCACGAATTTTAAGGACTGCATTTACACCTTAGCTGATGTTTAAAGTTTTAGGATTTGTGATTTTGGAGGTGAAAGCACCTGAATAGCATTCTGTGTCTTTGACCAAAATTGCGTAAACATGATGTTACCTTCTCTTTTCTGAATAGAAGTTCCAGGCACAGATTTTTAACAAAGTGTAGACTTTTCATCAGCTTGAAATTACTTGTCCGACTGAGCATTCCCAAAAAATATTCCCTTTTTTAGTTATTTTTTACGATGGGCTGTGTTACTTAGGGTTTATCCTGCCGATTATATGCATAGGTAAGAGAATGTACATTGACATTTTTCTACATTGTCCAGCTAGAGCTTTTCTGTTTGCTGCAATAACCTCTCTATTACACATTTTGTTCCGTTTTTGTGAAAGCTTTCTGGATACGTATTTATGCTAATGATTTCACATTTAAATTCCTCACTTGTAGAGATACATGGCTGATATCGGAAAATCGTGGCCTGTCCTGATTGTTTGTGGGGGATTCCTGCCACTCTTTTTGTCAGTCGTTTGGCTTCTTCTTATTCGCCATTTTGTTGCTGCTATGCCATGGATAACCGTTGCCCTCTTCAACATTCTCATCATATCAGTCACAATGTTTTACTACTTGAAAGGTGAGTCATAACAGTCGCCCTCTTCTCCTTGGGTTATATTAATTCTGTTGCATTAGGCATAAATGAAGTGCGTCAGGCATGGTTATAAATTCTAAAGTGGCATATGGCATAAAGGAGCTAGGACTTCGTTCCTCATGCGCATTTTGTTTTTAGTTTCTGGAAGGCATAGTACGAAGAGTTACATAGTTTCTGAAACTCAGCATATATGGTAAGCAGTATCTTTGTTTGTCTTGCCTATGAGAATGATCCTGTAGTAATTTCAGGCCTCAGTCAAAATTCGTTCAAGTCCAATGATATGTCACATTGTATACTGGTCTAATAATATTTATCCCTCTCTGCCTCTTCTATTTTACAATTTTCTCTGCTCCGGTGCTTTGCATAATGTGGATGCAGAAGTATTTGAATTACTAAACTTTTCTTTTGTGACTCTTAGCTGGATGGATTGGGAATGATGCAATTTCCTCAATCATTGGCGAGCATGATCCGTACACTCATGTATATGGGAGGGTAGGTGTCTTTCTAATTTGCGCTTGGTTTTTGAAAGCTCTTTCTGTTTCTTTCTATAACAATTTAGATTTCGTTTCAGGAACTAGATCATATTCGCGCTGTTGCTGTTCTTATGACCTTCATAATGGTTGTTTCCATCCTTGCCTCAATTGCCATTATACGCCGCATCATTTTGGCAACATCAGTCCTCAAGGCAAGTACTGCAGCTGCTTACAAAGTACAGCAAGTTGTCAAGTTTTTCCTAAGTCATAGCTCTTCTGGTATATTTACTGAATGATTATCCACTCCATAGCTACACATATCGATTAGAGAAAGAGAGTAGCTACACATATTGATTAGAGAGAGAGAGAGAGAGAGAGGAGAAGGGAGGAGGGGGAGGCAGGCTTCAAGTTTGCTTGCTGCTCTTTATGGCATCTACATGAGATATTCAAAAACATTAAAATTTACATTAGTCCTTTTTTCTCTTAGATCTTGAATCAAATGAATAATAAGTGGTATGAATAACCGAATAGTGAACTGATTGTTTGAAACTAATCAATGGAAGAGACAAAGTAAAATTCTATCTTTGCCAGCTACAGTCATGCATTTCTTAAACATTTCAAGTGAAATTGCGTTTACATGTGGTGAGCACGTTGGGAGACAACTTTTTTGAGCCCTATAAATTTGAGCTGATCTGCATCAAGAGTTTCAACTAAATTATTTTATTCTCTTAACTATGTGAGCACCATACACGTCTTGTAACTAATTATTCACTGTTGGCAAGGAAAGGCCCTGGATGTTCTTATAAGAACAATGGAATTTCTTTTGAAAAGTTTCACCTTCTGCCATGGGCGGCCTGACGTCTACTGACTTAGTTGATCATGATCTTCTCTTGGTTCTTAATTTAACTGATAGCAGACTTTGACCCAGCTAAAATTGCTTTCTTGTACTTGATGCCTGTGCAGGTCGCTGCAAAGGTCATAGGAGAAGTGCAGGCGCTGATAATTTTTCCAGTTATACCATATGCCATCCTTGCAGTCTTTTATATGTTCTGGCTTTCAGCTGCTCTTCATCTGTTCAGTTCTGGTCAAGTCGTTCAGAATAATTGCGACTCCAACTGCTGTTCTTATAATCTTGCATTGAAAAAAGTGAATTGTGATCAATGCTGTGGTTATAGCGTTCATTACACCCCTCACATTGCAGTTGCTGTCTTTTTCCATCTATTTGGGTGTTATTGGGCTACTCAATTCATCATAGCATGCTCGGCGACTGTAATTGCGGGTTCCGTAGCTTCATATTACTGGGCTCGTGGAGAAACATCGGTAAGAATTATATAGTGAAAATTACGTATTAATACTGATTGAAGTGCTTTCAAGAACACGGAGTTAGAGATTGGCAAATCTGTTCTTGTATAGAGATATAATTAGTTCTGTGAGATTTGGTGGAACCACCGCCAACTATTCTAAAAACTCATGCTATTAGATGAAAGCGTGGTTTAATATTTAATTACTTTAATGCCACCCTTATACTTAGTTTAGTCTTTTTGCCTAGTACTAAGCATAGACGTATTTAATTGGGGAGGCAAATGAGACTTAGACAAATTTAAATTCAAGACCTCTAGCTCTAATACTGTGTGAGATTTGGTGGAATCACTGCCAGTTATTCTAAAAGCTTATGCTGTTAGATGATGGCATGGTTTAATATTTAATTACTTTAAGTTTTATGCTGATTAGAGTGCATGTCAAGGTTTTCCTACCATATTTTTGTAGGTACATTTTAGCCAGGTTCAAATTTTAGCAATTAGTTGTTTTTTTGAAGTTCCAACTGTTTCAGCAACAACCCTGATTATTTTGGCTGGCATCTCTTTTGACCAATTGTACAGTTTGAACTTCAATATAGTGTCACACTGATTGATTAAGTACTTTACAATTAAATATCCACTTCTATCTGTCTACATTTAGTTATATTATTGTATATATTTCTTTAATCTCTCTAGTAACTTCACAAATGCAGCCTGAAGTACCATTTCTTCCGGTGTTCTCCTCTATGAAACGGTTGATACGCTATAGCCTTGGGTCCATCGCTCTGGGTTCCCTTGTCGTATCATTTGTGGAATCAATCCGCTTTATACTGGAGTCAGTTCGTCGCAAATTGAAAGCGGTTACATCAACACCGAATGGATTTTTTGGGAAGGCCACCTTCCACTCCTCTCAGTTTTTGCTGAGGTGCATCGAGTGGACGCTGAAATCTGTAAATCGCAATGCTTATATAATGGTAAGTTTTTTTAAGCCTCTTTTTTTTTTGGAAGGAAAAAACCAATTTAAACCATGACTCTTTATTATGCATAGTTCACTTTGATAGCCATTCGGGCCTTTTGCAGATAGCAATCACGGGCAAAAGCTTCTGTAGGGCATCTGCAATAGCAACGGAATTGATCTTCAGCAACATTCTTCGGATAGGGAGAGTTAATGTGATAGGAGATGTTATTCTCTCTCTGGGGAAATTGTGCGTCAGCCTGTCAAGTGCCCTCTTTGCTTTCCTCATGTTGGATACACACAAGTACAGATCTGCTGACAATAAGATATCTTCCCCACTGTTACCAGTATTGGTACGTGTATAACTATGATATCAATTGGTACATGAATATTATGAACGATTTGAAACCTGCTCAATTCTGTACAGGATCCGTATTTATTTGTTTGTTTTGCATTTACTAATAATTGCCACTAGCATTCACTTGATAACTCAACTCATCAGCTAAGTTTTGTCAGTCTAGATTGAGGCTGCTGTTCTTTCTGCAACTTAGCCTGTGATATGGTTGCATATCTCGAGTGTAGTAAGAAATGTTATGACTTTATGAGTAGCAATTTATAAGACGTGTGCTTGCTCGTCCGAAATTTACTTTATATGCTTACAAGAGGTTGAGTTGATCAGAGGCTAGTAGGGACAACCGATATCGCTGTATTTGCTAAAATTTCATCCATATTATTTTCCTGCGGTGAAACATGATGATTATACAGGTCTCTGCTTGTTGCATTGCAGGTTTGCTGGGGTCTTGGTTATGTGGTGGCTACCCTCTTCTTTGCTGTGGTTGAGATGTCAATCGACACAATTATACTTTCCTTCTGCCAGGATTCAGAAGAGCACCAAGGAACAGCCCAATATGCTCCCCCGCTTCTCATCGAGACTCTCAATGACCAAAATGAGATGCAAAGACTTACCCAAGGACCCAACTGATGGATCTTGCTTTCTAATCATGATCCTCTTTGTTGTGCCTGCCAACTGAAATTCAGGTCCTTTTATATGATATCCAGTCCAATCTTCGGTTCTCATCTGTATTTCCAGTTTAGGGGTTGAGGTTGCCAGTTCAATCTGCAGTTTTCAACACTGCTATACCTTATGACGGCATCGAGCACGTAAATATGAAGCAAGATGTCTTTTTCATGGTCGACAGCTTATAGAGACGTACGTACTAGGGGAAGATTGTGTGGACTTTTGAGGGCATCTCCAGAAAAAGAGGGAGAGCTGCACCAAGATCTCTTTTTGTTTAGTCATACATTTTGATGCATCTTCCCTAAAATCAGGTATTAGGAATAGTGAATGTTATATTTTCTGTCTGAACTCTCTCTCTCTCTCTCTCTAAGCCTATGGAAGCTGCTTAATATCTGGACTGTGTAATCTCAGAAATATATATGAAAATTTGAGGACTGTGAGTCGGAAAATCTGGACGCTGAGCAAGTCGTTGGTTTTTTTCTTATTTGTGAAGCTTTATGTGGATTGCCTAGCCAAAAAGCAAGCAAACCCATAAGTACATATGCGAATCCCGGCGTGTCGGACAAATCAGAAGTCGCTTCCAATTAGTGGTTTTCATGTTCACTACCTACCAACGATGGCGAATAACTCGTTCCGACAGGGGTCTGAACTGATCTGATCTGATCCTGGTTATGATGAATTCTTTGTTTGTTTTAGGTTGCAAGTTTAATGGGTGGTTAAGACATTGACCACGCCCGAGGCTTCGCATTCTCTTGTTGCTTCAGATTGGTTGTTAATGAACTCGGTCAGGCTGAAATAAAACAAGGGTACACAGAGTAAGCAAGCTAGAGAGAGAGAGGGAGAGAGGGCCACGAGCTTTGTTCTTCTCCTTTCCATGACTGAAGCTTCTAGAGAGTTCAAATTTTCTTTTTGAATTTTTTAGCTTTAAGAATTGTATAAATAACATCAAACCCATCTCAAATTTTCGAACTCTTTTTTATTTTTTATTTTGTTATGAGCTTTGTACTTTTCCTTTCCATAATTGAAGCTTCTAGAGAGTACAAATTTTCTTTTTGATTTCTGAGCTTTAAGATTTGTACAAATAACATCAAACCCATCTCAAATCTTCGAAAAAAATGATATTTTTATTCATTTTGTTATGGTGGTGGGAAATTTGAAGCCACTTTAAGGGTTACTTTACATTAAAAAAGAGACCTTTTTAAGAGATCAAATAGGATTAAAGGGTGAAAAAATCATGCCATAACGTATCAAGTGAAACTGTGTAAAACCAGACCGCGCGTGGGCTGGCCAGCCCACCCCCACACCGTCCGGCGTGACGCAAATATGATGCTGTCCTAGCTGACGTGGCGGCTCCAGGCGCTTCCACCGAGGCGAATGATCGCCGAAATCAGACAAAAGCAATCAGTCGAATCCCCACAAGTTCACGAATTCTCGTCAAACGAGAAAAAACAGTAAAAAGGAAAGTGAAAAATGAAAATGAAATGGCGCCGGTTCCTCCTCCCACGCCCTGACTCTCTCTCTCTCTCTAAAAAGGCCAAGAGAGAGAAAGTCGCCATTGACAGTGCTGCGAGCTTCCGCTAGAGGGAGAGAGAGAGAGAGCAGGTGGTGCGACAGCGAGGGGGGGAATTGGCCCCCGTCTATAAAGAAAGGAGCGATTTTTGCTTTTCCACATTAAGTGGAGAACTCGTCATCGAGCGCTTTGCTTTTCGATTCCATTCCGCCCCCCTCGCTTTCCAAGCTACAAAAGCAAGCAAAACTAAATGTGACCCTTCCACGCACTCGTCATCTTTCGTTCTTTTTCGGTGGTGGAGGAGTGGGGGGAAGAAGAAGGAGAGAAAAAGCCCACCGGTTTCGCCTTTCTGAGGTTAAAAATTCCGCCTTTGGCTACTTCCCACCTTTCTTTTCCCCCTCCCCCAATTGGGTTGTGATTCTGTTCTTATTGCATTGATTAGCTCGCCGGAACGCAATTGGGTGTTGGAGTTTGATTGATTTTTGGTCGAATTCTCTCTCTTCCTGCAGGTGAAGATCTGTAATTTCTTTCTTCGGAGGTGGTGATTGGGGGCCTGAATTCTCGGCCTGAATTCTCTCTTCTGATGTTTTATTCACAACCATCGTTCCGACCACCTATTAATTTCTCGTCCAGGCCCCCTTGCTCTACTCAATTTCCTACATTTTCCTTCCCTCGGATGTCTTCTTCATATGTTGCTTCAATTGCCTTAGATTTCGCCTGAAAATTTGACACTTTCCCGGCGGGTACCACTGCCTCTCTGTTCTTGTTTCCACTTTTTTCTACCAGTTGATTGGGGGGGTCATTTTAACTTACCCGTCTAGTTTGACATTTTGTGGGGTTGAAATGGGTGATAGGTTTAGGTCAATCTCGATTGAGGATTTGCCCTCGCATTTGATTCTTGAGATTCTGAGCTGTGGCCGGCTCAGTTCAGTTGATCTTGTTTTCTTAGAATTGACCTGTAGAACTTTCGGGGGTAGTCATGGGCTGCACCCCAGCAAATTCCGATCGCTTGTGGAGCTTGCCGCGTTACAGCTCTGCAGTTCTCATCCTATTTATTCCTCGATGAGTGCAAAATTGAAAAAGGAGATCTTTGATCGATGTGGTGGCAATTGGAAGCGGCTTTTGAGGTTCCTGCAATCTGTGGAGCAATCCTCCAACATGGTTGAGACATCCTCTGGCAACGTATGTTTCTATAGTTCTTTGATTTTTAAGGAAATTAATTTTGTTTTGACGGGTTTAACAGATAGCCATTTGATTGCTATATAATTGTGATCGAAAAATTTACTGGTGATGTACTTTTTTAATGCTTTTATTGGATAGTGAAGTTAATAGAGGGTTTAAGTAGAGATTAATTAGCCATTTGGTTTTACTTATAGATATCGTTGTTCAATTATCTGAAGCTTAAAAATTTCTGAATTACAATACTTCAGGCATTTAGTTTTGTAAGACTCCGATAGAAATTTTCCTTGTCATTGACCTCCCTGTATGTTTCATGGCCTACCATATGTTTTTTCTCCCTTTCCCCTTAATATTGAATTGTATTAAAAAAGAAAATTTACAGTGCTTGAAATGATCGTGTCGGTGAGTCTCATCATTTGTGCTATTTGTCTACTTGGTGAGATTCTTACCTGCAGAATGTGGAATGACTCAAATCGTAATCATATACCCCATCATAAGAATGATTTTGGTAGAAACTCAATTCAATATAAATTCTGTCATTTTGGGGGGAAGAATGATGAGGAATCTTGTAGTCTTCCCCCACCCTTTCCACCAAAGCATTTTTAATCTGTTAGCAATCCCTCTGTTATCATTCATGCTCATCAATTTTTAATTTCTCAGCAGATGCAGGTTACCACCGGGAAATATCATACATTACTTCTCCATGATTCATCCGTTTATTCTTGTGGATCTAGTCTAAGTGGTGTTCTTGGTCATGGTGCTGAAACAACACAGTGTGTAGCATTTACCCCAATAAGTTTTCCATATGCGACCCATGTATTACAAGTCTCAGCCTCCCATTATCATGCTGCTTTCGTCACACGATCTGGAGAGGTTTGTAATTTTTCATCCTTCTCTGGCTAGATAAGTTAGCATTTCCTTTTTCCTTTTGGGAAAGTAGAGGGAAATCGATGGGAGAAAAGAATAAAATCCTCAATGATTTGTGCTTTTATCATCTCGGATTTTCCTTTGTTGCTACCTTTAATATATGTACAGAGCCAGACTATTGCATTGACTTGTTGGGCTTGATATTGTTCTCATGAAGAGCTCTAGTTAGGGATTCTATTTTAGTAGTTGATGTCTTACTGTGGGGTTTGCCATGATGCTAGCTCTTCAGTTTGTATGGACATAGATATGACATATGCTACCTAGATATTCCTCTTTATCCTTTTTATGGTACCCCTATAATTTTAAAGAAAAGCTTGTATTGATATAGGTTTTCACTTGCGGAGATAATTCATCCTACTGCTGTGGACATAGAGATACAGCACGTCCAATATTTAGACCTCGGCTTGTTGAAGCATTGAAAGAAGTTCCCTGTAAACAGGTGATCCATCAAACCAAATTTTCTGTATTTTGGATTTGAAGGTTTTGCTAGTCTAGGTAAATTCCATGCTTCCCTTATCTATCCAGGAGAGAAAATGCAACCCTCCTCATGTTCATGATTGCTTTTGCCTTGCAATGCATTTATTTGCTGATCCATGCATGTCTCCCATGACTATGAAGTTTATCTGTGAGTCCCTAAATAGAGCCCAGGGAGATAGTTTTGAAGAAAGCATTCTGGATCTGGATCAATTATTCATTCAATGGAGGCTATTGTTGGATCTTCTATTTTGCTAGTTGTTAATTCTTAGTATCTATGTGTCCTGCAACCATCCTCAAAGATCTGTGCATATCATGTCTCTTCTATCTTTTTTGCTTGAAACATGATAAATTTAGTTAAGAAATTTTTTGAGTACTTTTTATCTCATTCAAGTGAGAAACAGCTGATATTCATCATATCACGCATCTTTACTCATCTGAACTATTTTGTTTTGGTTTTTACATTTTTGTTGTAACTTTTATGCTCAAATTATACATGGTCATTGATTTACTCAAGTCCTATAAATGGTTAAGTATGTTGGACTGCTGGTTATTTTCTTCATCTTTCACTTTGACTGTTCTGTCATGATAATTCATTGTTGGTAAGTGTGTCATTTATTCTTGCTAGATGGTTAAAGATTCATATGCAGCATGTCAATGATTTATATTGCTTATATCCTTGAGTACATATTCTCCCATTGTAAGCAAAATGAGAAAAGCTATAACTTCTTTCAGGTTGCTGCAGGGCTTAATTTTACTGTTTTCCTCACAAGAGATGGTCATGTCTATACATGTGGCAGCAACACATGTGGACAACTTGGTCATGGTGATGCTCTGGAGAGGTGGACGCCAAAGATGATTGAACAATTTGAAGCTGTAGGCCCTGTGGTACAAATTGCTGCTGGTCCGAGTTATGTGTTCGCTGTAGTAGAAAATGGAGCACTCTACTCTTTTGGTTCAGGTTCCAACTTCTGTCTTGGACATGGAGAGCAGCATAATGAGTCCAACCCTCGTCAAATTCAATATTTTAGAAGGAGGGACATCCATGTGGTGCACGTTTCTGCAGGTGATGAGCATGCTGTGGCACTGGATTCTAATGGACTTGTAAGTTCGTATGCTGAATTGGAAATACATTTTTGATTCCTAGCAAATAAAAAGAAAAAGAAAATGATGTGCCTTTTTATATATATTTTTTCTTTTTTGTATTTCATGCCAAAGGCGTGATGGTGTTGAAATTGAATGGCTGTATCAGGTTTACACTTGGGGCAAAGGTTATTGCGGTGCTCTAGGCCATGGAGATGAGATTGATAAAACTACTCCAGAACTTGTAGAGAGCCTAAAGGGCCATCTTACAGTACAGGTCAGTGTGTAACATTTCTTTTGAGGTTTATCATCCCAAAATGGGAAGGGCTTCCCAAGTTGGCAAGATTCGACAGCCTTTTTGATAGAATAGTTGCCCAAAACTATACATAAAGTGGCATGCAGCAACTACTAGATATGACAGTCTGCACTTAGTTAAGAGGAACTTGAGGAGCTTTTCGATTCTTCATATTCTTTAAGTGGTCAAATCTGGGGCAGGATATGAAACCTTGTTAAATCATGGATAAGTAGGGACTTTTTTCTTTATTTTTTTGCTATTAGCTGATTCTACTTTTTTCCTTCTTGATTATCATAGTATAATGGTTCTTTAGGATTTATTTTGCCTTTTCCATTCTTTTCTTATTCCTTTTCCAAAAGAGGCAATGAGGTGTAGAAGGGAAACGCGAACAGTAGTCGGTCTTCAATGCTGGCTTATTCACTTGCAGGTCTGTGCAAGAAAGAGGAAAACCTTTGTCTTGGAGGAGCACGGTTGCGTGTATGGTTTTGGATGGATGGGATTTGGCAGCCTAGGGTTTACAGACAGAGGACCATCCGATAAAGTCATGAGGCCAACAATCCTCGATAGCCTGAGAACACACCGCATCTCCCAAATTAGTACCGGTCTGTACCACACAGTGGCAATAACTAGCAAAGGGCAGTTGTTTGGGTTCGGCGACAATGAGAGGGCACAACTCGGGCATGACATGCTGAGAGCCTGCCTGGAACCGACCGAGATATTTGTCCAACAAACAGTGGATGAAACAGGCTGCAGCTCTGGAATGGAGTAAGACTCTGGCACCACAATTGTTGAAACTAATGATTTTTTTTTGTATTTAAGTCTGTTAGATGATATGTTTGATGTCCTTAGTGGAATTGCATAAAGCTCCAGTGAGGAACCTTATGGGGCCAATCTTGTCTCCTAAAAAAGATGCTGTACACGAAATACTCACTTGTAGTTGCTTTCGGCTCATTATGCTTCTAAGCCACTCTTTTACATTTATGAAGCCTGCTGCCAGGTTTTGCGTCACTTGCCGTTTCATCCGTGTTTATAAATTCCGGTCTCTAAGTAAGATGAGAGTAAGAGCAAATGGTAGTCGTCTTCTGTATATTTTAGGCGAATCCCCCTCGGAAAGGAAGGGATTTCTTGATGATTTTAGGCAGAGCAACAGCCGCAGGAAGTCCTGGCACTTCTATTTTCACAGACCCACTCGTTCATCGTTGGTCAAATTTTGAGGTCAGGTGAACGTTTGGCTGTTCTTGCTCATGTGAAGTGGACTAAAATAATTTTCTTTTTGGACACCAATCGTGCGAGTCAACTCTAATTACGATGATAAATGCCATTCACTGTGTATCTGGTTCTCAAAAGTTTTCATCACCTTACAAAGGATAGTCTTAATCGAAATATAGAATATAAATCGCGTCGTTTTGGATAAATGAGTTAAGTTTCGACATTAGAATGGGTATGATGTCTTGTGCGGAAGAAGTGCACAGCTCGAGAAATCTGCTCTGAAGAGATTCTTGATACAGGGGCATCTCTTTTCCCGGAAGATCAGCCGGGGAATGCACTTGACTCGCCGATCATAAAGTCCTCCGATCATTTGTTATTTTGTGTCAGCAAAGATCGCAAAAGATTCACCAAAGACATACGCCCTTTTAGGCTATTAAATGTTAATATTTTTCGGAGTAGCTGCACTTATATTGTTAAAGAAACAGAGGACAGAGGGTCCTTCAGTCGCCAAACATGCAAGAAACAAGCTTAAAGAAACCATTACTCACTCACGCGGACATTAAACAATCACCTTTGCATTCTTATATATGCTCCCAGCTCCCTTCGACAAGAAACTGCGAGGTCTCCCAGAAAGTTGCAGGCTTTTTATATGCAGAAACGGAGATTAGGTGGAGTTGTCATTTTCTATAAGCATTCAATCAGATAAATCGTTAGGCCAAATTAAAAGAAACAATTATTAGTCACCCATGTGGACGTTAAGCAATCTTTCGCATTCTCCTATATGCTGCCAGCTCCCTTCTACAAATAACCTGCGAGACCTCCCAGAAAGTTGCAGATTTTTCAGATGCGGAATGGAGATTAGGTAGGGAGTTGTTCATTTTCTATAGCATTCAATCAGATGAGTCACTGACTTGTAGGCTCATTATATTGGTTTATCATTATCAAACTTCTAACAGCCAGCCACCAATCAATTCGTTGTTCCGTAGCTTTACTCATAATACAGCTATTGACCGTGCAGTGCGAAAGTTAATTCTGGGGATTGCAGACTTTGTGCTGCATCTGAGATTAACTTTGAAACTCAAACTCCAAAAAACTCTTTCTGGAAGAAGTAGAGTGTAATTTTCCCCAGTGAAGTTCAAGTTTCAAGTCAGTTCGGTTATGCGAATGGTTTCTGCAAGTGGCATTCTGAGCTCATGACACAGGAAGGTTTCTTGCAAATGCCTCAACAGAGATTATACGATTGAGGTAAGATAAGCGTTCTTGCCTCGGACCATGACCCAAATCATCGAAGAAGTCATTCAGCTGAAAATGCCTGTGCTTGAGCCCCCTGAAAATCTCATTGAAGCACGACCCATAGACATTCTCCCGTGGTGCAATTGCATCTTCTCAACGTCTTTAAACCTTCAGAATCACAACGTGTACTTAATGACAGTGGAATTCAGCTTTGATCTTTGTCAAAATAGAACACCCCTCTTGATGGAATCCAGCAGCACGGTTGGACCCAACCAACAAAAAGACCAGGATCCATCGATAAGCTGTCTTGACTTTCAACCCACAAAGGACAAACCAAGATCCTCCCAGCATCCCCATGCACATGAGGGCACATGAGGGCACATGAGGGTGAATCGTCGCGCCATAGACCCCCCCGTGATGGTACTTTTGCCCTTCTTTGTTTCTTCCGAAAATCCAAATTGACCTCAGCACCTCATTTGCCTAACGCACGGGCAAGATCTCAAACAGGATCACGATAAGATCGTGGACAAGGTCAAGATCCCCTAATCCGTCATTGTCCAAACCGACACTCCAACAAATTATTATCCAAAGTCCAAAGACATTGATGAAAAGCAGAAGTTGGGTCCATAACAACGGGAAAAGCAAACACTTTTTAGCAATAACCATACAATCCAAAGACCTAATAACTTATCAGTCCTTCCTCTCAAAATGATCAAAAAGCCACGAAAAGCTATTAAAAAAAAAAAACCACTTGCACTTTCCAAATGTCTTAAAAGGATCTCTCAAACCTACCTGATCAGCAGATAAGCTCAAGCACAGAAGAAGAAACAATAAAAAAAGAAGAACCTTTCTTGTTTCTTGTTTCTACAGGCTTGTTCAAGCCAAGTTCTCCAAATGCTCCCTCAGCACTTCGAGCATGTGGTAGAAGGTGACGATCCCGATCAAGCTACAGTCCTCCTCGATCACCCACACGTAGTTGACGCGGTGCGCGATCGCCTGGATCATCACCGCCACGAGCGAGCTCTTCGGGTTGCACACGATCGCCTCCGACCTCCTCACCAGCCGCGACGAGTAGCTGAACAACCGGCTGTTGCACCTCCCCAGCTTCCGCAGCAGCACGCTCGTCGGAGTCGCCGCCGCGCACTCCTCGTCCGACGACAGCGAGGGGTTCGAGTTGCTCGGAGAAATCGCGAACTCGTTGACCGTGGCCTGGAGACCTCGCTCCTGCAGCCTCGCCTTCACCACCCTCACGAGCTCCTCCGGCGGGCCGCCGCAGTCGATGTACGCCAGTAGGTCGCCGCAGGAGAGCGTGGCGATGGCGGCCGCGGCGGTCTCGTCGCAGGCGGCGAGCGCGAAAGATGATATCTCGCCGATCAGGACTCCGTCCCCATCGACGATGGCGACGGAGGTCTGCTCCGCGAGGGAGCGGGCGATCGCTCCGACGGCAGAGGAAGCAGGGGAGTCGTAGTCGGCGACCAGAATGTCGGCACTGACGATGCCGAGATCGTCGATGGATAGGGCGGGGATCGGAGAGAACAGTCCGATGGAGTTGAGGAGGAAGCGGACGATGTCTTCCTGCGTGAGCCAGCAGAACTCGCGGCCGTCGTGCAGAGTCGGCGTCGGCGAGGGTTTCTGGTGCTGTTTCCGTCTGGTTTTGGTGGTGAACCTGGTTACGATTGGCACCACTAGATTCTGTGCTCCTTGCAGGATGAGATCAATCGCTTCTAACAAGCTGAAACGTTGAAGAAGCACAGAACGGATCATTTCCAAAACATTAATCAGACAAATGCAAAGGTTCCCACAAGATCAAACTAGAACTTGGCTTAAATCTGATTTTTCATTATTGTTGAAAAAACAGAGGAATGAAGAAGCACAGAACGGATCATCTCTGAAACATCAATCGGACAAATTTCATTTTTCATTTCGCACGATTGGATTCTTTCATTCTTGTTGAAAAACAGAGAAATGAAGAAGCACAGAATGGATCATCTCTGAAACATTAATCAGACAAATGTAACGGCTCCCACAAGATGGAACTAGAATTTGGCTTAAAATTTGATTTCGCAAAATACCAAGCTTTCATTTCGCAAGATTGGATTCTTACACTCTAGTTGAAAAAAAAAAAAAAAAAAACAGAGTACTCTGTTTGAATTTCCAGAGCCAAGCGCATTCTGAGACGCAATCACCGAATCATGACGCGACGACGCGAGCTCGTGACAAGCGATGGCGAAGGAGAAAAGACCCGTGTCATATGAAAAAAAATTCGAATTTCTGGAGACTTCTTTTGACACTGACCTGAATTCCTACTGACAAGACACTTTCTCGACGAAAATACACAAACACAGTGTCTCCGAAAATGAAGATGAATTGCAGAGAAACGTCCGTGAAATTTACTCTCGAAGTCATTTAAGTGACGGAAGAGTCCATTCAAGGACCGACTAAGCTGCACTCGAAACGTAACAGCAGAGGGAAAATCCCGAGACCAGAAGCCAACAAGAAAAAGAGACGAGAGCTACCTGCAAGAAGGGTCGACATGGATGACGAGGCCCGGAACGTTCGGCAAGATGGCGGCGAGCGGGGCCTTCAGAGCGGAGGAAGGCGAGGAGAGGCGGCCGTCCTTGCAGAGGTAGCAGATGACGTCCACCATGCAGACCTTCCCGACGCACCGGCACCCGAACCCGCCCTCGCCCTCGGGGGCCGCGCCACCGCCGTCCGAGGAGGAGGAGTGGTCGCAGCTCCAGACGCTGAGGCAGGACTCGCCGGAGCTCCGGAGGGCGGAGAGGGCGTCGCCGACGGTGGCGGCGGCGGCGGGGAGCGACCTCAGCGCGGGCTTCCCGAGGCAGAGGTCGGACACGGTGTGGGACAGCAGTCCAGCGGCCATGCAAAGGGGAAGAGGAGGAAAGAGGGTTTCAGGGAGGTCTCCAAGGGGGTGCAGTAATGGCGGAGGATGGGGGGGTGGTGGCGATGATCTGGTGGAGGAATATCGCCCGGGCGGTGTGTGCATATATAAGGAGGAAGACGACGGTGGGGACGAGACACCTGGGAAGTGTGGCGGGAGCATGTGGACGGTACGGTCCGGTGGTACCAAAAGGTAATCGGTGGGACCCGCTCGGGTGTTCTTTTCTTTTCTTTTTTTCCTTTTTTGGGGGGGGTTGGCTCTTGCGTGGAAAAGTAATTAATCTTTTTGTCAAGTATAAGGAAAAGGACACGAGTAATCTCCTACTGGTCCAATGTAAAATATCGACCAAGAACATTTAATTTACTCGTTATGATCCTTGAACTTTAACATAAGAACTTTAACATAATATGTCGTCTTCAGATTGTGATTCGTTCGATGCAGTTTATGATTATGAAATTATAAGATTTGATATTTTTAGATAGTTTAGGAATTAGAATGGATATTTACTAAAGATTTAAAGATCTCATTACATAGATAAAAAAAATTGAGGATAAAATTTCATATTAAATTAAATTTTATGAATTATATTAAACAAATCAAAAGTTCGAAGGTGGAAATATATATTTTGCCAAATTTTATCGACTATATGTATAATTATTCCTTAAGTGGATTACCGTTAAAGGTAATACATTATAAATCACAATCGTTTATTAATTGATTATTTTAATTGCTTTATCAATTAATATAATACTGCTAAATCGACTTACTGAAAATTATTTAATTTTTTTGTTGAATATTTAAATGACCCCTATGTATCTTTTTGCCGAAAACCAGAGGAGGAATTGAAAACTCTAGCTGCATCTTCTTAAAATAATGGGCGAGCCATAGGACACAATGATCTCATAAAGCCAAACCTA
This sequence comes from Eucalyptus grandis, assembly GCF_016545825.1. Lineage (NCBI taxonomy): Eukaryota > Viridiplantae > Streptophyta > Magnoliopsida > Myrtales > Myrtaceae > Eucalyptus > Eucalyptus grandis. The sequence goes on along the minus strand of NC_052617.1, from coordinate 12,248,444 downwards.
GCACGTCACATTCTCTACATAATTTGAGTAGCTTATTATATTAAATTAATAAATTAGTAGAAATAATGACATAAATGATTCATAAACTTTGATTCGATATGCAAAGTCCTCTCTAAATTTTTAATTTGTATAATATGATCCTGACATTTAATGTGATATAATGTCATCCATAAATTTTAAATTTATTAAATATGATCTCTAAATAGTTGATAAATGTTCAATATAGACAATAAATTATATGAATATTTTTTAAAGTTCGAATATCATATTGAACAAATCAAAAGTTCAAGAATAACATTGCACATTAGACTAAAATTTGAAAATCGCATTGAATAAATTATAAGTTCAAGACGGCATTGCGCATTATATCAAGATTCATAAACTATTTATATGATTTTTCCTAAATTAATAAAAAAAAAAAATGACAGTTCATCGAAAATGATGGAATATCATTCAATAATATGGATGGATCGATAAGTAAATTAACAAAAAATGTTTTGGGTCCTTTGTTGATTTTGGACAAGAAAGTAAATGACAAAGAATTTAATATATGAACAATGGAAGCAATCGTTGTTGGCGATGTAAAATGCAAGAGAGTAAAGATAAAAATATGAAGTGCATAAAAACATTGAGTTCTTTGATTGATTGGGTATCTTTTACGATGAATACACTTAGAGTATTTATAACCATTTACAATGATTACTAGCGATTACATAGTTATTGAATTTGATAAAGCAAATAACTTTCTAATCTTATCCGTAGTCACAAGTCACCAATCTGAAAACATTGCTACTTGGCAATTGCATCCTATTAGTGATGACTTGGCAATTGCATCCTATTAGTGATGACTTCATCCCCAATGAAGGTCCTCGTCGTTAACTAATATTTTCTATTGGTAACTTTGTGGGAGAGTTGTCGATTTCCTTTAAATTGTCGATTATTTCGACTAAACTGTCTTCATCGACTTAGTTTGTCACTTGTGGATATAATTAAAAGTTGATCATTTTTGTGCATCAACAATTACATATCAGGGCCATATTTTATATGATTGTTCTCGTGTTATTAAAAGGCCTGATTGCTATATTTGACTAAGTGCCAAGAGGTTGGTTGTAATTGATTATAAGATGCCAACTGCTTGCTTACTAGATTATAGAGTGAGCAAAGATAATAAATGCTCCACATTAACATCGGTAGGTAATCTAATTGGCCTCTTGTCAAGTTTGGACAAGCTGTAAAATTGCAACTTGACATCAATTAATGCTGAAAGGAACATATGCGTGGCTAATGACGGCCAGGTCGCTTTCCGGGGTCTTGGTCCATCAACAAAAGTGATCAACTTTCTTGCCGCCCCAATATGTTGCCCTATCAATTAATTATTCTAAAGAATAAAAATAATTATTTTTAAGAAAATATTTTCAAATCATTCATTTTAGGTAAAATAAAGAGAGCTTATTTCACCATACTAGCCAACACTCTAGTTATGAACTCCATAGCATGTGCCATGGTTCTTCAATTTAGTTTATCATCATTTGCAACGGAATGACCCAAATCAAATGAGAGTTCTGTTTGTTAGATAAATCAATTATCTTTAAAGCTTAAACCGTTAGGAAATGACCCAAGATTTCACATGTAAACATTACTTAAAAGTCCATGCATCTAAGTTCGTCTTTACATGCAACATCAAATGGGAACATAACTAAGAGGGCCAGCAATTCATGTTAGCATGCCAAAATCTTGTTTGTAATTTGTGTTAATTCTACACGCCAAATAATTGAGCTACAATGAAAACATGTTAGTTTATGTCAATCTATAAAATTATGCGTGTTGTATTATATCATGTCATATTCATATTTTTTTCTTTGTAATTTATACTTTATTTTGTATCATTCAAACGGGTCGTGTTTGGTATTACTAAGCCATATCAAACAATCAAGCATAGACAAGAAAATAAGGAAAATAATATGAATTATTGGCAGGCCAGAAGTACGAAACGGAGCGACGAAATTTAAGCTCATGCACATGCTCTCTTATCAGGCAAACTTGTTTGTTCCACCCCCGGGACCAAAAAAGAAAAAAGAAAAAATCTTTTAGCAAATAAATCAAGGACACATGTATAACATATGTTTTATTCATTAAAAAGAAACATTAAAAGTGCATTTATTTAAAAAAATCAAAATTTAAAAAATATTTTTAAATTATTGTTGACAACGAAAAAGTATTTCGTTGAATAATTTTTCTAAGTGATATAATCAATCATTTTATGGAAAGTATTTTCCAAATTTTGAGATTTTTGTAAAACAAATGCTCTCTAAAGCGAGGGCAAATATGTGATTTGATCGGCCACTAATAGCAGTTCTTGCGACCCATTGGTTCTTCTCATAAGGAGATGATAACCCTTATGGAAGTCTTATGATATAGCAACTGATTGGACAATTAGGCTAACATGGTCCGCAAATGACAAGGAAGAAGGGTTAATTCGTGTGGGGAACCTTCTGTTTGGAGCCTTTTAAGAGGAAAATGAGGTTTGATTTATCCCATCTGGTGCCGGTGACTACTAGCCCAAGCATTCACAGTTCGCTCTCATGACATGATGGCGTGACATCAAACGTAATCCACTCCAATTTGAGCTTCAATGAAGCTGTTTCTTGAACGGGAGAGTGGTTTTTCGTCTGCCGTTTGGAGCTACAAGCGCGAGGGGACAAAAGAAAATTTTTATTTACTGGACAAATGAGGTGAATACGAAGGATCAAAGCCGGCTCTATAGCAACACCGTTGTTTTTAGTGACGACAATGTTGAGTTATCATCTTTGCATAGAGCTTTACATTTATGTTGGAAAATGAGGAAACGACCTGCAGTTTATCGTTCCATCCTTGTTCACAGATTTTCTTTTTCTTGTCTTTAACATTTCGTCTTTTCCTGGCAGATATTTTCTGATACATTTAGATGAAAAGGAGAGAGTGAAAATGTGAATTGGGGTTTTGACTGTATTGTGGACGTGGACGGACGTGTGTACCAAAGGACAACCACTGAACAATCAGTGCGCCTATCTGTATCTCACTTGCCATAACTCTTTGGATCGTGCTAGAAAAGATATTTGCCTTATCGGTCAAATCATCAGCAATTCTTACAAATCGACCGATGTAAATTAGCTAAAAAGTCGACAGAAGCATATCATAGGACAGGACGGACGATCTAAAAGAAGCTAACTAGACAGAAATGTCATTTTATTTTCATCTTTCGATAACCCAAAAGCACGAACAAGAAGATCCAATTAATTTGGATCAACCTCTAAGCCTGTAGGCCTTCGTGCAGCCCGTGACGATGAGACGTGAGCAGGCGATCAGTTCCCAAGCCAAAAGACTTCCGACGGGAGAATTACCAAAAAAGTCATAATCTATTTTAATTGTCCAATTCGGTCACTAAACTTTTTTTGGCCAATTTAGTCCTAAACATTTTACAATTATGCCAATTCAGTCCATCCGGCCAAAATTGGCCGGCCAGCGCCCGACGTGGACGCTGGCCGGCCGGCCAACCATTTTTAATAATTCTTTTTATTTTTTCGATTTTTTAATTTTTTTTTTTTTTTTTTTTTTTCTTCCTATCTTCTTCTTCCTTTGGCCGGCGCTGGCCGGCCGGCTGCGGGCGAGGGCCGGCGAGTCAGCCTCGCCGGCCCGCGAGGCTCGCCCCCGCCGACCAGGCGGCGAGCCTCGCCCGGCGACGGCGGGCCGCCGTCGCCTAGCCAAGGCGAGCTCGGTCTCGCCCGGCCATGGCGAGTCGAGCCTCGCCGGATCTGCGACGGCGGCCTCGCCGTCGGCGGCGCGGCTCGCCTTCGCCGGTGGCGGCGGGGGCGAGCCTCGCCCGCGACGGCGGCCTCGCCGGCCAGGCGAGGTCGACCCTCTCCCGGCCAAGGCGGGTCGACCTCGCCGGTGGCCGGCGAGGCTCGACCTCGCCGCTGCCGTCGCCGATCCAGCGAGGCTCGACCTCGCCATGGGTGGGCGACGGCGGCCTTGCCGTCGGCGGGCGAGGCTCGCCCCCGCCGGCCATTGGCGGGCGAGCCTCGCCTTGGGCAGGCGACGGCGGCCTCGCCGTTGGCGAGGCTCACCTTCGCCGATGGCGGCGGGCGACCTCGCCCGGCCGAGAAGAAGAAGATAGGAAGAAAAAAATTAAAAAAAATTAAAAAATCGAAAAAAAAATTATTAAAAAATCGTTCGCCGGCCGCCACGCGTCACCCACTTGGCCAATTTTGGCCGGATGGGAATTCTTTTGGTACAATTGTAAAGGTTTAGGACTAAGTTGGCCTGAAAAAAGTTTATGACTAAATTAGCACAATAGGTTAGGACTTTTTAGTAATTCTCCCGACTTCTGACCCCTCACAGCCAACTACATTAATCTTAAGAGTTTCGAGATAAGATTTAATAAATTGAAGGGATGATAAAGAGATGCACAAAAGTACTAAAATCAGCGGCGTTTCGGTGACCAGCTTCATGTTAATTTAATGAGTCATAGCAATTTTTATGCATCTTATCAATGCATACCCGATCTACGATCAGGATCGTGCCTACCAAAAACAGCAATCGCATTCACTCGTTTGCAGTTTCCGAATGACTCCAAACCGTAGCCCGGTTGTAAACTACGGTCATCATGCCACCTTCTCTTTCCGGCGATTGCAAATTCCTCGTTCGTTTTCTTTATCCCTCGTAGCTTGTCTTTATACGGCCCGCACGTAGGAGGGGCATCGAGTGTGCAAGAGTGATTTTTTCAAATATCACTAAATTGAGCGACGAATATTCTGTCTTCCTCTCCATGAAAGATGTCGTCGGTTTGCTCATCAAGTTGGAGAAAGGGACGAGCAGCATCTGCCGTCAGCGTGGGGTCGAGGAAGCTTTCCCTTTCACGATCGGCTGTCTAAGCATTGATGCAAATCAAATGGTCCTTGGCATCCGGCGGATTTTCGCACAGAGATGTCGATGTCCATAATTAATGCATTACTTTCATTGACAATCCTCATCGATCGAGCTAGTCTATTACAAGGAGTTGGCAATTTTCCGATTTTAATAGACAAGTATGACACGAAAGGAACATATATAGAGCTCGGGATGGTCAGGTCGCTTTCTGGAGTTTTGGTCCATTAGCAACTTTAGAGGAAGTGACGATCGACTTTTTATTGCGAAAATATTTCGTGCGCTACTTTGATAGGTTAAATTTTTTTAATAAGTGGTTGGATATTTGATATACCTCCAAATCTAAAACAGGTAACCAAGTTATTATAAATTAGAAGTTATTTCGAGGTCAATCAACCTCTTGTTCGAGATATTTCACCATGCTGGCCAACGCTCTATATATGAACTCTGTGATCCATCTATTGGTCTTAAACTCACTTTTCTCCTTATTAAATAAATATATATTCTTCAAAGTATAAGCTGCTGAGAAATGACGTGTGGTTTTATATGTATGTATGTACACATATGACTTAGCACTTCCTATCTCTAAGTCAGTCTTTACGTGCAACACGGGATGTGGACATAATTAAGACGTCTGGCAATTCGTGTTGGCATGTCATTGTTGTATTGTAATTCATGTCAGTTCATGTGAGCTAGAAGCGTGTTAGTTTTGATTCTACATGTCAAATAGTTGAATAAGAAAACGGGTTAATTCATGTTAATTTATAATGTTAGGAGAGTCATACCTTGTCATATTAGGATTTGTCTCACTTTAATTTGTGTTTTTATTCTGTGTCATGCGAACGAGATGTATCCAACATTGCTAGGCCTTAGCAAATAGGCAGCCGGAGACAAGAAAACAAGGAAAAAAAAAAGACGAATAACAGGCATGGTAGTGTCCTGATTAAACTCATGACATACTTGATATTGTGCTGGACAAGTTGTTTATCTTAAAAGTTTGAACTTTTAGAGAACAAGTCAACAAACACATATTTTATAGATGTCAATTTAATTATGAAGTTTCTAATTTGTCAATTTAATCTTAAATCTTTACACAAAATTTCAATATAATCATTTCGATTAATTTTCTCCAAAGAATCCATGATATGATGGTCCAGTCATCGACAACCGTCCTGCATAGCACGTCGTCATTAGCAATTTCAAGCGTAAATTAGCCGAAAATACTACATTGGAATTTCACATAAAAATTTGAGAGTTTATAATTGAATTGATATCTCTACAATAAATTTTACAATTGATTGAATAATTTTCCCAACACGCTATCACGTTCTATTATTTTATTATGTAGGTGTTGGGCGAGGCCAATTAATGGGAGGCGAAATGTGATTTGAGTTCTCTAGACGCTCATCACCACGCACTAATGCTGATTAACCTTTTGATTTTTCGGCGTCAATGAAGGTCTCATGATAGTCATTGATTGGTCAATTAGGCTAATAAGTCCGCTAATGAAAAGCGAAAGGGTGTCAATTTGTGGGGACCTCTTGTGGAGCTTCTTAGAGGGGGTGAGGTTTCTTATCTGGTGCTGGTGATGATTACTAGCCAAGGAATTCACAGATCCACCCACTGGACTTGATGGTGCGACCAAACCATAATTCACTCCAAATTGAGTTTCGACGAAAGCTGTTTCTTCAACGGAGGAGGTTTTTTGCTAGTTATTTTTGAGAGAAAATTATCTGAAAAATCTTAAATCTATTTACAAAGATTGTCAATCCGGTCCTAAATCAAAAAGACTAAATTAACGAAATAAAAATGCTTAAAACTGAATTGATGGCTGAACAACAGGTTTAGAACCTTTTTTTTAATAGTTATCCCATGGTGTTGATGTTCAAGCAAGATGGAACAAAAGAAAATTCATTAATTAGATTAACGAGGTGTATATGGAAAATTAATGCCGACTTTAACGAGACAAATTATAGTGGGAGATGGGTCGTGCATTCTTGTTTATTTAGTTTCATACTTATACATGTATGTATGTATGTATGTATGTATGTATGTATGTATGTAATTGTATGTGCCGGTAATATTGGTTAACTTATATAACAAATCTAGCTGATATCCTGCTTATGAGTGTACACATACTATCTTGTGAAGCATCACTAAAGGGAACAACATCATTTTTCAGTCGATGAGCACACAAACTACTCTGCTCAAATTAACCAGATTCACCACCAACCTTTCCATCTATGTTTGAATAAATGATGAAATTTATCCAAAAAGTCATAAAAATCTTGTCAGTTTAGTTTTAAATTTTTCAATTTTGCCAATTAAATCATAAAACTCTTGAGAATTTACCTATTGAGTTTATTCGGTTAATTTTGATCGCAAATCACTTATATGGACATTACTAGCACTAATGTGGATAATTGTTGTAATTTTTCAAAAAATTGATTTTTTAAAATCATTTTAATTAATTTTTTGTTTTCTTTTCCTTTTATTTATGTGCCACCCTCGCTAGTTGCAAAGGCAACACTCATACTAGGTGAGGGCCACCTTGGTCACTTATAGTGCCGCCTAGGCAAGGCCATCACTGACCCATTGATCATGGTTGAGGGCCTCAGTGCTCTCGCCTACGGCCCACGGGGCTATAGAGGACTTACCCATGGCCATCAATCCCACACCGACCACAGGTGAAGCAACCCTCACCTAGAATTGGCAAGGGCCTTTGTGCCTTCACCCGTGATCGGCAAGGTCACAATAGCCTCGGGCACAGCCTTCGCAACCAATGAGGATCGTCCTCACCTTGCCAATATAGAAAGAAAAAAAAAAAAAGCAAATAAAAAATTAAAAATTAAAAAAAAAATTAACAAATATCTTTTTAAAAATTATAAAATCATTCATGTTTGTATCATTGTTATACATAAGATAATCGGAATTCATATCGATGATTTCCGATTAAAATTAGTAAAGATAAACTCAATTAGTAAATTATCAAAATATTTAAAACTTAATTAGTTGAAATATTTAGTATTGAATTTGTGAAAGTGTAATAAATTTAAAAAAAAATTAGATAATTTTAAATATTTTCTTTTTATAACATTACATTTTCTGGTAGATACTTTCTGATATTTACCGGGGGTGGGGGAAGAAAGTGAAATCGGGGGTCCACTGAATTGGGTCATTGACAGATATGTCGTACAAAAGGACAATAATTTCAAAGTCAGTACGCTTACCTGTCTCCCAATTGCAATAATTCTTTGGATCGTCCTTGAAAAGATATATATAATATATAAGAGTGGTTCGCTAACTTCGCTTTCTTATCAGCCGGAGAACCAGAAATTTCGAACAAATCAACCGATATTAATTAACTAAAATCAACTTGAGCATCAACAGGACGGGAAGGACGATCGAAAAGGAAACGAATTAGATAGAAATGTCATTTTTACTTTCATCTTCCGAGCGAAAATCCAATCATAGATGTGCTTCCTAGCCTTTGGGCAGTCGATAACGAGGAGAAGTGAGCAGGTGATCGGCTTTTGAACTGAAAATCTTCCGACTCCCCGATAGTTAACTATTTTTTTTAATTGGAAGGACAGCAAAACAATATGCAAAAGTAGTCAAAGTAAGGCACTTTTCGCCCGTGTTTGATTGATTACTCCTAGACCTTGTCTATGTTATAATAATGCGAATCACGACAAAACTCTTGTCCTCATGGTTTCATTATCGGGCTTGGTAGGTGAGATTGCAAGTATCTTACCTAAGTTAGAGAGTTGTCATTCAAAAACTTAGATAACTTAAAGAAATCACACACATTAATATTGCATGCCCGGTTTAATATAGAGTTCCTGTTCTTGATGTAAAACATATAATATTATCGATTAGGATAACAATGATTTGACATAAATTTTTCATGCGTTCACGGTCTTACATCCTTCTAAATATTATTCTACTACTTCTCCCAAAAACCAATTTCGCAATTTTATAGGGTCGTAATTGGCTTGATCCAAGATGCCGTGTTAAACATTATGTCGTGCTAATCTTGGTCACAAAGCTTGAGGAGTCAGGATTGCCGAGCTAATCTTGGTCACAAAGCTTGAGGAGTGAGGACCGCTTAGCAAAAGTAACTCTAATCATTCGTTTATAGTTGAGATGTGGATCCCTAGAATGCTAATATTTAGCAGAAAAGACACTTAAGTATTAAAAGTTAAGAAATGTACACCTAAATGTCAAAATTAAAGCAAAATTGATCAGTTAAGTGCCAATGATAAGAAAATCCGACTAAAATGTCGACGTGGTATTTTTTCGACGAGACAAGTGCAAAACAACATCATTTTGCACATTGACATGGCTAGATAAGCCAAAATGACATTGTTTTACATCCTATCATGACTTAAAAAACCAAAAATGACTTCGTTTTGCCTCTTATTTAAATTTTAATATAATTATTAATTCAACTAAATTCAAAACTAAAATTATTAATATTTAAAAAAAAAAAAACGTTGCAAGCTTTGGGCAAGGGCTGCGCAAGTCATCACTGCTGCCTCACCATTATCGTCGAGAAGGGTTGATGACAATGGGGGGAGGGTCAGCCGGTGTTGTCGGGCCCTGGCCAAGGGCTAACGACCTTGGCCAAGCGATAGTGAGGGCCTATAAGCCCTCCCCTAGATCTAGGGCAAGTGTCACAACCCTTTCCCAGATCCGACAAGGGTTCTCGGCCCTCGCTTGGTCGGGCCAAGGGCCATTGTCCACTAGGGGCAAGGGCTTGCAGGCCCTCGCCACCATTTGGCCAAGGTCATCATCCCCTAGTTAGGGCTCGGCAACCCCGGTCGACTCTACCCTTGGCGATTGTGGTAAGACGGCGGGGAGGGCTTGCATAACCCTTGCCGTTCTGCCATTTTTTTCTAATTTAGTTTTAAATTTAATTTAATTAATATTTATGTTAAAATTCAAGTCCAAGGCCTACTTAGCTCTTTGGTGAGCTACGCAGGCGAATTATATTAATAAAAAATTGCAACGTAAAATTTTCAACTAGGATCACTGGACTTAGTACTCAAGTATCTCAAGTATCCTAATTAAAAAAAAAAAAAACACTTAAGTGTACCTTTATATAACTTTTGGCATTTAAGTATTCCCTGTGTCAAATTTTGGCAGTTCTTTCGCCATTTGTAGTTTGTGAATGACTCCAAACTATAGTCTGGTCATGTGCTATGACCATCGTACCACATTTTATTTGTTTTCGTTTTGCTTTTTATCTGTAGAAATATTATCTCATACTGCTTGATGGGTCATTCATGCTCTTTAAATTTATGTGGTCTTCCTTTACCTATAATTTTAAACTTTTAAGTCGGACTTTCTAATATTAACTATGGGAAAATTACCAAAAAAATCCTAAATTTATTACACTTGTGTTAATTTAATCTCACAATTTGCCAATAAAATTCTTTTGGCCAATCTTAATCGGAAGACGTTGAAGTGGATAATTTTTAATTTTTTTCTTTTATTTCCTTTCCTTTTCATCAGTGGCCGGTAGGTGATGGCCATAGACCGAGCATGGGCGAGGGCAAGACTTGCGAGCCACAAGCAAGGGACGACCTTGCCAAATTTGGGGAAGGGCCACCCTCACAAGCCATAGGTGAGGTTGGCCCTCGCCCAAAATATTACAAGGGTCATTGGGCCCTCATCAGCTACAACAAATCAAAAAGAGAAAAAAGAGAAAAAAAATACTTTTTGAAAAATTCGCAAAAATTGTCATTATCAATGCTTTGAATGTGTTACGAATGACGATTGACATCAACCTTAATGACTTTCAAATAAAATTGGTCGAATGGATTACATTAATAAATTGTCAAAATGTTTATAATTGAATCAGCCAAATTTAAAAGTTTAGAATTGAATTAATACAAGTAAAATAAATTCATAATTTTTTTTGGTAATTTTTTTCATTATCTATCGTCAAGTAATGGCGGAAAAACATTATTAATTTCTTCAATTTTCTAGTTCGGCTTCATTCGGCCCACATGTCGGAGGGGTTCGATGGGATGTTGTCCTCTGTTGCATCAAGTGGGGCAAGACTAGCTATCAAGTTGTCACTGAACTGACCAATGGATGTGTCGTCTCCCTCTCCATTAAGGGTGTCAGTTTGCCCATCAAGTCGGAGAAAGAGGCGAGCAATATTTGCCATCAGCCCGCGGTCGAGAATCGCCGAACACTGCAAGCATTGCCTTTTTTTCCTTATCACTGTACCTCCACGAACCCACGTTTTTTCTCCGGAGTCTTGACAGTACTGTATACCACGCCAAGCAATGATGCAAATCAATTGGTCCGTGCCATGCGACTGATCTTCCCACATATATGCTTTCAAAATGAAAAAAAAAACCACTAATTTATGGATTGAGTAAGACACGAGCAAGAATTTCGACATGCAACTCACATATGGAAATCAATCATTCGTTAGGGAGAAGTCCATAAACGTTTATTCCTCAATAAGTCAAACCATGTGACCATCATATACTTTCATTAGGTCCACAACTTGGATTATTAATTACTAGGTGAATGTGATGTAGGGAAGGATATAGGGGTGAGCAAGACAAATCGATCGCACTCGGAATCGTTCAGACTAGACTAAATTGATCTAATTCCTCATTCCTAAAGGGGAACCAATATTCAGCCGATCCAATTACGAGTTCCATGAGGGGAACTAGACCTAAACTGGACCGAACTAGATTGCCGGATTGCTTTTTTCTTTTTTCTTTTCTAAATGTAAACATAATAATCTAAAGTCCTTCACACAGCCTCCTCTTGCTTTCCTCTTTTGATCTTTCCACAACGCTCATGCCTCCACTTTAGCTGAACTCACATTGGGGCATGTTTGACCAAATTATGTGTTCAATTAGAGTAAGTTTATTGATTGGAATGTAGTTCAAATAAAAGTGATACAGACAAGATACTTGTTTATGATGGAAATCTATTTGGGTAACATGAGATTTTGTTACATACCATTTTAAAATGTTCACGATGAGATGAGAATGTGATGGTTATGTTTTAGACAAACTTGTTTACTTCGGCCATGAAATTTCATTGCAAGATAGTGTGCCTATAATGATTGGTTCCATTGAACCAACAGAGAACTAGTCTGATCTAGCTCCCAATTCTGGAAATTGGAAACCAGTTCAGTTCCCCGTTCTTAGGTAGGACCAGACCTGATTGGGTCACACCTAGAAGGAAACTAGGCAATGGCATAGAGGTAGTGAACTATACGCTTTGAAGAGAAGCACAAGAACGTGATGGGACCTTGGGAGCATATGATAGGCAGTGGGACTGATTGCACCATACGACATTCTTATAAGAACCTTGCAACGACGGTCGCTTCTCTTCTCTTTCGGCGGGCCTCTACTTTTGCTGCTTCAATCCATCATCTCTCTTTTGGGAGGAAAAAGGAAAACATCAGGCAAATATAAAAAGGAAAAACATCTGGTATGTATCGATAGACTATTTAAATATTAAAAAAAAAGCATTTATTTTATGAAAAACTCAAGATTTGAAAAATATTTTTCAATGATTGATTGGTCATTTAGACAAATTTGTCAATAGAAAATGTCTTCATTATTGACAATAATTTATACTTAATCATTTTCGTGAGCAATGGGAATATTTCTTATTCATTTTTATAATAAATGACACAAGTAGTCATCTTTCGGAAAAAGCTTTCTAAATCATTCATTTTCTGTTAAATAAACACATCATAAATCACACTTTAACAGTTTCAGCTTTTAAGAACAAACACATCTTGAATCACACTTTCATCTAATAGCTTAAGTTTTTAAAATAGTTGGCAATGATCCAATCAAATTCGCACATAATGTTAAAGGAGAAGCTTCAAATGGCCTCTTTGATTAAATATCAAACATGTCTTAATCTAAGACTATATTAAACAGCAAACGGAGACAAGATAACAAGGAAAATAAGAAGAATAACAGGGCGGGGAAAAAGATGAAAAGCAACGCTGGAATGTAAGCTTGTGACTTGTGCTCTGATACCATATCAAGTAAATTGCTCATCCCAAAAGTTAAAACTTATAGAAAATAAGTCAATATTATTTGTATAACGTCCATTTTTAGCAATGAAAAAGGGAGTAGCAAGTGTTTGCAATATTGTAGCCAGACCCACTATTAAATATATGTCGACTTCTTCCTTAAGCTAAGATTGAACATGGGTTATCGCCTCTTATGAGAAGGAACCAATGAGTCACAAGAACTGCAATTGTATGCATGTTAGCTGAGGCCAATCAATGGGAGGTGAAATGCAATTGAGAGGAAAAAAAAAAGTTGGTGTTAACACTTGTTATCTTACCTGAGACACTCGTCACCACGCACTTATGCCAATTGACCCTTTTTTAGCGTCAATCAACGTCTCACGATAGTAATTGATCGGACAATTAGGTTAATTAAGTCCGCTAAGCAAAGGGAAAAAGGGAGTAATTTGTGGGGACCATAATTTTTAGCAACGATGGGTATGGAGAATGAAAGCTGACTTAGTGGCAAGCATGAACATTGCCTCAACATTAATTTACAACGAGCCGTGAAACAGACAACTTGCTTTTCCTGTTCTTTCGATTCTAAATGAAGAAAACAGATTCGCAGACTTGCGGGAGATCTCTTGTAAGGCGAAAGTCCTAATCTATTGATTACGGTTCTATATGTTTATACGGTGAAAACATAAAAGTGACCATAAAAGAATTTCAATTGCTATGTGGCCCTACATTCCCTTTTTGCATAATGAATTATCACAAGGGATCTAAATTAAAGATTTAATACGCTGTCTCACGATACCATCTTCCTCCCAGTCATCGAAGGAACTACATATTAATCTCCAAATATTGATTTTTTTTTTCCGGGTCAGTTTTACGTCCACTCTCCCACGATAACAGCCTTCTTGGTCGGATTCCACTATGCAATCAACAAGAGATTACAACTCCGAGTGCAAACACTTAGTAGTAGATCACACTTTTCAAATTCTCCTTAAATACACAATTCAGTATCCCTGAGAATCGGAACTCTTTTAAGTCTCTTGGTTTCCAAATATTGATTTTTTCTTCAATCAAATCAATCTTGGGTCACTAGTGAACGCATCGAACTCTGCTCAAATCAAATACAATCGAAATCTATGATTAAATTAACAAGATTTATAAGGGATTTCACCATCAGCTATGCGTGCATATTCAAGTTGGAAAGTGATGCAAAGTGTCATAATAAAATGATAATATCAATATGAGATTTGTTAATGACAAAAGGTAATAAGAGATGCACTACTTATCGATCACGATCAATCAAAAAAGATTTTTCCAGCGGGCATGCACGCTTTCCTTTCTTTTGCAAGGACGTCATTCTGAATGTTCCATCAAGCATAAATTTTCTTGTCATCATCTTCTTCTTTTTTGTTCTTTTCTCGCCATTCTGCTTGATCTTGATTTTTTTTGCCCTTTAAGACCTATTATCGTTTCTTTTTCGGAGTGCTAGTATGAGATATTTAAGAACACAGAAATTTATAGTGGTTCTGATTTTCGGGGATTACAACTCCGAAAAACTTAGCAGCGGTATTTCAAATCTGAAGAGACAAGTATATGATCTAAAGTCGCTTAGACTTTGGTCCACTCTGATCTCAAATACACTTCCAAACTACCGTTGAATCCCGAAATCGTCTTCCAATATACCCATTGATGATTAAATTAACAAGATTTACCGACCATACAAACGAAATCTTGGTTTCCATAAGTAAAGCGTGTCTTGTCTTCAATCAAATCAATCTTGATGTGGAATCCAAACCGACCTATGTTGGAAAGTTACGATTCATCGAAAGTAAAGTGTCTTGAGACTTTACAGCTTTTATCGACTTTACAACGTAGCTTTACAACTGGGCATGCACGCGCAAGGAGTCTTGTAGGGTCAGCCCGTTATCCTCTACATGATCTTCTTTACTTTTGTTTTTATTATCGTTTCTTTTTCAAATCAAATACAATCGAAATCTGATGATTAAATTAACAAGATTTACCACCATCAGCTTCCTGATTTCGTCCGTAGCGGGAAAAGAACGTAGGGTCAGCCCCGTTCACAGATCTTCTTCTTTTGTTTTTATTATCGTTTCTTTTTCGGACAGATATTTCCTGATTTTCGGGGAAAAAGCAGCGTCAAATCTGAATCGAGGGTCCACTGTTGTAATGGTATTGTGCAGATATGTCGTAGAAAAGAACCGCTATTTTATGCAAAAAGGCCCGGAAACCGGTTAGGTCTGGCATTTGTTTAATGCAAATGACCCCAACTCCACACGACTTGAAGGCATTCGATGGGGGGAGCGGAATATGAATGGGTGAATTCCAAGTGCCGAATAAAAAACCCTCCGATTCCCTTACCGAACATACCTATCCGAAAGAGATAACAAAATAATACCCAAAAAAGTTATTGA
This sequence comes from Eucalyptus grandis, assembly GCF_016545825.1. Taxonomy (NCBI): domain Eukaryota; kingdom Viridiplantae; phylum Streptophyta; class Magnoliopsida; order Myrtales; family Myrtaceae; genus Eucalyptus; species Eucalyptus grandis. Next base: position 12,233,087 of record NC_052617.1, on the reverse strand, counting down.
ACTGAGGATATACTGTGACGATTATGATATCAATGTTATATTTAAGGGAAATAGGAGTGTCAGATCTGAATCGGGGCTCCACTGTTGTAATGGTATTGGGCAGATATATCATAGAAAAGAACCGCTATTTTATGCAAAAAGGCCCGGAAACTAGTTAGGTCCGGGCATTTGTTTAATGCAAATTACCCTAACTCGGCACGACTTGCCGTATTCGATGAGGGAGTGAGTTATTGAACTGAGGATATACTTTGACGATTAGGATATCAATGTCATATTTCTGACGCATTCGCCTTCTTTCATCCTTCCTCACATTACTTTGCTTCTTTTCCCAAAAACATCTCATGCCTAACGAAACAGCAACTCCAATTAATCTTTTGCAGTTTAAGAATGACTCCAAACCGTAGTCCGGTCGTATACAACAATGGTCGCACCGCCCTTTTCTTCTTTGTCTCTTTGCTTTATCCATCAATATACGGTGTTCTTGTCCTCTAGACAGATTTGTACAGGAGAACGACATTGGAGCAAAGATCGGCGTTGCTTATCATCGGCAGTTAGATATCTAGATGAAGATTCCTCAAAAACATTATTGCATTGTGGGTCCTAGACTCCTGGCTTGGCTCATAAAGTCCACATGGAGGAGGGTTTTTTTTTTTTATTTATCTTTTTTCTTTTTGTGTCTTTTACCAAACTAAGTCTGTTGTCTCGTTCTCCATGAAAGACGTCTGTCTGTTTGCTCAAGAAGTATGAGGAAGACATGAGCAATATCTGCCATCAACGTTGGGTTGAGAAGCTTTTTCCCTTTGCCTGATCAGTTGTACCACCGCGAACCCACGTTTTTCACTGAACAATGATCCTGACACTGCTTTACCACACCAAGCATTGATGCACATCAACTGGTCCGTCGCATGCGGTGGATTGTCATACATATGTTCATTTATAGTGAAAAAACAAAAACCCTACCTCAAGTATACAATTAATGCTATCATGGCATGCACTGATTTTATGAATTAGATAAGACACGAGCGAAGAAATTTCGACGAGTGGCTCAAATATGAAATCGCTCGCTACCGAGAGATCTTAAATCCGTTTATTCATCAGTAATCCACAGCTTCGACGATTAATTACTGCATGACTTTAAGGTAGAGAGATGGTAAAGTAGGGTAGGAAACTGTAAGGCAGTGGCATCAGATAAAGCAGTGAAGCATGAGATGGGAAAGCATCCGTACGTTTCGCATGTGAGCGGTTCAGTACAAGAACGTGATGGGACTTTGGCAGGATGTGATAGGCAGTGTCACTGATTGCACTACACGACATTGTTATAAGAAGCGTTCATCGACATTGTCGCTTATCTTCCCTTTCCGCGTGCCTCAACTTGCGTGCCTTTTAATCCATCGTCTCTCTCTTTTGAGAGGACAGAAGGAGCGTCATCGAAGTGTGAACAACACCATGAGCTTAAAAGCCTCTTCGGAGACGAGACAGACAATGTTAAATTTGATTTCTGAATGTTTTGTCGGCATTCAATTTGGTAATCAAACTTTTTTTAGGATCATATTAACAAATTATAATCTTCGATTCGAATGAATTTGGCCCATATTGCTAACATGACAAGCCAATTCAATCACGGGATCTATATTTCTTTTTGGTCAAAGTAGGATCCATATTCACTAGCTATATAATGAGAGATTAATATAAAAGTCATGAACCTACTATACAGATTTGAATTCAATTATAAACATTTAATTATTTGTCAATATAACTCTTCTAGATAATTTTGCCTGGCAATTATTGAAATAGATGCTAATAATTTTATGTGATACTATCAACTAACATAAACAATTTTTTTCTTTTTTAATTTTTCTGAAATTTGTATAAAATTTTGGAGTTCATTTATTCTTTTATCCTTCTTGTTCCAGGTCATAGGCAAGCAACACTTGTCCTCGCTAGATCCAATGAGGTTGCACGTTGTTTAAGGTTGGCGAGATTGGCCCTTGCCTATGGTTGGTCGTCAATCATTGCTAAGGCCCAACAACCAACATAATTGCTAACATGGAGGCTATTGGCTTTATGTGACAATGCTGACATTGATGTACATTATTCATTATTATCAATGGTTTATAACTAAATTAGTTAAATTGAAATATTTATGGCTACATTGACATTCACATAATAAGTTTATGATTCTTTAGTAATTTTTCTGCTGGTGAAAATTTGGCTATTGAAGCGTTCGACTATGCTGAGAAATGGAGAGAGAGGGAGATGTATGAGTGTTATAAAATATAATTGTTTAGAAATTCAATTACCCACTTGCACTTTATACCATGATTTGACACACCAACTAGATAAAACCAATTTCTCACCATAGCATTTCCTTTTAGAGGTAGGCCCAAGGTTACCATCATTAAACGCGTGCTTTGCAGCCCAACAATACAATGGGCCGCAGATCTAATTCTTTTTCGAGAACAGCCGCGTATCAAATTGACACTACAGCAAAACAACTAGTGGGCCGAGCCGAGACAAGCTCTGTCTCATCTCTTTTGCGCCACGAGGTCAAAGCTTTATTCACCCTCCCCGGCCCATGTTATGTTGGGTTTCGATTGGTGGACGAAGGGTTGCGTCCATTATATAAATACATATTTCAATCAATATTGACATGCCCTAGCAAATAATCACTTAGTTTCAAAAGATACTTCAGAGGAAACTGAAAGCGGTCCCCACATATCTTCGTAAGAATTCAGTTGGCGATAATACGATCACGATGGTGACGGGTTATTGCGAGCGACAGGTGCTCAACAGTTGAATTTTTCCAAGGAGATCACCAAGGGAATGTTCACGCGCGTAACTCGACAATCCACCCCACGTTTGAGGTCGGTGCTAAATTTTGTTCCCTATTCTCTTTCTTCATATCAAAAGAATACCTTCAACTAGAGAGATCGCTAAGAGGGAGTTTGGGCTCATCAATATATTAAGTTTGATCTATCTTTACTTAAAGTAAATGTGTTATGAGTCAATTAAAATATATTAACTATTCGACATTACACTACTTCTTCGAATGGGGCTTTTTTAACCCATGTCATGTTGGGTTTCAATTAGGAGATTGCCCGTTTGGTTCGGCTTTTGGGGAATGCATTTGCAGAAATGTAAATACCTTTGGGTGAAATGGGGTTTTCCGAAATGCAAATATCAATTGGTAAAATTTGCATTGAGAAACAACTTTGGCCAAAATACCGTTTAGTAAAATTTGCATTTGTAATTAACTTTTATTAAATTTAAAAAACAAAAATATGTTTATATTTTTTTTTTTAAGTCTGGCCACCGGACCGCCGAATTCGGCGGCCGAACCGCTTGAATAAAAAATATAAAAATATAAACATAATATATATAATAGATATATATTTATATAAAAAAATTGGAGAAAAAAATAATAGATATTTATAAATATATTTATAAATAAAAAAATATATTTATTAAAAATAGTCATAAAATATATATAAAATATTTTTATATATAAAATTTATAAACATAAATATATATTTATATAAATATAAAAAAATCAGAGAAAAAAAATGTTTATATCTATATATTTATAAAAATATATAAAAATAAAATATATAAATATATATAAAATATATATTTTATAAATATATATTTATTAAACATAAAATATAAAAAAAAATATAGATATGTCTATATTTTTTTTATATAAAATATAAATATAAAGTATATATTTTTATATAAAAATATAAACATATTTATTTTTTTTTTATATTTTTTTATTTGGGCGGTCGATCGACTTCTTCACCTAAAGATGAACAATACCTAAAGTTGCATTAAAATGCAACTTTCCAAAGGACTTCAAGAACCGCTACATTGGGCTAAAAGCCCTTAGAGCCACTTAGAGATGCAATTGCATCTCACCAAAGTTGTGCAAAAAAACGAACCAAACACCTTTGCATTTAGCCAATGGACTTTAGAGCCAAATGAGCATTCCAAATACTGAACCAAACAGGGCCTAAGCGCATACATGATAACAATTATGTTTCTTTGTTTTTCTATTTTTCTATTCTCGAGAATAGGTTTGGAACAAAATTCTATTTGGTAATGCAATTTCATTTCTCTATTTTAGAAACAAATTTTTACTCCAAAAATAGCTTTGGAACAAAAATTAGAAGTATAATGTTTTTACTTTTTTTATTTCTGAAACAAAAATGAGAAATAAAAACTCTTTTATTGCCATTGCTCGGGAGAAATAAATTTTGCATCGTTATTAAATGAATTCTATTTTAAGAATAGAAATTTTGTGTTGTTATCAAACGCGCATTTTTCCTTATAAATTCATCTAAGAAATAGAAACATAATTATCAATTTTGACCATAAATTGATTTCTAAAATAGAAGGATTATCATTTGCACCCAAATTGGTCCATCTATTAATGAGTTAAAGCTTATGAACAAATAATTATTTCAACCAATATTTCTTTTTTTAGTATGATATTTCAATCAATATTGGCGTGCCCTAGCAATTTCACAAAATAATCTAGAAGAAACGGAAGGCTACCCCGACATTTCTTCGTAAAAATTCATTTGGCAATAATACGGTCGCAATGGTGATGGATTAGAGTGCTCAACCGTTGAAATTGTTCCAGAGAGATCACCAAGGGAATATTCACGAGTGTAGCTGGACAATCCACCCCTCATGTTTGACCTCAGTGCTAAATTTTGTTCTCTATTCTCTTTTTCATACTGAAAAAATACATTCATCCAGAGAGATCACTAAGAAAGAGTTCGGGCCCATGAATATATTCAATTGGATATATCTTTACCAAAAATAAATGAGTTATGAGCTAATTAAAACATATCAAATATTCAATGTCACACTAATTCTTCGATATGGGCATTTTTAACACAATTTACATGGCCATTTCATCAATCCCCTTCACCGATAAACTCAATGTTAGATATGCTCTCCCTCGATTCATATATCTTTGGTATCAACATGTTTAGAGTTGAATTTCCAACACCCACATTTATTTCTAGTCTCTTTCTCCAAGTTGAACCATAAAAGCTACTGTTGGGCTTGTATTTTAGACCACAAAGCTTGCTTTAACTCTAAGTCTTTTCTGCTAGACCAAACCATTTATTTGTTGAGATATTCATCAAATATTGATTTACATTGGAAGTGAGCCACCAATTAACCATCAGCTTTGATATTAGTTGCTCGGAGTACATAACAAAAACTCAATGCTTTCATTTGGGTAGATCATCAAGGGGAAGCCCAAATCTATTGTCATCAATATATCCAATCAGATTCACATTTATTCATTAATATATCTGATGTGAGGTTTTTCTAAACAACTCATACGTGCATGTCGACAGGTTATGTTTGTCTATGCTCCTAAGCACGACCATAAGTTAGCAAACGTCCTTGGACAAAAGGATAAAGTTCCAGCTCTCGAAATGATTAAGGCTCCACTAAGCTAGTTCGGAATGTCGAGTAATTTGTAAGCATGTCATAACACTAATCACCATCTCTTAATAATTTATGGAAAAGCTGGGGGTTGATGGAGACGGGATTTGACTATAATTACCCCAAAGCAATGGCCACCACACGCCTGACCA